>NC_041391.1:42246211-42293865 GCF_002162155.2 Triticum dicoccoides | reverse complement strand
ATCCTACTGAGTGGAGAGCAGACCTCCCACTCGGGGGCTTAGCTGCAGCCCAGTGCTCGCCTAAGTATCTAAAAATCCTACCGAGTGGAGAGCAGACCTCCCACTCGGGGGCTTAGCTGCAGCCCAGTGCTCGCCTAAGTATCTAAAAATCCTACCGAGTGGAGAGCAGACCTCCCACTCGGGGGGCTTAGCTGCAGCCCAGTGCTCGCCTAAGTATCTAAAAATCCTACCGAGTGGAGAGCAAACCTCTCACTCGGGGGCTTAGCTACAGCCCAGTGCTCGCCTAAGTATATTGGGGAACAAGTCGATTGCAATGAGCACTTCGCTTTAACCTGCAAAAGACACCTCAAACCAAATGCAAACATGTTCAACGATTGAATCCAAGTTCGGATAACACCTAACGGAACCGAAAGTGCTCAGGCGCTAGGCCTGTTAAGGTTTGTCGGTTACAAAACTCACTCGGCATACCGAGGCAAATTTAAAGTATCAAGCTCAGAAGTTTTTTACCCCTCCTGTGGAGGGCTGGAAGGTGCGACAAACTCGGCCAGGTCGATTCCATCTGCAATTCGAGTGGCGGCAGCGATAAAGGTCTCCATGAAGGATCGTAAATCGTGCTTCTTGGTATTAGCCACCCTAAGAGCCACCAGCTTGTCCTCTCGTGCATCCTTGCAGTGGACGCGGACCAGAGACAGAGCACATTCCACACCGCACCTAGCCGAAGATTTCTTCCACTCCTGCACTCGACATGGGACCTCGTTCAGTCGAGTCATCAGAGACTCGAGGTCGCTTTGGAGTGTCTCTCTTGGCCAGAGTGTTGTGTCGATGCGAGAAGTTGCGACTTTCAGCCTTGCGAGATAGTCGATGACAGCAGCAACACGAGATTCAAGCCGAAACACATTCATGGCGACTTCATCTTTCACGGGAGAGTTGATGGGGTCCAGGTTTACTTCCAGTCGACCAGTTTCCTCTTCAAAGTTCTGGCAAAATTCTGCAAGCACAACCACCGAGTCAAGACAACAGTCGGAGGTTACAGTTAAAATATTTGTTTGATACAAAAGATTACCTTCAAGCATGAGGAACAACTTCTTGGCGAGTCCACCCAGATAAGCCTCCAGATCGTTCTTCTTTCTCATCAACTCACTGGCCTTGTCATTCAGGGTGGTCTTGTCACTTTTCAGTCGACTGACCTCCTGGTTGGCAGCATCAAGAGCAGCTTTCAGATTGGTGTTTTCTTCTTCAAGCTTGGTCGCTGAAGCCATCTTCTCATCTGCAAGCTTGGTCTTCTCTAAAGCAGTTTTTTGCATCTCAGCCAAGTCAAGTTCTTGCTTCTTCAGGCTATCCCTCACTTTGTCTGCAAAGTTACAGTGAGATTAGATTCGGAAACAAGTGAGAGGCAAAGGCAGTCGTCAAAGGCCTCACCAAGCATACCTTTAGCTTCCTCCTTCGCCTTCGTCAAGATCTCTTGGGCCAGTTTTAGATCGAGCTCGAGCTAAATGTGTTTGTTCTCTAACTCAGTATAACGAGCCGCAAGGTCACAGGATTTCTACAAAGAACCAATCGACAGATGTCAAAGACAATTCACTTCCGAGTGAGTAAGGAAAAATCATAGCATTTCTAAGACGATGGCCAAATACAAACATTCGACCATAGTCTCGGGGACTACACCCAGTGGGTGCACTCAGCATGCCCCCACTAGAGTTGACCAGTCGACCAACAAAAAAAATGGGAGATGTTCTTCACACTATAGTCGACTGCCAGCAGTCGACCACAGTCTCGGGGACTACACCCTGTGGGTGCACTCAGCGTGACCCCACCGGTCTATGAATCTATTCGACCTAGTCGAGTAAGGAAAAAACTTAAGACATAAAGCCTATGGTCGACTGCCAGCAGTCGACCATAGCCTTGGGGACTACACCCAGTGGGTGCACTCAGCGTGCCCCCACTAATCCGGAATTTCAATCGACACACCTAGTGGGTGTAGGACAAACTCTAAGAATTTCAGAAGGAAGAGTTTTCAGATATCATATCCTAACAGAACAGGCAGTGACCGACTGACCTGAACATTACTCTGAAGAGCCGAACTGGCGTCATAGGCTGCCTGGCTGGCTTCTCGTATTGCCTTGACTTGCTCCATCATGACCCCCGCATGGCGTATTGCTTCTTTAGCAGCACTAGCTTGGTCTTCAGGAACGGGGTAAGTTGAGAAAAGCGAGGGTTGAGCAGCACTCGACGACGAAGGATGAGCACTCGTCAACGGCACCGCAAAGGTTACGGTAGGCCGAGTGACATTGTCTCCCTCCACGACCAACATCTCGGGTGCTGGCACGTTCTGAGTCGCCTTGCCAGCTGACGCCTTCTTGATCCTCCTCTGCCTTGGTGGTTCCTCGTCGTCGTCGTCGGGAAGATCGATAACGATGTTAGATGAAGCTGCAGAAAGAATCAAAATTAGAGACAATAAGTCAATCGACTGAAAACGGCACCACAAGAGTCATACCAGGTTTTGAGGTAACAGCATCCTCCATCTCGTGGTCTTCAGCCCTGGCCGAAGTATCAGAAGTAGCAGCACTGCAGTTCCAGAAGTCAGTCAATTGGCCCATGAGTCGACCAAGAACAAGTTCATGAAACGGGGAAAACTCAAGACTGCCATTACCCTGAGATAGTAGGGATCACCATCTTCATCTTCGGCAAGACCTTCGCAGGTTTCGACGGTGCCACTCGAGATTGCTTCGGAGCATTCTCAGTCGGCGCCAGAGGAGTAGTCCGAGGGCGCTTGGTCGATTGGGTAGCGGTTGCGACCCCCTTACCACGCTCAGTCGCGGGATCATGGACAAGCTTCGAGCGTCTTTCCGAGCGGGGAGGTGCAACTTCCTCCCCCTCCTCCTCCTCTTCCTCCTCATCAGAGTCATCACCCTCATCATCGTCGTCAGCGTCCGAATCCCACTCCTCCGGGCTTTCCCCCCCACTTCCTTCCTCCTCTTCAGTCGGCATCTGTGCTCCATTGGGCATCGAGTATAACTCGGTGGTGGCCTATCAGACAGCAAAACAAAACAAAGAACAATCGACCAATTCGCAGCAAAGCAGAATGAATACAGCAAGGTTACAATTGGAGATAAGTGGTCATACCGTGTCCAGTGTATAGGTACAGTCGAGTGGTGGGATCCTCCTAGCCCCTCGAGGGTTGTCCTTATTCCCTGTGATGGCTGCCACCCACCTCTTCAGTGTGGCATCGTTGACCGCTTCTGGATGGACCCGAGTGGTGTCTTCGGTTCCACAGTACAGCGACATCGGGTGGCCTCGGTACTGAAGCGGTTGGATGCGCCGTCTAAGGAAGACCTCCAGAAGATCCATACCCGTCACTCCATCCCTAACAAGTTGGACTACACGCTCCATCAACAATTTCACCTGAGCTTTCTCCTCAGGAAGCACCTTCAGAGAAGAGGGTTTGTCCAGCCGGTCCATGGAGAACGGAGGGAGACCAGTCGACTGCCCCAGCGTCGACTCGTCATGGCAGTAGAACCCAGTCGACTGCCACCCTCTCACCGACTCAGGAAGGGTCATGGCCAGGAAAGTGCTCTTATTTCTCATCTAAATCCCAAGACCACCGCACATCTGGATAACCTTAGTCCTCTCATCATCCGGACTCGCCTTTTTCACTCTCTGTGAGCGACAAGTGAATATGTGCTTGAAGAGACCCCAGTGTGGTCGACAACCCAGGAAGTTCTCGCACATGGACACAAAGGCAGCAAGATAGGCGATGGAATTGGGGGTGAAATGGTGGAGTTGCGCCCCAAAGAAATTCATAAACCCTCGGAAGAAAACACTCGGCGGCAGAGAAAAGCCACGGTCTACATGAGTGGCTAGGAGAACGCACTCACCCTCTTGCGGCTGCGGTTGACACTCGGTCCCCGGAAGCCTTGCTGACCCGTGGGGGATCAGTCCCTCATTGGCCAGGTCGTTGAGATCCGTCTCGGTGATGGTCGAGCGGATCCAATCCCCTTGGACCCAACCTTTTGGTAGGCGGGACCTTGACGAAGATCCGCCCCGACTGGACGGCCTCCCCTTTGCTTTCCCCGTTGTCGTCGCCTTCTTTGCGCGCTCTAAGGTCGCCGTCTTCTCCTTCACCATTGTCGCCGGCGAAGCACGCGAGGAGTGGATAGGCGGAGGTGAGAGCAGGCGCAGCGGGCGGAGGCAAAGAGGGCGGAGAGAAGAATGGGAAAGCACTGTTCAAAAATCCCGAAACAGTCGCGCACGCACGATACGTGGCGAAAAAGGCGGCGCGGAAATCGAGGCGTCCACGCCTTATCCCATACGAGTACCGCGGTCCGCCCCGCTTCGCGCGCTTCCCAAAATTCGGATCCCGCAAAATCCGCTAGCAGTAGATCAATCTGTCAGATGATATCTTTCCTGCGATCCCTCGCTCGGAAGTTCACTAAAGTCCAACAAGTTCACTCGATAGAAGACAAGAATGGATCAAGGCGACCGAAGTAAAAGTTGACGCCAACACCGAAAGAAAAATTGCCGATCCAAGATACGACATAATCAAAGCACGAGAAATAGGTCGGAGAAAATCATTAACTCCTTCCTCACTCGAACCTCGATCCATTCGGGGGCAAATGATGATGTTATGTACCTAGGGTAGGATCATGGACCTATCTAGGATACCATACCCAAGGACATCCTTAAACGAAGCTACCTTCCAGTCGACCAAGAGGGACTCCACTCGACCGGCTAGAAGACACTCGACCATGAAGACTCACTCGACCACCACGAGTTCAGGATCTACTCTGTATCCAAACGGTCTATAATTAAGTAGTCTTAATGGTCATGATGACACTTTATGTAGGGCGTTACCAGTAACGCCCGGCCTTAATGTACTTTAACCCTCTGCTACGTGGGTTGGCTGGGGTCCTGGCGTCCTCTATATAAGCCACCCCCCTCCACAGCTAGAAGGGTTCGCACCCCTGTAACTCATATACTCATAAACCAGTCGACCGCCTCCGGGCTCCGAGACGTAGGGCTATTACTTCCTTAGAGAAGGGCCTGAACTCGTAAAACACTCGTGTGTACAACTACTCCATAGCTAGGATCTTGCCTCTCCATACCTACCCCCCATTCTACTGTCAGACTTAGAACCACGACAGGCGCCCCCACCCTCGTGGCCACCTCGAAGCTTCCTTGACTTGAACTCCAAGTCTCCTGGATCGCTTCCGTTCCAAAAATAACGCTCCCGAAGGTTTCATTCCGTCTGGACTCCGTTTGATATTCCTTTCCTTCGAAACACTGAAATAGGCACTAAACCAGCAATATGGGCTGGGCCTTCGGTTAATAGGTTAGTCCCAAAAGTAATATAAAAGTGTATAATAAAGCACGTAATCATTCAAAACAAATAAGATAATAGCATGAATGCTTCATAAATGATAGATACGTTGGAGACGTATCAGCGCTCGCCGTTAACATCATCAGGGTCATCTCGTCTGATCTTATACCGCAATGCACCGCATACCAGGCATGCGTTCAATCCTCGTACACTCCATGGTACACGATGTAGTCATTAGGGCATGCATGTATTGTCTGCACCTCATGTTGGGGATATAACTATTTGTGTAAGCCGCCTAGGAGGGGCCGGGTTACGCAAATAAGACTCATCAGGAAGAAGCCCAAAGGCCAAGCACGAAGATGGCAGTTCAATAAAGGGTCTAAGGCCCACAGGCGGCTTAAGGCTCATAGTGATAAACCGCCATGATGGCATGACTTGTATAATAAGGTAGATTTAACTAGTCGCCGAGCCGGACACTGTTTATGAGCCGGCCGGGACTCTGTAGACCGCAGGGCGTCCACCCATGTATATAAGGGGACGAGCCGCTGGCGGCCTAGGTCAAGAAACACCTCATCGAGAGCCGTTCATAGCGTATCTCGCTCCCTGGTCATCGAAACATCAAGCAATACCAACCCAACTAGACGTAGGCCTTACCTTCACCGTATGGGGCCGAACTAGTATAAACTTCTCGTGTCTTTTGTCTCGATTAACCCCTTTAAGCTTCCTAGTTGAGATGGCTCCACGACTAAGTCCTTGCAAGAGGACATCTGCCGTGACAAAACCACGATAGTTGGCGCCCACCGTGGGGCCAGCGCACGGTGGATTTGAGTTCTTAAAGGGCAGCTTCGAAGGGCTCAAGGGATACGCAGTGGGCCGGATGACCAAGAGTCGTCGCGGCAAGATCTACATCGACGACAAAGGCTGGGGCCCCGACGCCGACTCAATTGAGTACGGGTACCGGGTCCCCTTTGGCTGAATCCACGTATTCATCGGCCGGATTAGTGAGCCGGGCCCTGAGCCGGACAACTGCATTGACCTTGTAGAGAGGGCTCAGCATGCGTGACCTGGCCAAGTCCAACCCGTATGAAGCGTGCCTTCGTGGGCTGCATCCACGGAGAGGAACTTTCTAAAGGATCTGAAGATGGTGGTGAGACGGCCGTTCTCTCGGACGGTGATTCGTCCGCCGGTTCAACAGATTCGCTGTATCAAGTGCAAGAGGGCATGCTTGGGGGCTGTTCCGATGGCTCTAGTATTCTGGACTCCTATGAGCCGCCAAGCTGGGCAGGAGTCTTCATGGCTGGTACTCAACAACAATAACGTCCGGGTCAGGAGCAGCCGGGGTAGGAGGCCCTGTGCGCCCGCCGGCTCAGGTGTTGATGGATCTCATGGATAAGCTGACGGCTCTGTTAACCGCCATGGTTATTCCTGCAAATCAAGATGAGCATAACACGGAGGGGGCAAAGGTGCGTGAGGAGATAGCTAGGGCCAAGGAGGCCTTGGCAGCTGAGGACACCCGGTTAGCTACAAAACGGGCGGCTTTGGATGCACGGGCACAACAGCTCCAGTCAGAGGCTTTCCAGCTTAATATGAGCCTGGACGCATCTAATGAGGTGATGAGAAGGAGGCAACACAAAACTCAATCCCGTTTGCCTCTGGTTTACGATCCTCGGAACCTTTTCGCTACACCCGGTGCCGGCCCTAGCAACCCGCCCGAAGCAAATCAGTTTATGCCAGCCGGAACAGGAGGGATGGCTCAGCCTTGGGAGGTGGCACCTCCTCATGGGAACATGGCGCCGCCCCGTTACGTACCGATACCGCCGGGTCACTTTTCCAACCCCATGGAGAACTTGATCGCAGCGTTAGCACGTTTGGCGGCTCTCCCAGTGGACGGTGATGATCTAACAGCAGTGGAGACCCGAAGGATCAGAGACCTCGTCCAGACAGCCCTAGCCCAGCAAGAGACTTATTCTTACAGCTGGGGCAACCCACGTATTGATCCCTTTGCTCTCCCCCGTATTTATCAAATCATTGATGGTACGGCGGGTTGCGAGCATTTGAGCTTTTTGGATGCTTACTCTGGTTATCATCAGATCAAAATGGCAGTTAAGGACCAGGAGAAGACGGCTTTGATTACTCCGTTTGGAGCCTTCTGCTATGTATCTATGCCATTTGGGCTCAAGAGTGCTCAGGCGACTTATCAGCGATGTGTACAGAACTGTCTCCATGATCAAATTGGGCGCAATGTTCACGCTTATGTGGATGACATTGTGGTGAATTCCAGAGAGAAGGAGACCTTGATATCTGATTTGAAAGAGACCTTTGATAATCTCTGGGTTTATAAGATGATGCTTAACCCGGCAAATTGTGTATTTGGTGTACCTGCAGGCAAGCTCTTGGGTTTCCTAGTCTCAAACAGAGGCATTGAAGCTAATCCGGAGAAGATCAAGGCAATTACCTCTTTGGCTACACCGGCGTGCATCAATGATGTTCAGTGACTGGCGGGTCATGTTGCAGCTTTAAGCCGGTTCATAAGTCGGTTAGGTGAGAAGGCCCTACCGCTGTATCAGATGATGAAGAAAACGGACACTTTTGTCTGGAGTTATGCTGCTAATACTGCCTTTGAAGATTTAAAGAGACAGTTGTCTGAGCCGCCGGTCCTTGCGGCTACCATTGATAAAGAGCCGTTGCTGTTATATGTGGCTGCTAACTCACGAGCTATCAGTGTTGCCATCCTGGTGGAGCGTAAGGAGGCTGGCAAGGAGCATCCGGTTCAACGGCCAGTTTATTACATCAGTGAGGTGCTCATAGAGTCCAAGCAAAGGTAGCCACATTGGCAGAAACTTGTTTACGGGGTGTTTATTTCAAGCCGGAAGCTGAAGCAGTACTTCCAAGGTCATCCTATAAATGTGGTAAGTTCTGCCCCCTTGGGAGACATCATCCAGAATAGAGAAGCCACAGGATGAGTCGCCAAGTGAGCCATTGAGCTTGGGCCTCATGGTTTGAAGTACATGACACGTACTGCTATTAAGTCTCAAGCCTTGGTGGACTTTATTAATGATTGGACAGAGTTACAGGCACCTGAGGAGAAGCCAGATAACACATATTGGACTATTCACTTTGATGGGTCCAGACAGTTGGAAGGCTTGGGGGCTAGAGTCATTTTAACTTCCCCTCGAGGTGACAAATTTTGTTATGTGCTCCGGCTTATGTTTCCTTGTACTAACAATGCAGCTGAGTATGAGGCCTTACTCCATGGTCTCAGGATGGCCAAAGAGATGAATTTGAGCCGGGTAAGGTGTTTGGGTGACTAAGATCTTGTAGCTCAACAGGTATCAGGCAAGTGGGATTCTAAGGATCCCTTAATGGCGGCTTACCGTCATGAAGTTGATGCTATGGCTGGGCACTTCAAAGGTTATCAAGTGGAGCACATTGATCGAAGGAAGAATGAGGCGGCTGATGCTTTAAGCCGGCAGGGATCTCAGCGTAAGCCGGTGCCGCCTAACACCTTTCACGATGTTTTGCATAATCCTTCTGTCAAGGTACCTACAGAGGAAGAATTAGCAGTGCCAGACCCGGAGGCACAGCTGGTGGCAGCTCTTCATGTCATCCCGGATTGGACAGTGCCACATTTGGCCTATATGACCTCGGGAGAATTGCCTAAGGATGAGATTTTGGTGAGACAAATCATCAGGCGGTCCAAATCTATGACGATTGTTCATGGCGAGTTACATCACCGCAGTGTCACTGGGGCGTTTCAACGTTGTGTGTCGCCTAGGGAGGGTCAAGAGATACTTCGTGAGATCCATGAAGGATATTGTGGTCATCATGCCGGCTCAAACTCTCTTGTGGCCAAGGCTTTCCGTCATGGTTTCTATTGGCTGATGACTCATGCTGATGCGGGGGATCTGGTCAGTAAATGTGATGGATGTCAGAAATTCTCACGACGAGCTCATGTGCTGGCTCAAGAGTTGAGGATGATTCCAATTACTTGGCCGTTCGCAGTCTGGGGGCTTGACATGGTTGGACCTTTCAAGAGGTCTAAGGATAAAAAGACACACCTCCTGGTGGTAGTGGATAAGTTTACAAAGTGGGTTGAGGCAGAGCCAGTCAGTAAGTGTGATGCAGCCATGGTGGTTCAGTTCATGAAAAAGGTGATCTTTTGTTTTGGTTTTCCAACAGCATCATAACTGATAATGGCACTAATCTTTCCAAGGGTGCCATGGAAGAGTTCTATCAACGAGAACATATCCGGCTTGATGTTTCGGCTGTTGCTCATTCTCAATCCAATGGTCAAGAAGAAAGAGCTAATCAAGAGATCCTGAAGGGTATCAAACCCCGGCTCTTGGTCCCCTTACAGCGGACCCCGAGTTGGTGGGTGGAGGAGCTACCCTCTGTACTGTGGAGCATCAACACTACGCCTAACAGGTCTACAGGTTACACACCTTTCTTCATGGTGTACGGAGCGGAGGCAGTCCTGCCAAGTGACATCCGACACGACTCACCCCGTGTGATGGCTTACGTTGAGACTAATAACGAAAAAGCTCGTCAGGATGCACTTGAATTGTTGGATGAGGAGCGAGACTTGGCAATATCCCGCTCGGCGATTTACCAGCAAGACCTGCGCCGCTATCATAGCCGTCGGGTTAGAAGCAGAACCTTTCAGGAAGGCGATTTAGTGCTCCGGCTCATCCAGGATCAGTTTGATATGCACAAGCTGTCCCCACCTTGGGAAGTACCCTTTGTGGTCAGCAAGAATCTGAACAACGGGTCATACTACCTCATCGATGTTCGAGAGCACAAAGACTCACGTAAGTCAGAGGAACAGACCCGCCGGCCGTGGAATATCGCTCATCTTCGTCCTTATTATACATGAGCCGCCGACCCTCAATATGTATATATTTTTTAAGATGTATATATTATATAAAGCAATAAAGCAGGACCTCTGTCCTTTTCACCCTCAAAGGTTTATATGTCTTTTTTATCAGGTGGTGGAAACAACCAACAGGGAGCGGATCATATCTGAATCCGGCTTTCTCTTTGGTCCGGCTTATGATCATATCTGAATCTAGCCATGATCACCTAGGGGCTTCCTGTTCAAACATAGGTTGTATTCGAACCAAAGAGAACATAACTGTCGATACCCACTTGATCGGCATACTGCCAAACCCACTTGGGGGCTTCTTGATCATATTTGAATCATAGCTTAACCTGTTTGGGTCTGACGTGGATCGTATTCGAATCAGCGTCATTAGACAACTCTTATGGTCACTTGGGGGCTTCCTGTTCAAACTTAGGTCGTATTCGAACCAAAGAGAACATAGCTGTCGATACCCACTTGATCGGCATCGCCAAAGCCACTGGGGGCTATATGATCGTATCCGAATCTTAGCTTAACCCCTTTGGAACGGTTCACTAATCATATTCGAATCAGAGGCCTTTGAAATTAAGTTTATTATTCATTATACTTTGTAAGTGTAAATGTTATTAAGGGCCAGGTGAACATTATATGTGCCAATTTTCAGGAGTTACACTCACTCTCATGATTTGGGTCACATAAGCCGGCGAGAGTACCAAAATGATCGCAGGTATGATATTGTGATTATAATCATAAACTGGCCTTTATATGATGTTTTGGTTCATACTCTGGGTTATCAATACTTTATGTGACCCCGATGCGATAAGTCGCCAAGGGAATTCTGTTTGTTTTATATGCAGGATAAGGCAAGCAAGTTTTTAACATCAAGGAAAGATATACATAAGCTGGAAGTATATAGCGATGGCAGCTTACGAAAGTATTAAGCGCCACAAACATGCGCGAAGGCATGATAAAAATTGAGAGGTTTTTCTACCCTATTACAAGACTCCCCGAGTCTGAATAATGAAGCATTGTTTTCGCAAAGTCATAAACGCCTGGCGGTTCACTCCTTTGGTGGGCTTGAAGATTCCGGGTTATCCTTCCCCGCCTCTCCGTCTGCTGCCCTGTCCTGGAAGGTTGACGAGGCCCAGTCAATGTCGCTTAAAGCTTCAAACTCAGCTTCATCATCTATTAAACCGGCTGGGTCAACTTCAGGGGCAAAGGCATGCTTACGAGTTGGAGGGATCAGGCTGACGTCATCATAGTGAGGTGTTGGAATTCTCCGGTTCTCGCTGTCATAGCCCGGCTGGTACTTGGTAAGATCAATATCGTTCCCAATGATAGTAGCAACAGGATGTACGACTTTCACACAAGCGGTAAAGTCTATCTCGTCGAACAAAGAGCCATCTTCCTTCAAGCTGGGATATCCAAGAGCAACGTCTGCCAAGTCTAATTCTGGAAGCAATGCCTTGGCCCGGCTCAAGGCAGCTATAGCCCCGGTTCTGGCAGATGCCCGTTGTCGGTGTCAAAACCGGCGGATCTCGGGTAGGGGGTCCCGAACTGTGTGTCTAGGCGGATGGTAACAGGAGACGAGGGACACGATGTTTTACCCAGGTTCGGGCCCTCTTGATGGAGGTAAAATCCTACGTCCTGCTTGATTAATATTGATGATGTGTGTTACAAGAGTGGATCTACCACGAGATCAAGGAGGCTACACCCTAGAAGCTAGCTTATGGTATGATTGTTGTTTTTCCTATGGAATACAACCATCCGGTTTATATAGACACTAGAGAGGGCTAGGGTTACAAAAAGTCGGTTACAAAGGTAGGAGATCTACATATCCGTATCACCAAGCTTGCCTTCCACGCCAAGGAAAGTCCCATCCGGATACGGGACGAAGTCTTCAATCTTGTATCTTCATAGTCTTGGAGTCCGGCCGATGATGATAGTTCGGCTATCCGGACACCCCCTAGTCCGGGACTCCCTCAGTAGCCCCCGAACCGGGCTTCAGCGACGATGAGTCCGGCGCCTATATTGTCTTCGGCATTGTAAGGCGGGTTCTCCTTCAAACTTCATGTTCCTGTCGAATAGTGTCCGACTTCCTTATAAATGTTGCGCTCCTTGGCTTCTACGCCCAATAATGGCCTTCTTCCACGTGTCGTATGAATGCAAAAGGCTGGGGTATTTTTACATTTTACTCCCTAGCCATGCGAACGAGCCGCCTATAAGAGAGGCGAGGATCTAGATCCAGCTCACACCATCCTCCACCCGCAAGTTCTCATCAAAGATCCTCTGACAAAAATCCATTCCATCATGGATAGTCGACGCGGCTCCTCCTCTCGCGCTCCCAGCCCTAAGCCAGGAGATTGGGGGAGATGCTCAGTTCCACACAGTGAGCTAGTGGCGCTCCAAACTGAGGGATATCTTCCCCCAGCTTTCATGGTTCCGGTTCAAGCTGGACTGGCCACCTATAAGGGTGGAAAGCAGGTGGAGAGCGTCCCCGACCCTTCTAGAGGAGAGCGGGTATGCTTTATCCCTTATCTAATAAGGGGACTCGGATTTCCCATACATCCATTTCTCCGGGGGCTCCTAGAGTTCTACGGACTCCAGATTCACCACCTCACGCCCGCCTCCATTTTGCACATCGCGGGCTTCGTAGGTCTTTGCAAGCTGTTCTTGGGCATCGAGCCCCATTTTGCACTGTGGAAGAGATTGTTTTATCTCGTACCCCGTTCTCATGAGGGGTCGATATATCAAGTGGGTGGAGCCGAAATATGGCGCATCGCCGGGACCGGATATCTATCCGGCACCCCGAAGAAGGCGTCCAAAGACTGGCCTTCAGAATGGTTCTACATGGAGGACACCCATCTGCCGGATCCAGTTCGAATCGTCCTCCCGGAGTTCAGCAATGCTCCCTTGAAGAAACGCCTGAGTTGGCGCCCGCGGAGCCCTCAACGGGAAGATGATATGAGCGTCCATTATCTGATGGGCCGGATTAGGTTACTGGCCCACTCCGGATTGACCATGATTGGAGTCATGGCCATGTGCATTATGCGAGGGGTGCAGCCACTCCAATATAGGGGCCACCCCATGTGGGATTTCAACGGAAAGATGACGCCACCCGTCATGGCCGCAAAGGGCCAGGCTCAGCAGCCGATCTGGCAAAGATCCTGTCCGGCT
Organism: Triticum dicoccoides; assembly: GCF_002162155.2. NCBI lineage: Eukaryota > Viridiplantae > Streptophyta > Magnoliopsida > Poales > Poaceae > Triticum > Triticum dicoccoides. The sequence continues at coordinate 42,280,513 of NC_041391.1, read as the reverse complement.
TGTACAAGGGAGAGGAGGAGGACTTCCTCCGCACGAATCCATTGAATGGATTCTCTATGAATAACCCTCGGAGCTGGGTAAGCGGATGTTCATCTACCCGATCCATACTTTCAAAGTCAAGTATCTTACTTTGTGATTTCGACGCAGGAGCTGCGCCGGGACGTGGAGGGCATACGAAGCCTAACTCCACAGCCCGAGGATCCACGACGATTGCTTGATCTGACCTCCGAAGAGGATCTAGACATAAAGGTGGAGCTGATTGACGGGGTGTTCCACCAACTTAGCATGGACAATGCCCTCGTCGCCATTACGTCTGACTACCCCGGTTTGTTTCCGGCCTCCCAAGTGACTACGACCGAGGTCTTGACACCATCATTTGATCCACGCTCAATTCTGACCATCCCATACTGATGGTGCATCGCAGGAGGTGCCTTTAAGGCGGGAAGCCGAACCCACGGCGGCCGACCAACAAGGGTTAGTCCAGCCCAGCAGGCGGAAGAGGAGTGAGAAGCGAACCGAAATGTCGCCGCAACGGTACGGAGCACCGCTATTTTTTTAAGGGAAGGATCCCCAGGAGGTATATTAATGCTCATAACTTTTCCAGAACGAGCGCCCGCCGGACAGTGTCCGGAGAGGTTGCCAATCAAGCCTCCGCCAGCCATGCTCCAACGCGTGGTCCGGAAGGGGAGGCGAATACAAGGCATGAGCCGGACGTTCCTCCGACGGAGGATGCCGACAGGCTGTCCGCCACCCGGTCTGAGGTGGAGAGCGCCATGAATCACAGGCGTCGCCGGACAGTTCTTTGTGACGCGTGTTTCTCCCCGGAGGCGTTAAATGCCTTTGATGCGGGGAACGCGCACCTCCGTGCCGCTCAAGATGGGTTAACCAGAGCCACGGAGCAGTATGTGAAAGACATATGGGTAAGTAATTTTAATAGTTATATATGCTAGTATGCCCCGAGACTTAAAATAGTTAAAATAATTGATTTAAGGATCAATTATTATGCAGGTACTTACAGAGAAGAATACCCATCTGTCCCAGGAGCTCCAAGAGTGCAAGGCCCAACTTGAGGCCGCACTGGCCGCCACAAGGGGAACACAGAGACCCCCGCTGGTAAGACGTACTTTGAAAAGCTAATTAATTAACAAAGTGCGGCGTGAATCTGACAATAATATTGCAGAGGGCGCCGGACTAGATCCGGACAAGCAACAGCTACTGCGTCAGCTAAAGGCCGGCGAGAGGGTGCTTATGAAGGTGCAGCAGGAGAGAAACAAGCTCCAAGATGCCCACACCCAGCTAGGAGAAGAGTTGAAAGGTGTTCGGGCCCAGCTGTCTGGCTCCGTGAAGGAGAATCAGCGGCTTCGTCGCGGCATTTATAGTAAGTGCTTGCACAAATTCCTTTGAAAAGAAGAATTCGGCGAGGAAGTCGATTGACAGGAATATGTCTTTAGGTGTGCTCATAGGTCGCCCTGCGGAGGAAATGCCTGGGTCAACGGGTGACCAACTTCCCGAGCTGGTGCAATTGCTCGAACGTGTTCGGCAGGCGATGAGTGGCGTCGTTCAGGCTTTATTGCCATCCGTCTCCCTACCCGAGGGCCTTGGTGAGCTTGCTGAGAAGCTTTAGGGAGCACGGCGACGCCTCCGTTTGTGGAAGATACCGGCCTGCCGTCAGGGCGCCAGGGAGGCCTGGGCCATGGAAAAGACGCGTTACCCGAAGGCTGACCCAAACCACATGGCCGAGGTCGGACCTGCGGGGCCTGATGGGAAGGAGATCCCTGTGAGCTTGATGTACGGCCAAGTAGAACTGGCCGAGAAATATTCCCAATAGGACTATAAATTAGACAGCCTATTAGATGGGATTGAGGAGGAGTACAATCAGTCGGTTTGACGATGTAATTTGAAATGACATGTAAAATGCCTTCTAGCCGGATTGTAGATCGTTTGTCTTTGCGGACCGTTTCGCTTCAACCTCGGGACCCAACAGTCCGGAGTGTGTCCGAATACCCTTACGGTTATAAAAGAACCGGGGCATGCATGGAGACAAGGCGTCGGGGTCATAATTGCTTTATCAGACAAGTGCCCAACTAGCTATGTTATATTACATGGTTAGTAAGAAACATCTTCCAGGGAGAATAGTTCCGTTAAGGGTTCCTTTCCCTGGGAGGCATGCCCTAAAGTGCAATGCCGATCTGCGAAAATAGCAGAAAAAGCATCTGGAGGAATATAAGTAAGTTAGTAATAAATCATCTTTCAAGTCACAGACCGAATATTCTCTTAAGAACGCTAGCTTTCGGCTTCACCCAGTCTGAGGTACACATCCGGCTGACCTGGCAGTAGCAATCGCAGAGGTGCTCCCTTTACCTCCTAGCCGAACAATCGGGAATGTAGGGGTAAGCACAGGAGCCAGGCAACCCAGCTTGGCCAAAACTTAAGTCATATCGATGCATAAAATGGTAAATAAAAGGTACATGCGGAAGTATGACACATGTATTGGGCATGAAGCCCGTATGAATAAGCTTCTGTTAAAGAAGCCCCCAGGTATAATGAGTGCTAGGAGCACATCAAGTGTGTGCGAACAAAGCGCAAATCAGTCTATAAAAGGTATTGAAAAAAAAGTGGGAAGAAGGAGGGGGACAAGAGACAGTAAAAAATATAAAAAGGTGGACGGGGGAGTGAGACGAACTCTGAGTCCGGCGTTTAGGCGTAGAATCTTCGGAGACGGGCTGCGTTCCATGGGTTCGACTCGAGTCGGTTGTCAGATGCTTTACATAGACGGTATGCTCCGCCAGTCAGGACTTGGTCGATGATGAAGGGACCTTCCCACTTGGGTTAAGTTTGTCCTTTTTCTTATCCGACAGGCGTAGAACGAGTTCGCCAACATTGTAAGTTTTGGCCCATACTTCTCTGCTTTGAAATCTTCGAGCCTGCTGCTGATAAAATGCGGAACGAGACTTTGCCACGTCCCCCTCCTCCTCTAAGGCGTCCAAACTGTCCTGCCAATCCAACTCGGCTTCTCTTTCTTCGTACATGCGCACACGAGGTGAGTCATGAATTATATCGCAGGGCAGAACTGCCTCTGCGCCGTATACCATGAAAAATGTTGTGAATCCAGTAGTTCGATTTGGCGTGGTCCGCAGCCCCCAGAGTACAGAGTCGATCTCCTCTACCCAGTGCGTGTTAGATTCCTTGAGGGACCGCACTAGTCTGGGTTTGATGCCGCTCATGATTAGGCCATTTGCTCGCTCGACTTGACCGTTAGTTTGGGGGTGATAGACTGAAGTGTAATCGAGCTTGATGCCCATGTTTTTGCACCAGAGTTTAACCTCGTCGACCGTGAAGTTCGTGCCGTTATCAGCGATGATGCTGTGGGGGACGCCAAAACGGTGTACTACCCCGGATATGAAGTCTATCACCGGTCCGGATTCTACCGTTTTAACCGGCTTGGCGTCAATCCATTTGGTGAATTTGTCCACCATGACCAATAAGTATTTGTGCTTGTGGGTTCCCCCTTTAAGGGGTCCAACCATGTCAAGCCCCCAGATCGCGTACGGCCAGGTAATGGGTATAGTTTTGAGGGCAGTGGGTGGCATGTGGCTCTGATTAGCAAAGAGCTGGCAACCGACGCATTGTTGGACTAAGTCCTGAGCATCTGCCCGGGTTGTCGGCCAATAAAATCCTGTACGGAAGGCCTTGCCTACAAGGGCCCGGGCTGCAGCGTGGTGCCCGCCGAGTCCGGCGTGAATTTCAGCCAGGAGATTTCGCCCTTCCTCTTCGGAGATACACCTTTGAAGGACTCCGGTTGTGCTTTTCTTATAAAGTTCTCCCTCATGGACCTTGTAGGCTTTAGATCGCCGAACTATGCAGCGGGCCTCATTTTGGTCTTCGGGAAGTTCCTGCCGAATTAAGTAGGCTAGGAATGGTTCTGTCCATGGGGCAATTACTGCCATTATTTCGTGAGCTGAAGGTGTTATTTCGTTGGCTGAGCCGCCGATTGTGTCAGAATGGTCTGAGTTAGGTGATGCAGCTGGCTCCGGATCGTTATTTCCGGACTCCTCTTCCCATAACACGGATGGCTTAAAGAGCCGTTCCAGGAAGATGTTTGGAGGGACGGCGTCTCGTTTCACGCCGATGCGTGCTAACACGTCTGCTGCCTGGTTATTATCCCGGGCTACATGGTGGAATTCGAGTCCTTCGAACCGAGCTGACATTTTTAGGACGGCGTTGCGGTTATCTGCCATTTTTGGATCTTTGGTGTCAAAGTCTGCATTTACTTGGGATATTGCGAGGTTTGAATCCCCGCGCACCTCTAGGCGTTGAATGCCCATGGAGATTGCCATCTGGAGGCCATGTAGAAGGGCCTCGTATTCGGCTGCGTTGTTGGAGTCCAAGTACATTATTTGAAGTACGTATTGGATTGTGTCTCCAGTTGGGGACGTCAGGACGACGCCAGCCTCCAAGCCAGCCAACATTTTGGATCCGTCGAAATGCATGATCCAGTTGGAGTACGCGCCATACTCTTTAGGGAGTTCGGCTTCGGTCCATTCGGCGACGAAGTCAGCCAGAACCCGCGACTTTATAGCTCGCGTGGTTTGTAGGTTATGTCAAATGGTAAGAGTTTGATAGCCCATTTTGCAATCCTGCCCGTTGCGTCGCGATTGTTTATAATATCGTTGAGAGGTACTCCGGAGGCCACCGTTATAGAACACTCTTGAAAGTAGTGTCGCAGCTTCCGGGATGCCATGAACACCGCATACGCTATCTTTTGATAATGTGGGTACCGGGATTTGCATGGAGTTAGAACAGTGGATACGTAGTACACTGGTTTTTGAAGAGGGAATCTGTGCCCTTCTGTTTCTCGTTCAACGACGAGTACCGCGCTGACAACTTGATGTGTTGCTGCGATATATAATAACATAGGTTCGCCCAGGTTGGGCGCGGCCAGGACCGGATTTGTTGCCAGTATGGCCTTTATTTCTTCGAGTCCGGCTATGGCAGCATCCGTCCATTCAAAATGTTCGGTGCGCCGGAGGAGGCGGTAGAGGGGCAGAGCCTTTTCTCCCAAACGGGAGATGAAGCGACTTAAGGCCGCTACGCATCCGGTTAGTTTTTGTATCTGCTTGAGGTCTTTTGGAATATCCAATTGTGACAGAGCTCGGATTTTGTCTGGGTTTGCTTCAATTCCTCTACCGGATATGATGAAGCCCAAGAGCTTTCCGGCTAGTATGCCGAAGACGCATTTTTCCGGATTGAGCTTAATGTCATATGCTCGGAGGTTGTCGAATGTCACCCTCAAGTCTTCTATTAGAGTTTCGACGTGTTTGGTCTTCACGACCACATCATCTACGTATGCCTCTACTGTTTTGCCTATCTGGGTAGCCAGACATGTTTGAATCATGCGCTGATATGTTGCACCGGCGTTTTTGAGTCCGAAGGGCATTGTGTTGAAGCAGAATGGCCCATATGGAGTAATGAATGCCGTTGCGGCCTGGTATTTCTCCGCCATCTTGATTTGATGGTATCCGGAGTATGCGTCGAGGAAGCACAATGAATCGTGCCCTGCGGTAGCATCGATGATTTGGTCGATGCGAGGGAGGGGGAAAGGGTCCTTTGGACAGGCCTTGTTAAGGTCTTTAAAATCGACGCAGAGGCGCCAGGATTTGTCCTTTTTTGGTACCATTACTAGATTGGCTAGCCAGTCCGGATGTTTTATATCTCTGATGAATCCGGCTTCTAAGAGTTTGGCTAGCTCCTCTCCCATTGCCTGTCTTTTGGGTTCGGAAAATCGCCGAAGAGCTTGTTTGACTGGCTTGAATCCTTTTAGGATATTTAGGCTGTGCTCTGCCAGCCTGCGTGGGATTCCTGGCATGTCTGAAGGGTGCCAGGCAAAAATGTCCCAATTTTCCCGAAGGAATTCTCGTAGTGCGGCTTCAACATCAGGACTTAATTGTACCCCGATGGAGGCCGTCTTTGTGGGGTCCGTTGGATGGACCTGAAATTTGACTATTTCGTCTGCTGGTTTAAAAGAGGTGGACTTGGACCTCTTATCGAGTATCACATCATCCGTGTCCATCGTGGAGCGCAGCGTAGTTAGTTCCTCTGCCGCTAGGGCTTCGGACAATGCCTCTAGGGCCAGTGCGACTGTCTTATTTTCAGCACGGAGTGCTGTATCTGGATCGCTGGCGAGAGTGATTATCCCATTGGGTCCGGGCATTTTGAGCTTCATGTACCCATAGTGGGGTATAGCTTGGAAGATTGTGAATGCCTCTCGCCCTAACAAAGCGTGATATCCACTGCTAAATGGGGCCACTTGGAACGTGACCTCCTCGGACCTGTAATTGTCTGGTAAGCCGAACACTACATCTAGTGTGATTTTTCCTGTGCTGCGTACTTCTCGACTAGGGATTATCCCTCTGAAGGTTGTGCTGCTTCACTCAATGCGGCTCCAGTCAATTTCCTTTTTTCGAAGGGTTTCCTCATAGATGAGGTTTAGTCCGCTGCCGCCATCCATGAGTACCTTAGTAAGACGGAACCCATCCACTATCGGACTGAGGACCAATGCGGCTGGTGCTCTAGCTGTTCGGAATTTAGGTTCGTCGCTGGCGTTAAAGGTGATAGCCGTGTCGCTCCATGGATTTGTTGTTGCTACTTGGTAGACTTCGGCGAGGCTGCGGATTGTTCGTTTCCGCATGGTATTTGATGCGAAAGTCTCGAAGACTGTTAATACCGTACTGGTACTGCTGGGTTGGTTGCCCGGGGCTAAAAAGCCTACGCCACTTTTGGCCACCTGCCGTAGTATCCAACACGCTCGAAGGCTATGTGTTGGAGTGACGCCCTCTATACTGTGGATTTTGCAGGGTCCGTTGAGCCATCCCTCCAGTACGGTTCCGTACCCCTTAGGGGTTTTTTGCTTTTTGGTTTTTAACCCAGGTGCTTGAGTATGAAGCACCCTTTTATTTCGGACTGGGTTTGTATTCAGGGCTGGATTGTCCCAAAACCTAGTTTCGGTTTTCCAGGCACACTCCATCGCGCAGTATTTTTGTACAATGGTCGCTAGGTCGGCGAAGCGTGAAACTTCATGACGACTGATGGTGTTTATGATTCCCTTGTCCGTGCAATTGTTGTAGAAGATTAAGATCGCGCTTTCTTCACGGCAGTCCTTTATCCTGTTCATAACCAGGAGGAATCTGGCCCAGTAATGATGTACTGTTTCATCGGGCTTTTGCCATATTTGAGATAGATCGCTTATGTTTGGGTGGGCAGGTGGAATTAAGTTCGGAACCCCGCCCAATCTGAGGCTCAAAGGCCAAGAAGCTTCCGGATTCGGAAGCTTGGTTTGCTGAGCGCTTTCCAACAAATCTGGTCCGATGCCTGACCTTAGGTTCAGTATTTGATTAGCGTCCGTCCCTCCGCGGGAATCCGGCATGGAGGGATCCGGAATCTGGACATAGTTGGATTTTAACATAGAAGAAGAGTCGCCGCATTGTTCCTCTACCACGACAATGTGGTGGGTAACCTGGGGAGAGTTAATTTCTCTCAGATCGGTTTTAAGCCCAATTTGATCGTAGTCGGTAGCGACTCCCAGGGCGGCGATGCGATCCAAGAGCTCGTTTAGGAGGAGAGATCAATCGGATCTAGCTGCTCGGCGAATTCCGAGCTGACGTGAAGATTGCTTTTAATGACTTGAGGGGTCATTGTCGGGGCGGTGACCGAACAGGCGGTCATGAGAAAACAACCTAGCCGGATAGTCTGGCCGGCGGCCAAAGCTCCCTTGACGATGGCGCTGTCTTTAAAGACGGGAAAAGGCATCCTTCCTGATGGTGACGGCACAGAGGAACTCTCAATGAAAGCACCAATGTCGGTGTCAAAACCGGCAGATCTCGGGTAGGGGGTCCCGAACTGTGCGTCTAGGCGGATGGTAACAGGAGACGAGGGACACGATGTTTTACCCAGGTTCGGGCCCTCTTGGTGGAGGTAAAACCCTACGTCCTGCTTGATTAATATTGATGATGTGTGTTACAAGAGTGGATCTACCAAGAGATCAAGGAGGCTAAACCCTAGAAGCTAGCCTATGGTATGATTGTTGTTTTTCCTATGGACTACAGCCATCCGGTTTATATAGACACCGGAGAGGTCTAGGGTTACACAAAGTTGGTTACGAAGGTAGGATATCTACATATCCGTATCGCCAAGCTTGCCTTCCACGCCAAGGAAAGTCCCATCGGGACACGGGACGAAGTCTTCAATCTTGTATCTTCATAGTCTTGGAGTCCGGCCGATGATGATACTTCGGCTATCCGGACACCCCCTAGTCCGGGACTCCCTCACCCGTCTTAGCTCTTGGATCCGCTGGGTAGCACAACAAGCCGCTTTAGCACATCTTGCAGGAGATGGGGAATGTCATTTGATAAAGCCACAACGGCCAAAGCATGTTGTGACCCGGTGTATAGTTGCTCCACCAGAATGTAAACCGCCTTCAGCTTGATCAACATGTTCTACTTGAGGTTTGTGCTCCTAGGGCCTGCGTTCATAAACATAAGGTGAGCCGGAGATGACAACTAAATTAGTCATCAAAGGATGGATTGCAATATTCAAGGTTATATATAGTAACTTACCAAAGATTGCCGAGACCATTTTAGATATCTTGCGCTTTAAGCCGTACAGTTCGGCTGTTGCTTCTGCAAGTGGCGTTTCTGCTGTCTCGGCCCGGGTCACCAGTGAGGCCTTCTCATCAGCCCAGATTTTCTTCTCCGCATCAAAATTCTTCTTCAACTTCTCTTGTTCAGAGACGCTGAATTCAAATTTGGTGTTGGCCTTTTGAAGTTCAAGTTCTTGAGCTTCCAGGCGGCTCTTCAGGTCAGCAATCTCCGACTCAAATTGACTTGTGGTGGCCTGCATTGATGCCGGGTTATAGTCAGAATCATGGTAAGATATCATTAAGTCCCAAGCACTTTGCAAGAAAAGGTACTTGACACTTGGGGGCTAATGTATGCTGAAGAAATTTAACGTACAATGCCGGTTCATGGAAATTAAGTCCCAAGCACTTTGCAAGCAAAGATACTTGACACTTGGGGGCTAATGTGTATCGCAAGTTCAAGGACTGATGTTACAACCGGGTTAAATATCTTCTTTATAAGCCGGACAAAGCTGTGCTAGGCAGGTTTCTAAGTCTACAACATATTTATTCATAAGCAATAGACTTGGGGGCTGATACAGTAAGTATGGTTAAGAAAAGTAACATAAGTTGTACCTCAGATTTTTTTTGTATTTGCTTCACAATATTAACTTCCAGGTCACGACTGCTATGTACTTGGTTGATATAGCTAGAGACTATTTCTCCAATACTTAAATGAGTATAGTCAGCAGTATCTAGCTTGGCCTTTCGGTGTTCCAGAAGCTCCTCTTTGGCAGAGCACTTGGCCAGGACAGTGGGTTGCCCCGGCTCAACAAATTGAGTCTTCAGAATCTCAATTTCCGGATCAATTGTCTTGGCCGGGCTAGGAGCTTCCGGGTTATCAGAGATGTTCAGAGTATCTTCGGCGGGTGGATTAGGGGTTGGTGCTGGAATATCATAAACCGGCTCATGCGGCGGTTGATGAGTGGAATTGTCAGGGGCAGTTGTTACGAGAGCCGGTTCAGTTATGACCGGGTCTTGGGATGGCTTATTCTTTCTTTCCCTCTTACTGGGCTTCACTTGCACGCTATGGACAAGACAGAAGGATGAGTGCAAAAGCATGAGTAAGGTAAATCATAAGGTAAACAAAATTACATTACCCAGGGGTAGTTTCGAAAACCGGCATGTTAGATTGCATAGACTCGCCGGAGGAAGGAGAGGTATCCTCATAATTGGAGTTATATGAATTGAGAGGTTGACGAATTAAACCCGCCAAAGGGTAAACGGAACGTAAATTGGAGATAACCTCAGCCCGACGCTTCCTGGTTATGTCAGGTAAACCGGAGGAGAGCTCTATATCCTTGCTGGTCCGGGTCTGCCTCCGGCTTTCAAATTCCTGTTACTTTCCGGGTTACTCTTCGAATTTTCTGACACGGCAGGGGCTCGGAGTCGGAGGAGATTATAGTTACCTCTTCCTCGACGGCTTGGCTGTTCCCCATGTCTTCCTGAAAAGGTTTAATGTCAGCAAGATAATGATAAAGAGTCATGGGAGTTAAAAAGTTACCTCTTCTTCATCATCATTAGTATCGTCAAGGTGAAACATATCTGAAGCGCTTGGCTTCCTCTTCTTCAAAGTTCCAGTCTTGGCGGCTTTCCTTTCGGATCTTTTTGCCGCTCTGGCTTGTTTGGCCGCCTCATGGTTATACTTGACCTTCCTAAAGTTATCATCGGCCTGTGAAGAATGATAAGGGGTTATGAATAAAAGTAAGGTATAACACAGTAAGGAGTAATTATTGAGGTTGATGACTTACTACAGGGGCCGGGTTCTTCTTGCAGAAAGGAAGTGAGCCAAAGGCATTACTGGTCACCGTGCCCTCTTTCAGCAACGTCTGGGTCGTAGCATCCACCACATCATCTGGTAAGTCGTCGGGACTATGACGCAGTGGGTCATTCTTCTCGCCTGAGTAAGTGCACATTAAGCCGGGGCGGCGGCTTCACGGAATCACTCGCCAAGCGACCCAGACTCGGACCAGGTCAATACCATCTAAGCCATTTCCCAAAAGAGCTTTGATTTTACTAATGGTGGGAGCGAGTGGCAGACGTTCAACAACAGTCAGTTTATCCGGCAGCGGGTGGTTTGAGTCAAGGCGCAAGGCGCGGAAGCCGGGCAGAGGATTTTTGTCAGCCGGAGAAGTATCCTCGCAGTAAAACCACGTCTGATTCCAATCCATTGGATGACTCAGCAGTTCGGCATAAGGAAACAGGCAGTCTCTCCGCCGCTGAATTGAGATGCCACCAAGTTCCAGACTGGCCCCGTTTGCGCGTTTGTTCTGCCGGTTTAAGTAAAACAAATTCTCTGAATAAAAGTAAGTTGGGCTCTTCTCCCAGGTACACTTCGCAGAAAACTTGGAAGTTGCAAATATTTGACATGGAGTTATGTCCAATGTCTTGAGGTCTGAGGTCAAAGACATGTAAAATATCCCTGAAGAATTTTGAACCGGGTGGAGCGAAGCCCCGGTTCATGTGATCAGTAAACACGATCACCTCCCCCTCCTTGGGTTGAGGCTTCTCCTCTGACGGGTTAGGAGCACGATAAGACATGACCTATCTCTTGGGCAGATGGCCGGATTTCACAAAGTCAGACAAAGTGCTTTCTGTAACAGTGGATTTGACCCAGTTGCAGGTCACAGGAGCTTTGGGAGCCTTGGGTGCCATTGTATAAATTAAAGCCTATGACAAAATAAGAAGTTCCGGTTCAAATTTAACCCGGAGGAAAACATTTTAAGTCTATTCAAAATGGCGGCTTAAGAAGGAGCCTAATGACATATGGGTAATTATGCAGTGATATTTAAGCCGCTACAGGTATCAAAGGCAGTTTAATTTTCTTAAGCTGCGGGAAGCAAGCAAAGCTGACAATCAGTGTTGTCTTCTTAAACCGGCTACATGAGCTACCGTGTGAAGCAGATTTAACATATACAGTTTTTTGGCTAAGTATGGAACAAACAGGTTTCACAAGTTGCAGCTATTAGTTTGGATCAAATGGCTGTTCTGAAAGGAAAATTTTCTAGACCTAGAACTAACACAGATGAAGCTCATAGGCTCGAACGGGGCCTCTATGCAATGGAAAGGGATCCATGTGCATTTGGAAACGGGTGCGAAACAGCTACCGCAGCAGTTTTATACTGTCTAAAGATCAAAAAAAGGCGTCGGAGGTGGAATCTATCAAGGGTTCGTGACGAACGGCAAAGAACACCAACGAACTCGAAAATCGCTAATGCAGATCTGAGGAACAGGGAGGAAAAAAATTACAGATGCAGAGTTGCTGCGAAGATCCGTCGCGTTTTTCTGGTCAAGTCAGGTTGATGCAGCAACCTGAGTTGGTGAAGATGAGGACATCCGCGGCGGAGCTCAAACGACAGGGAGACAGCGAGCAGAGGAAGACGACCGAGAGGGGAGAATAAAAAAGACCTAGGTCGTGCCAATTTATAAGGAAAGACCGACTGAGACGGCGCGAGAAACAAGAAGACCAGACATCATTATCCAGCGGCCCCAACGCCTCGGTTTTCGGAATGGTCATTAAAAGCTAAGATCCGTTGGAGGATATGGCGGAGTAAAAAATGAATTTAAGTAAGGTTGACGTCACGGCGGGTTAACACGGATCCAGAAGATGACGTCATGGCGGGTTAAAAACCTTTGCACAAGCAGAAGGCTGAAGGTTTATTTCTTAAGGTATTTTAAGATTGATGTGAACCGGTTCAAATCAATCGAGGCCTAATGTTGGGGATATAACTATTTGTGTAAGCCGCCCAGGAGGGGCCGGGTTACGCAAATAAGACTCATCAGGAAGAAGCCCAAAGACCAAGCATGAAGATGGCGGTTCAATAAAGGGACTAAGGCCCACAGGCGGCTTAAGGCCCATAGTGATAAACCGCCATGATGGCATGACTTGTATAATAAGGTAGATTTAACTAGTCGTCGAGCCAGACACTGTTTATGAGCCGGCCGGGACTCTGTAGACCGCAGGGCGTCCACCCGTGTATATAAGGGGACGACGGCTGGCGGCTTAGGTCAAGAAACAACTCATCGAGAGCCGGGCATAGTGTATCTCGCTCCCTGGTCATCGAAACATCAAGCAATACCAACCCAACTAGACGTAGGCCTTACCTTCACCGTAAGGGGCCGAACTAGTATAAACCTCTCGTGTCCTTTGTCCCGATTAACCCCTTTAAGCTTCCTAGTTGCGATGGCTCCACGACTAAGTCCTTGCAAGAGGACATCTGCCGTGACAAAACCACGACACCTCCAATCCTAGAGGGCATACAACCTTCTTTGCTGCATACGTACTGTCGGGCAATTCGTTATCCTTTGGAAGCTTCATCTTCAATATTTTCAGTAGCTTCTCAAATCCTTTGTCAGGCACACCATTCTCTGCCTTACACTGCAGCAATTTTAGTACGATACCGAGCTTTGTGTTGCCATCTTCGCAATTGGGGTACAAACCTTTTTTGTGATCCTCTAACATGCGATCGAACTTGAGCTTCTCCTTTTGACTTTCGTACTGTCTCCTTGCATCAACAATGACCCGGCGGAGATCATCATTGGGCACATCGTCTGGTTCCTCTTGATCTTCAACAGCTTCCACTAGTATAAAACAGGGCATACGTTCGGGCCAGATAATCCCATTAGTCCAGGTTCAGTTATGAACCGGGACCCATGGGCCCATTGATCCCGGTTCGTCTGGCCCCTTTGGTCCCGGTTGGTGGGACGAACCGGGACCAATGGGCCTCGCTCCTGGCCCACCCCTATTGGTGGCTTCAACCAAGACCAAAGGCTGCCCTTTAGTCCCGGTTCATGCCACGAACCGGGACCAATGAGTTGCCTATATATAGCCCTCGCCCACGAGCAGAGCACTCCACTGCTCTGTTTTTCTGGCGGGCCGTTGGAGAGCTTTGTGGTGCTCTAGCTCATCTCCTATTCACACGAGGTGTTCGATGGAATGCCCGAGCCACACAACTTAAGCTTTCTCTTCTCCAAGCTCGACCTCCAAGCTCCATTTTCCTCAATATTTGTCTAGGTTTAGCGGTCCATCACATCCCATCCCCGTCTTCACCGCCGTCGATCGCCCGTGCCGATCTCGTCGCCGGCACCGCCGTGGTGAGCCTTGATACATCTCCAACGTATCTATAATTTATGAAGCATTCATGCTATTTTATTATCTTTTTTGAATGATTACATGCTTTATTATACACTTTTATATTACTTTTGGGAGTAACCTAATAACCGGAGGCCCAGCCCATATTGTTGTTTTATTGCCTGTTTCAGTATTTCAAAGAAAAGGAATATCAAACGGAGTCCAAACAGAATGAAACCTTCGGGAGCGTGATTTTTGGAAAGGATATGATCCAGGAGACTTGGAGTTCAAGCCAGGGAAGGTTCGAGGAAGCCAAGAGATAGGAGGGCGCACCCACCCCCCTGGACGTGCCCTCTATCTCCTGGGCCCCTCGAGGCTCCCCCGACAGACTTTTTTCGCCTATATATTCCCTTATACCTTAAAACCATCGAATACGAAGATAGATCGGGAGTTCCGCTGTCGCAAGGCTCTGTAGCCACCAAAAACCTCTCGGGAGCCCGTTCCGGCACCATGCCGGGGGGATCCCTCACCGGTGTCCATCTTCATCATGCTGGCGCTCTCCATGACGAGGAAGGAGTAGTTCACCCTCGGGGCTGAGGGTATGTAGCAGTAGCTATGTGTTTGATCTCTCTCTCTCTCTCTCGCTCTCTCGTGTTCTCTCTATGGCACGATCTTGATGTATCGCGAGCTTTGCTATTATAGTTGGATCTTATGCTGTTTCTCCCCCTCTACTCTCTTGTGATGAATTGAGTTTTCCACTTGAAGTTATCTTATCGGATTGAGTCTTTAAGGATTCGAGAACACTTGATGTATGTCTTACCGTGCTTATCTGTGGTGACAATGGGATATCACGTGATCCACTTGATGTATTTTGGTGATGAACTTGCGGGTTTCGCCCATGAACCTATGCATAAGGGTTGGCACACGTTTTCGTCTTGACTCTCTGGTAGAAACTTTGGGGCACTCTTTGAAGTACTTTGTGTTGGTTGGATAGATGAATCTGAGATTCTGTGATGCATATCGTATAATCATGCCCACGGATACTTGAGGTGACAATGGAGTATCTAGGTGACATTAGGGTTTTGGTTGATTTGTGTCTTAAGGTGTTATTCTAGTACGAACTCTTGAATAGATCGATCCGAAAGAATAACTTTGAGGTGGTTTCGTACCATACAATAATGTCGTCGTTTGTTCTCCGCTATTAGTGGCTTTGGAGTGACTCTTTGTTGCATGTTGACGGGATAGTTATATGATCCAATTATGTTATTATTGTTGAGAGAACTTGCACTAGTGAAAGTATGAACCCTATGCCTTGTTTCCTACCATTGCAATACCGTTTGTGCTCACTTTTATCATTAGTTACCTTGCTGTTTTCATAATTTCACATTCCAAAAACCTTTATCTACCATCCATATTGCACTTGTATCACCATCTCTTCGCCGAACTAGTGCACCTATAAAATCTACCATTGTATTGGGTGTGTTGGGGACACAAGAGCCTCTTTGTTATTTGGTTGCAGGGTTGTTTGAGAGAGACCATCTTCATCATACGCCTCCCACGGATTGATAAACCTTAGGTCCTCCACTTGAGGGAAATTTACTACTGTCCTACAAACCTCTGCACTTGGAGGCCCAACAACGTCTACAATAAGAAAGTTGTGTAGTAGACATCAAGCTCTTTTCTGGCGCCGTTGCCGGGGAGGTGAGTGCTTGAAGGTATATCTTTGGATCTTGCAATCGAATCTTTTTGTTTCTTGTTTTATCACTAGTTTAGTTTAGTTTAGTTTAATTGTGCTCAAGTGCTAGAAGAAGAAGTCTATAAAATGCTTGATACTAAATCTTTCAATGATGAGCATGATTGCAATGTTGTTAGTGTGAACTCCTTGAATATCCATAAAGCTAATGATATGCAAAGCCACAAGCTTGGGGAAGCTATGTTTGATGAAGATGATATTTTTTGTCCCCCAAGTTTTGATGAGAATATTTATTATGATGAAAGCATGCCTCCTATTTATGATGATTATATTGATGAAAGTGGATTTGGAGAGGTCATGACTTTATTTATTGACGAATCCACAATCTCGGAGGAGGTTCCAATTGATTATGAGAACAAAGTTGCTATCTATCATGATTATTGTGATGACTTGTATGCTATTGAGAATAATGATAACCGTGAAACTTGTCATCATGATTTTAGTTTTCAATTGGATTATGCCCCACTACTATTCATGAGAAGAAGTTTGCTTATGTGGAGAATAGTCAATTTTCTATGCTAGTAGATCATGAAAAGAATGCTTTAGGTGCTGGTTATATTGTTGAATTCATTCCTGATGCTACTGAAAATTATTATGAGGGAGGAACATATGCTTGTAGGAATTGCAATGATATCAAGTTTCCTCTCTATATGCTTAAAATCTTGAAGCTATGCTTGTTTTGCCTCCCTATGCTAGTTGATTATTGTTCCCATAAGTTGTTTGCTCACAAAATCCCTATGCATAGGAAGTGGGTTAGACTTAAATGTGCTAGTCATATGCTTCATGATGCTCCCATTATGTTTCAGTTCTTATCTTTTTTTGTGAGCATCATTGTCATCATCATGCCTAGCTAGAAAGGCATTAAAGAAAAGCGCTTGCTGGGAGACAACCCAATATTTACCCTTACTATTTTTGTGTGTTCACATGATTATGCTACTGTAGTAATCATGTTTTATAGCTTTTATTTCAATAAAGTGCCAAGTAAGACCTATAGGATAGCTTACGGTGATAGTTGCGTTGATCCTGCTGAAAATCAGAAACTTTTGCACCCAGTAAATTAGTTTTGTTAATTCACAGAAACGTGCTTATGATCTAATTATTTTTGCTCTGGATTGGTACACAAATTTCTTAGGACTTCCGAGTTTGGTAGTGAGGCAGTCCTGGATTAGGGGGTGTCCGGATAGCCGGACGATGACCTTTGGCCGGACTCCTGGACTATGAAGATACAAGATTGAAGACTTCGTCCTGTGTATGGATGGGACTTTCCTTGGCGTGGAAGGAAAGCTTGGCGATACGGATATGTAGATCTCCTACCATTGTAACCGACTCTGTGTAACCCTAACCCTCTTTGGTGCCTATATAAACCGGAGGGTTTTAGTCCGTAGGACGGACAACAATCATACCATAGGCTAGATTCTAGGGTTTAGCCTCTCTGATCTCGTGGTAGATCTACTCTTGTACTACCCATATCATCAATATTAATCAAGCAGGAGTAGGGTTTTACCTCCATCGAGAGGGCCCGAACCTGGGTAAAAACATCGTGTCCCTTGTCTCCTGTTACCATCCGCCTAGACGCACAGTTCGGGACCCACTACCCGAGATCCGCCGGTTTTGACACCGACATTGGTGCTTTCATTGAGAGTTCCTCTGTGTCGTCATCTTTAGGACCGATGGCTCCTCCAATCATCAATGACGATGCAGTCCAGGGTGAGACTTTTCTCCCCGGACAGATCTTCCTGTTCGACGGCTTTGCACTGTGGGCCAATTCGCTTGGCCATCTGGAGCAGATTGAAAGCTACGCCCCTGGCCATCAGGTCAGATTTGGAAGTTTGAACTACATGGCTGACGTCCGCGGAGACCTGATCTTCGACGGATTCAAGCCACAGCCAAGCGCGCCGCACTGTCACGAGGGGCATGATCTAGCTCTGCCGCCAAACAGTGTCCTGGAGGCCGCACCAGTGTCCGCTCCGACCCTTAGCTCGGAGCCGACTGCGCCGATCGAGGATGGGTGGCTGGACACCGCCTCGGGGGCTGTGATCTCTACGGCGATCGAGCCGTATACCTACCCCGTCCTTTGCAAATCTCGTGACTCCAAGGTGCCGGACTCCTCTCTGGACTCTGAGCCTTCCGCACCCCCGCCAATCGAATCCGATTGGGCGCCGATCATGGAATTCACTGCCACGGACATCTTTCAGCACTCGCCCTTTGGCGACATCCTGAACTCACTAAAGTATCTCTCCTTATCAGGAGAGCCCTGGCCGGATTATGGTCAGGAAGGTTGGGATGCGGACGACAAAGAAATTCGAAGCCCACCCACCACCCACTTTGTAGCCATTGTCGATGATTTAACCGACATGCTCGACTTCGACTCTAAAGACATCGATGGTATGGACGACGATGTAGGGGAGGAACATGAACCAGCACCTATAAGGCACTGGAAAACAACCTCATCTCACGATGTATACATGGTGGACACACCTAAAGGAAGCGACGACGAGGAACAATGGGATGCTACGAAGGATCATTCCCTCAAGAAGCAGTCAAAACGGCGACGTAAGCGCCGCTCAAAGTCCCGCCTCGAAAAAGACAACAGCCATATAGAACCAGCCATAGAGCAGGGCGAACTGGTGGACGAGGAACATGCTATCGAGCAACCGTCCGAACAGGACAACCTGAATAAACAACCCATCCCTGGCCAAGATACCAGTCCGGACGATCTCACGCCGGACAAGTTGCTGGAGCAGAAGAACCTCCACAAAAGGCTCATCGCCACTGCACGTAGCCTGAAAAAGCAGAAGCGGAAGCTCAAAAAAACGGAAGATGCACTCAGAATCAGCTGGAGCAAAGTACTCAACACCGCAGACAAATACGGTGACAGTCGCCGAACAAAGAGCTACCCAAAGAGAAAACTACTACCTGAATTAGATAAGGAGGCCGTAGAGCCCCCGCAATCAAAGAACAAGGAGTCCCAATCAGATAGACGACCCCATGGCAAACATAAAGCGGCAAACTGCGCCGCACACAAGCCGGCACGCGATCCGCACAAGGATTCACATCAAAAAGATGGCCCAGTTAGATCTATCTACGGGCCAAGAAAGAAAGCTCTAATAAGCAATGCAACACGTCAAGTATCCGAACATCACGGTACACCTAAATATAGAGGTGCCACACACCCCCTATGTTTCAACGATGAGGTGCTGGATTATGAATTTCCAGCGGGATTCAAGCCCGTAAACATAGAAGTATATGACGGAACAACAGACCCAAGAGTCTGGATTGAGGATTATATCCTCCATATACACATGGCTAGAGGAGATGATCTCCACGCCATAAAATACTTACCCTCAAGCTCAAAGGGCCAGCCCGGCATTGGCTTAAAAGCCTCCCCGAAAACACTATTGGAAGTTGGGAGGAGCTCGAGGATGCTTTTCAGGCAAATTTTCAAGGGACCTATGTCCGACCTCTGGATGCCGACGATTTAAGCCACATAGCTCAACAACCCGAAGAGTCAGCCCGGAAATTTTGGAATAGATTCCTTACTAAAAAGAACCAAATAGTTGACTGTCCGGACGCCGAAGCCTTAGCAGCTTTCAAACACAACGTCCGAGACAAATGGCTCGCCAGACACCTCGGCCAAGAAAAGCCAAGAACAATGGCCGCATTAACAAGCCTCATGACCCGCTTTTGCGTGGGAGAGGATAGCTGGCTGGCAAGATGCAGTACCAGCGACCCAAGTACATCCGAAGTCAGGGATGGAAACGGGAAACCACGACACAGCAAGGACCAGCATCGAACCAAGGGAAACAACCCGAAGAGCATGGCAGTCAACGCCGGATTCAAAAGCTCCTGACAGAATCATAAAAAGCTGCCCCCTAAGGATAACAGGGACGAGCTATCTAACTTAAACAAAATCTTGGAAAAGATATGCCAAATCCACAGTACTCCCGGGAAGCCTGCAAACCATACCCACAGAGATTGTTGGGTCTTCAAGCAGTTCGGCAAACTCAACGCCGAACACAAGGGGCTCGACACACCAAGCGAGGACGATGACAAACCCCACAAGCAGAGCACCGGAAAACAAAAGAATTTCCCACAAGAAATCAGAACAGTAAAATCACTTCACATGACAAAAGGGAAAAATAGAGAAGCGCCCATAGAGGTACGTGCCATACGGCCTATCCCGAAGGAGTCCCGCCACTGGTTGTTAAAACCAATCACCTTCGACCATCAGGATTACTCTAGAAGTATACGAAATGTAGGTTGGACTGCCTTGATATTAGATCCAATAATTGGCGGACTCCAATTTACAAAAGTCCTAATGGATAGCGGCAGTGATCTAAACCTGCTATATCAGGACACAATCCGCAAAATGGGGATAGACCCAACCAAATTTCGCCATAGCAACACTTCCTTTCAAGGGGTACTGCCAGGCCCATATGCACATTGTACGGGCTCTCTACGGCTAGAAGTTGTGTCACCCGGCAACTTCCGTCGTGGAAAGTTAACCTTCCACCTCGCCCCATTTACAAGTAGCTATCAAGCACTATTGGGACGCGAAGCTTTCGCCCGCTTTAACGTAATACCACATTATGCATCTCTTACACTTAAAATGCCTGGTCCACGCGGCATCATCTCGTTAAAGCGAAACATCGAGGGTTCCTCGAGTCCGGAAAATTGTGCGGTTGCCTTGACAGCCACACAATAAACCGGCTTCACCAATACAAGCACATAGACAGGTCGTCCAGACCCCGGACACGGCTGGACGAGTCCGGCGTAAACATACAAGGGCTTACTAGACGCATACCCCCGTACAAGGGGCTCCGCGCATGCGCAACAAGAGACAATAAAGCTCAATTTTATTCACTTTTTGAATTGTACTTCGTTTATTTAATATAATGTACATTTTCGCACGATCTTTTTCAACTAAGTTCCTCTCTTTTACAGATGAACACCATGCTACACCCGTCTAGGATACGGCACAACAGAGACACATGCGCAGACGTGCAGTAGGGACCCGTTGCAAGGATTCTTTTCAGATTAAGACCCTGTGTAAACCTTTTTTTACTGTCTCTTGTTGATACACATCCCCCGGTTCCTTGCTATAACCGAGGAGGAGGATGGCATTTTGGCATCGGCCACGTCAGAATTTTGCGCGTACCTGGACACCAGGGGCTTATTACCAAGGGTGTTGTTCGACCCGTTTTCATAAAGACCGAATACCTTAGGGAGTGTTCGGCGTCTCGAGTTAGGTCTTATATGCATCAGCTCCGAATCATGTCTTTGGTCAAATGTTGGATTTGCCAGGCTCCTATGTTTTGTTGCCTTACGTTCCGCTCTATCGGCTAATGCGGCACCAGGAGAACTAATGTGATTGTGCCCTGGTTCGGCCAGGCGAGCACCTCAGTAGAGAAAGCTGAAAACTGACCATCATGATATAGCATGAGACTGGTCAACCACTCGATGACCCGCTGGAATCTTTAGAATTCCTCCGCATTGACGAAGGGTCGTTTCCCGGCAGGCACGTGCCCTGAATTCGGGTGAGCGCGGTGCCCCTAGGGGCTATATAGTAGCCCCACTGTCGAACTCCTATGGCTAAGTGGAAGTGATAAAGCATTATAGTCCGGTTTCCTAGTTTGCTGGGCTATCACCTCCTTTGTAGGACCAAGACGTTGGATTAAGTGTGAAAACGCGCTTTCTGCAAACACCCCTGCATTGTATGCGTGGGGGCTGAAGCTAAAGACTGCCATCTTTCAGGTTATATACACATATACATTAACGGCCGCACAGGAGGTATTTTAATTCTTGAAGGCACAAGTATAAAAAGCTTTTATATTCCATCAAAACATTGTTTCAAAATAATACATGTTATTCGAACATAATATCCTTCGAGCACTGCGTCTCTATTAAACAAGCGCCCTGCAGAACTTCCTGAAAATAGTGCTCGGCAGGTACTCGGCTTCCGTCTGAATCTTGGGATGCAACATCGGTGGCCTTCATCTCCACCCAGTATGTCTTGACACGGGCAAGAGCCATCCGCGCACCCTCTACGCATGCTGACCGCCTCACTGCTTTGATATGCGGCACCGCACCAAGGAACTGCTGCACCAAGCCAAAATAACTCTTCGGCTCAGGCCTTTTCGGCCACAAATGAGTCACGACAGCCTTCATGGCAAGCCCGGACAATCTATTCAGCTCCGCCCATTTGGCCAAACAATCGGTTAACGAAAGTGGACGCTCTGGATTACGGAACTGCGACCAAAAAAGCTCTTCCATCTCGTGATCCTTTTGATCTCCGAAGTGTTCGATGGCGTCCTCGGCACTCGCCGCCAAGTCCAGATAAGCATCCTCCAAACTCCACAGCCGGTCCAACTGAGCATATTTAGGATCCATGAACTTCCTCCGCAGCAGAAAGGGCTTTCTAGCCACGATATCTCCGGCCTGACGTAGCTCCTCCTTCATAGCTCTCATCGCAGAGCGAGCATCCTTGGCCTTGGTGGTGGCCTTCTTCAGGTCCTCTTGCTCCGCTCGACCTTCTTTTTCAATAATCTCGCAGTGGTTGGTAGCATTCTTCAACTTCACGGCCAGCTCGGCCATTTCCTTCTTGCTTCGGCAGTGAGCAGCCTGTTCGGCTTTTAGCTCTTCGGCCGCCTTTAAGGCAGCCGCATCACTTTTTCTGGCCTGCTCCTTGGCTCAAGCAAGCTCCGCCAGAAGGTTCTCCATGGCAGCGGCACCATCTGCATCAAGCATACATGTTGTAATGCACGGGCATCAAGCTCCCTTACCAGGTGTCTGCGGAGAAACTGCATACCTTGTGACTCGTCAAGCCGCTTATTGACAAGCGCGATGTCGGCATCTGCCATGTCAAGTTGCCGCTTTAGTTCGGCAAATTCATTAGTCCGGCTAGCCACCGGACGCTCCGCCACCTACATAGGAAGGATGACATATTATAGCTGGGCTTATGATCCTTGGCACGCTATCATTTTTGACAACGCACCGAGTCTTAGGGGCTACTATCTACATAGGACCCATTTTATATATGTGGAACCGTCCAAAGGTACATCATTGCACGTACCTCAAAACCCGTCAGTAAACTCTTGGCGGCCTCGTACAACCCGCTTTCCGCGGACGAAATTTTTTCAATCACCGTACCTATCAATGCACGGTGATCCTCTGAGATAGACGCTCGCCCGAGCAGATCCTTCAACTCCTCTGACCGTGCACCAGGAGGTGCCGGACTCGTCGGATGGCCTTTTTCGAAGGTCGGACACGAAGGGCTTTGGGGGGCCCCACGACCGCCCTCCACCCCTACCGGATTCGGAGAAACCCTCCGCGACGACACCTGAGGATCGTCTGCCTCGCTATGCGATACGGCAGGGGGAGGCATTCCGCTCTCCATAATATCCAGATGAAGATCCCCTAAAGATGAGCTCTGCTGAGAAGGGCTGAGATCCGAACTACATGGTAAAATTTCGGTTATCTTCAGAAATAAAATAGGGATGTCTCTTATTTTAAAACTCCCCTCTCTACTTACGGCTCGCTGGAGGGCTGATCTCCTTGGGGAAATAGTGCGGCCGAGGCATCTCCCGGCGCAGGACCCTTTGGCGAAGATTTTTCCCCCACTTTGAGGCCTTGGTCTCCGGATCTTCAGAGGCAGTCCTATTCTCCCCTTGGATGGAGGGATTCTCGATCCCTCCTTTCTTGATAACCTCCTTCGCGGAGGCAGTAGCTTCCTTGTCCCCCCCCTTCGGCTTCTTCTAAAGGCGCAGCCTCTAGCATCTTGGTTAACATGGGATCCGGCGTGGTCTCAGGGAGGGGGGGCGAACACCTGATCAGTTTTGCTTTCGCTATCCACTCATGTTTAAGGGACGGCTCTTTTAAGGTAAAGTTTATGATGAATATACAGATAGCGTGTCCGAGTACAGGACAACTTACTTGAGTATCCGGGCGATTGCAGCTCAGACCTGCGTCCTCGGTCAAGTCCGGACACATTGCTTCTGATCCGAAGAACAGTTTGTACATCTCCATGGGTGTTGTGCCCATAAAATGTTGGAGAGCTCGTGGTCCCTCCGGATTGAACTCCCACAGGTGGAGGGGGCGACGTTTGCATGGCAGGATGCGACGAATTAGCATGACCTGCGCTACTATGACCAGATTGATCTCTCTCTAGTAGGTCTCGAATGCGGCCCTGCAATAAGGGCATGTCCTTGGACGGCCCCCAATCAAGCCCCTTATTGACCCATGATGCCAGCCGTGGTGGAGGACCTGAGCGAAAGGCAGGTGGCGCCACCCATTTGGTGCCCCTGGGAGCTGTGATATAAAACCACTCTTGTTGCCATAGACTGAGCTCGTCTTGAAAAGAGCCCTCGGGCCATGGAGCGTCAGCATTCTTTCTTATGACAGCCCCTCTGCACTCTGCCTGTTGCCCCTTGATCATCTTCGGCTCCTCCTTGAAGGTCTTGAGCCACAATCCGAAGTGAGGGGTAATGCGGAGGAAGGCTTCGCACACAACGATGAACGATGAGATGTGGAGGATGGACTCCGGATCCAAGTCGTGAAATCCCAGCCCGTAATAAAACATGAGCCCCCTCATGAAGGGGTCCATCCGGAAGCTTAGCCCCCGAAGGAAGTGAGACGCGAACACCACGCTTTCACCGGGCTTGGGAGTGGGAATAACCTGCCCTTCGGCAGGCAGCCTATGCGATATTTCGCCGGTTAGATACCTGGCGTCTCTTAGCTTTAGGATGTCTTCTTCCGTGACAGAGGAGGGCATCCACCGGCCTTGAAGGTCGGAGCCGGACATCATCGAAGGTCCAAAGCGCCTGAATATGGAGCTTTGAGTGTTGGAACTCGAGGCAAGGGGCGGATTCGATTGAGATTGGTAAAAAGGAGCGGGGCCTTAGTCTCTTTATAAAGAGGTTGAATACCAAGGGCCCTTCCCGTGACCGTTCGGGACTCGCCTTCGATAGAGGAGGCATGCCGACGGGCACGATTGGGTTACCCATGCCCGTATTGATGAGAATCCCGGAATAAGGGGACACGATCTCTGCTTTGACAAGACGTGCCAAGGAAACCACCTCGCTAAACGCGCTAAGGAGGGACAGTGAAAATGATTCGAATAAAGGCTTGGCCGTGGTGTGATGTCACGCTGTGGAATACGTCAGCAGATTGAGCTTGTGTAAATATTATTCTCTCTACGGTGGTATGTGGAACTTATTTTGCAGAACCATACACTATCCTTGTGTTCAAAATCTTCTATGAAGAATTCGGAGGAGGAACCCGCCTTGCAATGCCGAAGACAATATGCGCGCCGGACTCGTCGTCATTGAAGCCTGATTCAGGGGCTATTGAGGGTGTCCTAGATTAGGGGGTGTCCGGATAGCCGGACTATGACCTTTGGCCGGACTCCTGGACTATGAAGATACAAGATTGAAGACTCCATCCCGTGTCCGGATGGGACTTTCCTTGGCGTGGAAGGCAAGCTTGGTGATACGGATATGTAGATCTCCTACCATTATAACCGACTCTGTGTAACCCTAACCCTCTTCGGTGCCTATATAAACTGGAGGGTTTTACTCCGTAGGACGAACAACAATCATACCATAGGCTAGCTTCTAGGGTTTAGCCTCTCTGATCTCGTGATAGATCTACTCTTGTACTACCCATATCATCAATATTAATCAAGCAGGAGTAGGGTTTTACCTCCATCGAGAGGGCGCGAACCTGGGTAAAAACACCGTGTCCCTTGTCTCCTGTTACCATCCGCCTAGACGCACAGTTCGGGACCCCCTACCCGAGATCCGCCGGTTTTGACACCGACAGGTAGGATTTTTGGAGTTCCAGAAGTTTACGTTTGATACAAATTACTACAGACTGTTCTGTTTTTGACAGATTCTGTTTTTCGTGTGTTGTTTGCTTATTTTGATGCAACTATGGCTAGTATTAAGTGGTATGAACCATAGAGAAGTTGGAATACAGTATATATTACACAAATATCAATCTAGAATGAGTTCATTACAATACCTAAGTGGTGGTTTATTTTCTTATACTAACGGAGCTTACGAGTTTTCTGTTGAGTTTTGTGTTGTGATGTTTTCAAGTTTTGGGTAAAGATTCGATGGACTATGGAATAAGGAGTGGCAAGAGCCTAAGCTTGGGGATGCCCAAGGCACCCCAAGGTAATATTCAAGGACAACCAAGAGCCTAAGCTTGGGGATGCCCCGGAAGGCATCCCCTCTTTCGTCTTCGTTCATCGGTAACTTTACTTGGAGCTAGATTTTTATTCACTACATGATATGTGTTTTTCTTGGAGCGTCATTTTTCTTGTGTTAGTATTTGCTTGATGTTATTCAGAATAATGTTTTGCATCTTTATTTTCAATAAAAATTTCAAGGATAGCCTCTACCATGCTTATTTTGGTAGTATACATGTTGCTGTTTGAAAACAGAAAGTTTACCGCTGTTGCAAAAAATCCCTAGAAAAGTCAGAGCATGATATAATGTTGAAACCTTTTGCATAATGAGCTCTGATAAATATTCTACAGCTTAGTATTTTTCTCATAATTTTTGGAGTTATGTAAGTATGATTTCTCTTGCATTCTTTACAGACTATACCGTTTTGGCAGATTGCTGTTATGGTTGCATTGTTTGCATATGCTTGCTTGTTTAATGATTCTATTTGAGGATAGGAGTGTTAAATATGCAGAGGCATTTAGTATGCAATCTTGAATAATAATTTTAATGATTTGCTACAGTAGAATATGATAAGGTTTTGCATTGGTTTATACTAACCTATATCACGAGTTCTTGTTGAGTTTGTTGTGGATGAAGCTTTTGAGAAATAGAGAAACCATGATATGAGAGGAATTAAGGAGACACAAAAGTTCAAGATTGGGGATGCCCAAGGCACCCCAAGATAATATTTCAAGAATTCTCATGCATCTAAGCTTGGGGATGCCCCGTTAGGCATCCCGCCTTTCTTCTTCAACAACTATCGGTTAGTATCGGTTGAACCTAAGTTTTTGCTTCTTCACATGAGCTGTGCTTTCCTTGCAATGTCATTTTATTTTGTTTTGTTTGCTGTTTGAATACAATACCAATATCTGAAATTCGTAAATGAGAGAGAGTCTTCACATAGTTACGTAATAATTTAGCTACTCATTGACCTTCACTTATATCTTGTTGGAGTAGTTTGTCATTTACTCATGTGCTTCACTTATATCCTATGAGTAAAAGGTTGAATGAGTTGATTGTCATAAATCTGAAACTATATATGTCTCATTTTCTTGTCCCATGGGGAGTAATCACTTCACATCTAAGAAGTAGAGCTTGTAAATTTATTGAAGGTTAGCAAGCATTGTATTAGTCATTTGAACAATTCATGAAAGAATATTGAAGGAAGAGAGATTTCACATATAAATATACTATATTAGACATCTTTAATAATTGTGAGCACTCATTAAGTATGACATGCTAAAGAGTTGATGTTGGACAAGGAAGACAACATAATGGTTATGTTTTCTCACATCTCAGTTAAAGTATATTGTCATGGATCATTCAAACATGTTGAGCTTGCCTTTCCCCCTCATGCTAGCCAAAATTCCTTGCACCAAGTAGATATACTACTTGTGCTTCCAAATATCCTTAAACCCAGTTTTTGCCATGAGAGTCCACCATACCTACCTATGGATTGAGTAAGATCCTTTAAGTAAGTTGTCATGTTGGAAGCAATAAAAATTGCTCTCTAAATATGTATGACTTATTAGTGCGGAGAAAATAAGCTTTATACGATCTTGTTATGGAAGCAATAAAAGTGACGGACTGCATAATAAAGGTCCATATACAATTGGCAAATAAAGTGACGTTCTTTTATATTAAGATTTTGTGCATCCAACCATAAAAGCGCATGACAACCTCTGCTTCCCACTGCGAAGGGCCTATCTTTTACTTTATGTCTTTTACTTTATGCAAGAGTCAAGATGATCTTCACCTTTCCCTTTTTCATTTTATCCTTTGGCAAGCACCTCGTGTTGGAAGATCCTGATATATATATCCAATTGGATGTAAGTTAGCATGAACTATTATTGTTGACATCACCCAAAGGTGAATACGTTGGGAGGCAACACTATAAGCCCCTATCTTTCTAAGTGTCCGGTTGAAACTCCATAACCATTAGTATTGCATGAGTGTTAGCAATTGTAGAAGACTATATGATAGTCGAGTATGTGAAGTTTGCTAAATCAAAGCTCTGACATAGACCCTTCCTGAAAATAAGATGAATTGCAATTGTTGGATGACTAAGAATGAAGTTTGCTAGTTTTCAAGAAAGTTTATGGTCTATGCTTTAAACATGTGAATTGCTTGTTACTTGATCGTGAGAAGTTTTATGAGATGAACTACTGTTATGACATATAATTATGCTAGAAAAGGTGATTGAAATTATCATCGATCAAACTTGTGCACCTTCTAGCATTCACACTTCATAAATTCTTTCTTTTTATCATTTACCTACTCGAGGACAAGCAGGAATTAAGCTTGGGGATGCTGATACATCTCCAACGTATCTATAATTTAATAGTCAAAAAAATGTATCCATAATTTATGAAGCATTCATGCTATTTTATTATATTTTTTGAATGATTACGGTCTTTATTATACACTTTTATATTACTTTTGGGAGTAACCTACTAACCGGAGGCCCAGCCCATCTTGTTGTTTTATTGCATGTTTCAGTATTTCAAAGAAAAGGAATATCAAACAGAGTCCAAACGGAATGAAACCTTCGGGGGCGTGATTTTTGGAAAGGATATGATCCGGGAGACTTGGAGTTCAAGCCAGGGAAGGTTCGAGGAAGCCAGGAGATAGGAGGGCGCGCCCACCCCCCTAGGCGCGCCCCCTGTCTCCTTGGCCCCTCGAGGCTCCCCCGACCGACTTTTTTCGCCTATATATTCCCTTATACCCTAAAACCATCAATACAAAGATAGATCGGGAGTTCCGCCGCCGCAAGCCTCTGTAGCCACCAAAGACCTCTCGGGAGCCCGTTCCGGCACCCTGTTGGAGGGGGGGGATCCCTCACCGGTGGCCATCTTCATCATCCCGACGCTCACCATGACGAGGAGGGAGTAGTTCACCCTCGGGGCTGAGGGTATGTACGAGTAGCTATGTGTTTGATCTCTCTCTCTCTCTCTCTCTCTCTCGTGTTCTCTCTATGGCACGATCTTGATGTATCGCGAGCTTTGTTATTATAGTTGGATCTTATGTTGTTTCTCCCCCTCTACTCACTTGTGATGAATTGAGTTTTCCTCTTGAAGTTATCTTATGAGATTGAGTCTTTAAGGATTTGAGAACACTTGATGTATGTCTTGCCGTGCTTATCTGTGGTGACAATGGGACATCACGTGATCCACTTGATGTATCTTTTGGTGATCAACTTGCGGGTTCCGCCCATGAACCTATGCATAAGGGTTGGCACATGTTTTCGTCTTGACATTCCGGTAGAAACTTTGGGGCACTCTTTGAAGTACTTTGTGTTGTTTGGATAGATGAATCTGAGATTGTGTGATGCATATCGTATAATCATGCCCACGGATACTTGAGGTGACAATGGAGTATCTAGGTGACATTAGGGTTTTGGTTGATTTGTGTCTTAAGGTGTTATTCTAGTATGAACTCTTGAATAGATCGATCTGAAAGAATAACTTTCAGGTGGTTTCGTACCCTACCATAATATCTTCGTTTGTTCTCCGCTATTAGTGGCTTTGGAGTGAGTCTTTGTTGCATGTTTAGGGATAGTTATATGATCCAATTATGTTATTATTGTTGAGAGAACTTGCACTAGTGAAAGTATGAACCCTATTCCTTGTGTCCTACCATTGCAATACCGTTTGTGCTCACTTTTATCATTAGTTACCTTGCTGTTTTTATAATTTCAGATTACAAAAACCTTTATCTACCATCCATATTGCACTTGTATCACCATCTCTTTGCCGAACTAGTGCACCTATACAATCTACCATTGTATTGGGTGTGTTGGGGACACAAGAGACTCTTTGTTATTTGGTTGCAGGGTTGTTTGAGAGAGACTATCTTCATCCTACGCCTCCCACGGATTGATAAACCTTAGGTCATCCACTTGAGGAAAATTTGCTACTGTCCTACAAACCTGTGCACTTGCAGTCCCAACAACGTCTACAAGAAGAAGGTTGTGTAGTAGACATCAAGCCTCTTGTTCTTATCTTCTTAATGAAAGGAAAAAATTCTTACTTGTATGTTTATATAGATACTTGTATAATATTCTTACTTTTATTATTGCTTGTTATTATTTAGTGCGATGGTTTTGGTATCCGTCCCCGTCGGCCCTCGCCCTGTCTATGATTCGAATGTGGTATATATATTATCTTTATAACTATTTGGTTCATTTATTGTTTATGACAATTATGCCGACCAATGTGAGATAGATTTTATTTATCTAGGAGGTATGTGAACCAGAAATTCCAACTGACCCTATTCTCGAGAGGTTAAATTTAGTTGAAGAAGAAAACAATTTCTTGAAGGAAAAAATAAAAAAATGAGGAGGAGAAAATGATATTGGAGTTGCATGTTGCAGATGTCGTCGATGATCACAAGATCAATATGGATGCAATGCGCTTGAAGATTAGAAAGATTAGAAAATATGCCATTCATACCGAGGCTTGGTATCATTATGCCATTGGATCAATTGTTACCTTGGTTGCGATTATGATCGCATTTGTTTTCGCATTATTATTTTTACATATTTTCAATGTATAGTTTAATTAATTAGATGCTCTGGAGAGCTATAAGTTGTTATATGAGAACTATGTATGGACTTTTTTTAATATGATGATGAACTTCTATTAATTTGGTCACTTAATTATCTATTCATGATGTTCTGTAATGGTTTTTGACACACTTTGTCGGTGTACTAGAATAGGGGTACCCTAGTACCCCGAACTTGTGCACGGGCAGTTGCAGCGCCCCGCGGCAAGGGTTTGCCGGGTGACCGCCAAGATACTCCGTGGCTCCTTTGGGGCCATTCAAGAACAAAGTATTCAAGTCAAGAGGACAAGGCCCCGGCAAGAGGAGCTTGCCGGGAAGGCCAACCGAGGCATCTCAAGGAACTTGCCGCGACGCACCACGTGTCCCGGCAAGGCCCGGCGAGCGACAAGCTTCCGGGCGCGACAAGACCACGACCGCGGCAAGGCGCTTGCCGCGGCAAGCGGCCACTCTGTGCCAACGCTCCAATGCATCCACCAATGTGTCACCCTGGGGGCCTCTCCAGGCGCGCGTGGCGGAGGGCTGTGCAGCCAGCGGTGCGCGGAGGCATGCGACGCTGACAAGATCGCCGTCGTGGCGAACGGTGGCGCCCCTAACGGTCCTTTTCTGCACTGTTTGGGCGACACAGACGGGCATTTAATGCCCTTGTCCCCTGCCGTCAGGGTTAGGTAGAGCATACTGTGCATGTAGCTGTACCAACTACCTCTCTTTTTACGTTTTTACCCTTCTCTGCGTTGCCACCTGTCGGTGACCCCTTGAGCGTATAAAAGGAGGCCCATGCGCAACATAGAGGGGGTTCGCAAATTCGGCTGGTTCGTACCATTCGAAGCCAGGAAAACACTTAGCTCTCTTGAGCAAGAACACAATATAATCAGACAAGCAGAAGTAGGAGTATTATCTCTCCGGAGAGCTCCGAAGCTGGGTAAACTGCTCGTGTGCTTCGCCTCGATCTGCTCTTCGTGCGACCTCCGCCTCCCGCCGAACCGAAAGGGGCTTGGTCCGCCGGTCCCATAGGTGTTCGTGGATCAGTTTCCCCGACACACTTAATTATATATAATGCACGCAGATGAACTGGCAATGGATGTATGGTGACAAACACACGTTCGAGTACATTAAGGGCGTGCATGATTTTCTCGAAGTGGCTGAGGCAAACAAGCAGAATGGTTTTATATATGTGGGAATATGAAGTCTTACTCTGACTCGAAAATCATTCACACCCACCTGCTTTATAAGGGTTTCATGCCACACTATAATGTTTGGACCAAGCACGAAGAAATAGGGGTTATGATTGAAGACAACAAAGAAGAAGAGGACGATGAGAACTATGTGCCCCCCGAATACGGTGATGCTGCAGCGGGGGAAGCTGCTGAAGATCAAGAGGAACCAGACGATGTGCCCAATGATGATCTCCGTCGGGTCATTGTTGATGCAAGGAGTCAGTGCGAAAGTCAAAAGGAGAAGGTGTCGGGGAAACTGATCCAGGAACACCTATGGGACCGGCGGACCGAGCCCCTTTCGGTTCGGCGGGGGGCGGAGGTCGCACGAAGAGCATATCGAGGCGAAGCACACGAGCAGTTTACCCAGCTTCGGAGCTCTCCAGAGAGATAATACTCCTACTGCTGCTTGTCTGATTGTATTGTGTTCTTGCTCCTGAGAGCTAAGTGTTATTCTGGCTTCGAAATGATCTGAAACTTCCGAACCCCCTCTACGTTGCGCATGGGCCTCCTTTTATATGCTCAAGGGGTCACCGACAGGTGGCAATGCAGAGAAGGGTAAAAATGTAAAAAGGGTTGTGGTTGGTACAGCTACTTGCACAGTATACTCTACCTAACCCTGACGGCAGGGGACAAGGGCATTAAATGCCCGTCTATGTCGCCCAAACAGTGCAGAAAAGGACCGTTAGGGGCGCCACCGTTCGCCACGATGGCGATCTTGTCAGCGTCGCATGCCACCGTGCATCGCTGGCTGCATAGCCTTCCGCCACGCGCGCCTGGAAAGGACCCCAGGGCGACACGTTTGTGCATGCGCTGGAGCGTGGGCACAGAGTGGCCGCTTGCCGCGGCAAGCGTCTTGCCGCGGTCGTGGTCTTGTCGCGCCCGGAAGCTTGTCGCTCGCCGGGCCTTGCCGGGACGCGTGGTGCGTCGCGGAAAGTTCCTTGAGATGCCTCGGTTGGCCTTCCTGGCAAGCTCCTCTTGCCGGGGCCTTGTCTTCTTTACTTGAGTACTTTGTTCTTGAATGGCTCCGAACGAGCCACGGAGTATCTTGGCGGTCGTCCGGCAAGCTTTGCCGCGGGGTGCTGCCACTGCCCGTGCACAAGTTCGGGATACTAGGGTACCCCTATTCTAGTACACCGACAGAAGGTGAAGTTCGATTGCATTCTCGAGGATCACAAAAAAGGTTTGTACCCCAATTATGAAGATGGCAACACAAAGCTCGGTACCGTACTGGAATTGCTGTAGTGGAAGGCAGAGAATGCTGTATCTGACAAAGGATTTGAGAAGCTACTGAAAATATTGAAGAAGAAGCTTCCAAAGGATGACGAATTGCCCGACAGTACGTATGCAGCAAAGAAGGTTGTTTGCCCTCCACGATTGGAGGTGCAGAAGATACATGCATGCCCTAATGACTGCACCCTCTACCGTGGCGCGTACGAGGATTTGAACGCATGCCCGATATGCGGTACATTGCGGCATAAGATCAGACGAGATGACCCTGGTGATGTTGACGGCGAGCGCCCCCGGAAGAGGGTTCCTGCCAAGGTGATGTGGTATGCTCCTATAATACCACGGTTGAAACGCCTGTTCATAAACAAAGAGCATGCCAAGTTGATGCGATGGCACAGAGATGAACGTAAGAAAGACGGGAAGTTGAGAGCACCCCATGACTGGTCACAGTGGAAAAAATCGAGAGAAAGTACTGGGAGGACTTTGTAGGTGACGCAAGGAACGTATGGTTTAGTTTAAGCACGGATGGCATTAATCCTTTCGGGGAGCAGAGCAGCAATCACAGCACCTGGTCGTGACTCTATGTATCTAGAACCTTCCTCCTTGGCTGTGCATGAAGCGGAAGTTCATTATGATGCCAGTTCTCATCCAAGGCCCTAAGCAACCCGGCAACGACATTGATGTGTACCTAAGGCCATTAGTTGAAGAACTTTTACAGTTGTGGATTGGAAAAGGTGTACATGCGTGGGATGAGCATAAACAGGAGGAATTTGACCTGCATGTGTTGCTGTTTGTCACCATTAATGATTGGCCTGCTCTCAGTAACCTTTTAGGACAGACAAACAAGGGATACCACGCATGCACGCACTATTTATATGACACCCAAAGTACATACCTGGACAAATGCAGGAAGAATGTTTACCTGGGGCATCATCGATTCCTTACGACCAACCATCAATGCCGAAAGAAAGGCAAGCACTTCAAAGGCGAGGCAGATCACCGGAAGAAGCCCGCCATGCGTACCAGTGATCACGTACTTGCTATGGTCAATGATTTAAAAGTAATCTTCGGAAAGGGTCCCAGCGGACTATCTGTTCCGAATGACGCTGAGGGACACACACCCATGTGGAAGAAGAAATCTATATTTTGGGACCTACCCTACTGGAGAAGTTCGCTCTTCAATCAACGTGTTGCACGTGATGAAGAACCTTTGAATGAACCTTCTAGGCTTCTTGGGCGTGTATGGGAAGACAAAAGATACAGCGGAGGCATGCACTACTGGAATCAGGGAATTTGCCGTCTGCCCTCTCTTTGCCGTCAGCTAGCGGATGACAAAGAAGGTCTTTACCATCAGCTACCGAGAAGCAGATGGCAAACAACTAGCGAACGGCAAAGAAGGTCTTTGCCATCGGCCATTTCTTTGCCATCCGCTGGCTGACGGCAAAGAGAGAGATGGCACCGACTAACGAAAAAACATAACGTCCCCCATCTTTGTCGTCCCTAGCAGACGGCAAAGATACAAAAAACCGGACGACAAAGGCTAACCTAACTAACCTAACTAACGGCCGAGCCCC
>NC_041391.1:42231531-42245642 GCF_002162155.2 Triticum dicoccoides | reverse complement strand
TTTTTCCTTTTTTTGCTATTTAATTGTTGTTTAATTGTTAGTGTTAGTGTTAGATTTAGTGTTAGAAAAGAAGAAGATTTAGTGTTAGTGTTAGAAAAAAGAATATGTAGAAGAACAGAAGAAGAAGAAGAAAATAAGTAGAAGTAGAAGAAGAAGAAAAGAAGAAAAGAAAAGAAGTAAAAGAAGTAGAAAAAAGATGAAAAAGAAGAAGAAGAAAAGAAGTAGAAGAAGTAGAAGAAGAAGAAAAGAAGAAAAGAAAAGAAGTGATATACATATTATTATTCATGTCGGTATTTTTTTATGTTGTACTAATTTCGTTTACTCTTTGTCATGGTAGGTGTTGAAAGATGGTGGGAGCTGGACGGGAGCGCTCCGAGGACCCTTCTTCGTCGGTGCGTTGTGCGAGGTCTTCCATTCCACACGCACCTCTCCGCTGAGCATTGATGGACAGTATGGCGACACCGTCGGGCCCTTCTTCGTCGACCACGGTGCCGAGCAGGGGACGAGGTAAGAACAAGAGAGGAGCTGGAGCACGTGGTCACGGGAGAGGAGGTAGGGTGACTGCGAGGGCGCCTTCCTCGCCGCCACCCCAGCTGTTTCACCCGAGCACGTGACTGCTAGGGTGGATTCGTCCGAGGAGGAGGCTACATGGACTCCGGTCCACGAGCCTCCGGTCCTCGGGCCTTCGGCCCATGAGCCTCGGGTTGACGGGCCTTGGGGCCACAAGAGTTCGGCCCACGAGACCCTTGAGGAACACACGTCTGGATGGGGTACCTGGCTGGATCAGCCTGAGGGGCCGAGTGGCCATGCTGATGATGGCGGGGAGCCGACTAATATTGAGGAGCAGGGGGCACCGTCTACCAGCGTGGTTGTACACGGCTCCCGGACGTGTCGGCGACCCGCGAGCAGAGGTGGTTGATTTTCCCTGATGGGGAGAGGTAAGTGCATTTAATCTTTTTGTACCCTTCTGCATTCATGTTTCTTCAAATATGTAATGCGTTGGCCTTGTCATGCTGCAGGGGTTGGGACCACCATCATAGTGTCCGCCGACCCAACTCCGTCCTTGGAGTTCTTTGTCAGCAAAACTTCCCGGGGTTTGTCACGTTGCCTGGTGAGGGTCGGATTCCAGAGCTTGGATTGAGTTGGGAGCACTACTTGGCTGCCTCGGCCCTGCCGGGTGAGATTATCGACGGTGTCTTGTGCAAGACGAGGGCAGACGTGGTGATTAGAAAGTTCTGGGTAATTTCTCCTTTACACAATTAAAAATCTTCAACTAGCTAGTTATTAATTGTACTAATCAATATTGTCTCATTTGATTGCAGACATTCTACAAGTGTGAGGAGGGATACGAGGAGGCGGCTGCAAATGTTATCGATAACGTATGCAAGCGCCTACTAATATGTCTCTAACGTATCTATAATTTTTGATTGCTCCATGCTATATTATATACTATTTTAGGCAATATTGGGCTTTATTATCCACTTTTATATTATTTTTGGGACTAACCTATTAACCGGAGGCCCAGCCCAGATTTGTTGTTTTATGCCTATTTGAGTGTTTTGAAGAAAAGGAATATCAAACGGAGTCAAAACGGAACGAAATCAACTGGAGAAGTTATTGAAGGAAAGCCACCGGATAAACTTGGACTCTACGTCAGAAGATACGGGAGCTGGCCACGAGCGTGGGGGGCGCGCCCACCACCCTAGGGCGCGCCCCCTACCTCGTGGGGCCCCTGAAGCTCCACAGACGTACCCCTTGCACCCATATATACCTACGTATCGTAAAACATCCAGAACATAAGATAGATCGGGAGTTCTGCCGCCGCAAGCCTCTGTAGCCACCAAAAACCAATCGGAACCCTGTTCCGGCACCCTGCCGGAGGGGGAATCCCTCACCGGTGGCCATCTTCATCATCCAGGCGCTCTACATGACGAGGAGGGAGTAGTTCACCCTCGGGGCTGAGGGTATGTACCAGTAGCTATGTGTTTGATCTCTCTCTCTTGTGTTCTCTCTCGTGTTCCCTCTATGGCACGGTCTTGATGTATCCCGAGCTTTGCCATTGTAGTTGGATCTTATGTTGTTTCTCCCCCTCTACTCTCTTCTGATGAATTGAATTTCCCCATTGAAGTTATCTTATTGGATTGAGTCTTTACTTTGAGAACACTTGATGTATGTCTTGCCGTGTTTATCTGTGGTGACAATGGGATATCGCGTGCCACTTGATGTATGTTTTGGTGACCAACTTGCGGGTTCTGCACATGAACCTATGCATAGGGGTTGGCACACATTCTTGACTCTCCGATAGAAACTTTGGGGAACTCTCTGAAGTACTTTGTGTTGGTTGGATGAATTTGAGAATGTGTGATGCATATCGTATAATCATGCCCACAGATACTTGAGGTGACAATGGAATGATACGTCTCCGTCGTATCTATACTTTTTGATTGTTCCATGCCAATATTATTCACTTTCATATACTTTTTGGCAACTTTTTATACTATTTTTGGGACTCACATATTGATCCAGTGCCCAGTGCCAATTCCTGTCTGTTGCATGTTTTATGTTTCGCAGAATATCCATATCAAACGGAGTCTAAACGGGATAAAAACGGATGTAGCTTATTTTTGGAAAATATGGAAAAATCCGGAAGAAAAATCCACGCGAGACGGTGCCCGAGGTGGTCACGAGGTAGGGGAGCGCGCTTGACCCCCCTGGGCGCACCCCCTACCCTCGTGAGCCCACCGTAAGGCGGTTGACGCTCTTCTTTTTCCGCAAGAAAGCTAATATTCGGAAAAAAATCACGGCGAAGGTTTCAGGCCAATCGGAGTTACGGATCTCCATATATACGCGAAACGGTGAAACAGAGCCAGAACAGAACGCAGAAACAGAGAGATAGATCCAATCTTGGAGGCGCTGTCGCCCCTCCCAAGCCATGGGAGCCAAGGAACAGAGGGGAAACTCTTCTCCCATCTAGGGAGGAGGTCAAGGAAGAAGAAGAAGAAGGGGGCCTCTCTCCCCCTTGCTTCCTGTGGCGCCGGAGCGCTGCCGGGGGCCATCATCATCACCGCGATCTTCACCAACACGACCGTCATCTTCACCAACATCTCCACCACCTCCCCCCTCTATCTACAGTGGTCCACTCTCTCGCAACCCGCTGTACCCTCTACTTGAACATGCTACTTCATGCTTCATATTATTTTCCGATGATGTGTTGCCATCCTATGATGTCTAAGTAGATTTTTGTTGTCCCATCGGTGATTGATGAATTGCTATGATTGGTTTGAGTTGCATGTTTTATTATTGGTGATGTCCTATTGTGCTCTTCGTATCGCGCAAGCGTGAGGGATTCCCGTTGTAGGGTTTGCAATATGTTTATGATTTGCTTATGGTGGGTGGCGTGAGTGACAGAAGCATAGACCCGAGGAAGTAGGTTGTTTGCGTATGGGATAAAGGGGACTTGATACTTTAATTCTATGGTTGGGTTTTACCTTAATGAATCTTTAGTAGTTGCGGATGCTTGCTAGGGTTCCAATCATAAGTGCATATGATCTAAGTAGAGAAAGTATGTTAGCTTATGCCTCTCCCTCAAATAGAATTGCAATAGTGATTACCGGTCTAGTAATATAGTCAGTTGCCTAGGGACAATTCCACAACTCCTACCACCACTTTTCCACACTCGCTATATTTACTTTAGTTGTATCTTTATCTAAGCAGCCCTAGTTTATCTTTACGCTCTCTTTATTATCTTGCAAACCTATCCTATCACACCTACAAAGTACTTCTAGTTTCATACTTGGTCTAGGTAAAGAGAACGTCAAGCGTGCGTAGAGTTGTATCGGTGGTCGATAGAACTTGAGGGAATATTTGTTCTACCTTTAGCTCCTCGTTGGGTTCGACACTCTTACTTATCGAAAGAGGCTACAATTGATCCCCTATACTTGTGGGTTATCAAGACCTTTTTCTGGCACCGTTGCCGGGGAGCAATAGCGTGGGGTGAATATTCTCGTGTGTGCTTGTTTGCTTTATCACTAAGTAATTTTTATTTGTTGTTCTTAGTTGTTCTTTATCTTTAGTTATGGATATGGAACACGAAATACCAAAAAAATCGGTGTACTTGCCACTCATGGAGACGGGGAACCTCCTAAAACCGTCGATGCTCAATATGTGAAAAATATTATGTACCACTTTGATAATCCTGAGAAAACCTCATTCAATTTGGTAATGGGAGTAACGTTGGATCAACGTGAATACTTTAGGGATTATCCCTTAACTCAAAAAGGGAAACTATTATGGGATCAAATTTATATATTGAAGTGGTATGCTAGACAACTATGCTCGGAATATGATTATACTTGTTGCTCTAGGATGAATGCTCCACACGTTCCCTTTTCATGCAAAATTAATTATAATGAAACCTTAGCTTCTTATGCTAATGGTATATATGATTACTATGATGTGGAACAAATAGAAGAATTTGTTGCTTTTATGGGTGCTTATGAAATTGAGTCCATGTTTAAAGAGTTTGAGGATTTTGATGATGCTTGTTATAGATCTGAAAATTTAGCTATCCTTAAATATTGTTATGAGAATTATGAATATAATGCCTATATTAATGGACTTATTAAGAAAGTCTCCGCTGTCCAAGAGGAGATTAAAATTTTGCAGGAATCTATGGAAGAAGAAATTGATGAAACTAAGAGCTCATTGGATGAAAAAGATGAGCAGGAGACCGAAGAACAAAAGGAGGAAGAGCGGATTGATCACCCGTGCCCACCTTCTAATGAGAGTAACTCTTCAACTCATACATTGTTTAATTCCCCTTCGTGCTTACTGAAGGATGATTGCTATGATAACTGTTATGATCCCTATGATTCTTTTGAAATATCCCTTTTTGATGATGCTTGCTATGCTTGTGGCCAAGATGCCAATATGAATTATGCTTATGGAGATGAACTTGATATAGTTCCTTATGTTGAACATGAAATTGTTGCTATTGCACCCACGCATGATAGTCCTATTATCTTTTTGAATTCTCCCGATTACACTATATCGGAGAAGTTTGCACTTATTAAGGATTACATTGATGGGTTGCCTTATACCGTTGCACATGATGATTTTGATAAATATAATATGCATGTGCTTGCTCCTCCTACTTGCAATTATTATGAGAGAGGAACTACATCTCCGCCTCTTTATGTTTCCAACATGCTAGAATTGCAAGAAACTGCTTATACTATGCATTGGCCTTTACTATGTGTGCATGAATTGTTCTTTTATGACATGCCGATGCATAGAGAAGAGAGTTAGACCTCGTTGTTGCATGATATATGTTACTTTGTGCTCACCACTAAATTACAAATCATTGTTAATAAAAATTGGCTTTGATATACCTTGGGATCCGGGTGGATTCATTACTTGAGCACTAAATGCCTAGCTTAATGGCTTTAAAGAAAGCGCTGCCAGGGAGACAACCCGAAAGTTTTAGAGAGTCATTTATTTCTGTTGAGTGCTTTTATATAGTCTAAAAACAACAAAAATAACGAGGGGAACCAAAAACTTGTTCAAAAAGAAAAGTGAAAGTGAGAGAGACGAGCATTGTGAAAGTGGGCGACGTCCTTGAACTTTGTTCATGCCCATGGGAACTTTGTGAATCTTAATTACAGAAACTTTTCAATAAAAATAATTATCCCCTTGTACAATTCCATTGTATTCTAAAAATAATGTGCCAAGGTTTGCCTTTAGGATGTTTACAATGCTTGTTGCTTTGTGCAGTGCAGGACAAAAACTTTGGCTGTACTGCGTGAATTTACTTTTTACTGGAACTTCAAATGGTTCTGATTCTTTTTGCACTATCTTGTTGTACAAATTTTTATTTTTCCTAATTTTGGCAGAATTTTTCAAGTATCAGAAGTATGGTGAATGTTTAGATTGGT
The DNA here is from genome assembly GCF_002162155.2 of Triticum dicoccoides. Classification (NCBI taxonomy): domain Eukaryota; kingdom Viridiplantae; phylum Streptophyta; class Magnoliopsida; order Poales; family Poaceae; genus Triticum; species Triticum dicoccoides. The sequence goes on along the minus strand of NC_041391.1, from coordinate 42,239,709 downwards.
ACAGACTGTTCTGTTTTAGACAGATTATGTTTTTGATGCATAGTTTGCTTGTTTTGATGAAACTATCAATTTATATCAGTGGATTAAGCCATGAAAAAAGTTATATTACAGTAGACACAATGAAAAACAAAATATGAATTGGTTTGCAATAGTACTTAGAGTAGTGATTTGCTTTATTATACTAACGGATCTTACCAAGTTTTCTGTTGAAGTTTTGTGTGGATGAAGTTTTCGATGATTGAGAAGGTTTCGATGTGAGAAGAAGGAAGAGAGGCAAGAGCTCAACCTTCGGGATGCCCGAGGCACCCCAAGTAAATATTCAAGGAGACTCAAGCGTCTAAGCTTGGGGATGCTGGGAAGGCATCCCCTCTTTCTTCAACAAGTATCGGTATGTTTTCGGATTCGTTTCATTAATGCGATATGTGCAAGTCTTGGAGCGTCTTTTGCATTTAGTTTTCATTTTTCTTTTGTGCACCATGCTGGTATGAGATGGTCCTTGGTTGATTTATAGAATACTCTATGCACTTCACTTATATCTTTTGAGTATGGCTTTATAGAATGCTTCATGTGCTTCACTTATATCATTTGAAGCTTGGATTACCTGTTTCTCTTTACATAGACAACCACCATTTTTAGAATGCTCTTTTGCTTCACTTATATTTGTTAGAGCGTGGGCATATCTTTTGTAGAAAGAATTAAAACTCTCTTGCTTCACTTATATCTATTTAGAGAGATGATAGGAACTGGTCATTCACATGGTTAGTCATAAAATCCTACATAAACTTGTAGATTGCTGAATATGATATGTTTGATTCCTTGAAATAGTTTTGCAATATAAAGATGGTGATATTAGAGTCATGCTAGTTGAGTAATTGTGAAATTGAGAAATACTTGTGTTGAGGTTTGCAAGTCCCGTAGCATGCACGTATGGTGAACCGTTATGTAACAAAGTCGGAGCATGAGGTGTTTATTGATTGCCTTCCTTATGAGCGGCGATCGGGGACGAGCGATGGTCTTTTCCTACCAATCTATCCCCCTAGGAGCATGCGCGTAGTACTTTGTTTCGATGACTAATAGATTTTTGCAATAAGTATGTGAGTCCTTTATGACTAATGTTGAGTCCACGGATTATACGCACTCTCACCCTTCCATCATTGCTAGCCTCTTCAGTACCGTGCATTGCCCTTTCTCACCTCGAGAGTTGGTGCGAACTTCGCCAGTGCATCCAAACCCCGTGATACGATACGCTCTGTCACACATAAGCCTCATTACATCTTCCTCAAAACAGCCACCATACCTACCTATCATGGCATTTCCATAGACATTCCGAGATATATTGCCATGCAACTTCCGTCATCATCATATACATGACTTGAGCATTTATCGTCATATTGCTTTGCATGATCGTAAGATAGCTAGCATGATGTTTTCATGGCTTGTCCGTTTTTTTTATGGCATTGCTACGCTAGATCATTGCACATCCCGGTACACCGCCGGAGGCATTCATATAGAGTCATATCTTTGTTCTAGTATCGAGTTGTAATATTGAGTTGTAAGTAAATAAAAGTGTGATGATCATCATTATTAGAGCATTGCCCCAGTGAGGAAAGGATGATGGATACTATGATTCCCCCACAAGTCGGGATGAGACTCCGGACAAGAAAATAAATAAATAAATAAATAAAAGAGAAAGGCCAAAAAGAGAAGACCCAAAAAAAAGAAAAAAAAGAAAAAAATGAGTGAAAAAGAGAGAAGGGGCAATGTTACTATCCTTTTACCACACTTGTGCTTCAAAGTAGCACCATGTTCTTCATATAGAGAGTCTCTTGAGTTATCACTTTCATATAGTAGTGGGAATTTTCATTATAGAACTTGGCTTGTATATTCCAACGATGGGCTTCCTCAAATGCCCTAGGTCTTCATGAGCAAGCAAGTTGGATGCACACCCACTTAGTTTCAGTTTGAGCTTTCATACACTTATAGCTCTTAGTGCATCCGTTGCATGGCAATCCCTACTCCTCACATTGATATCTATTATTGGGCATCTCCATAGCCCGTTGATACGCCTAGTTGATGTGAGACTTTCTCCTGTTTTGTCTTCTCCACATAATCCCTATCATCATATTCTATTCCACCTATAGTGCTATGTCCATGGCTCACGCTCATGTATTGCGTGAAAGTTGAAAAGGTTTGAGAAACGTCAAAAGTATGAAACAATTGCTTGGCTTGTCATCGGGGCTGTGCATGATGTGAATATTTTGTGTGGTGAAGATGGAGCATAGCTAGACTATATGATTTTGTAGGGATGAGCTTTCTTTGGCTATGTTATTTCAATAAGACATAATTGCTTGGTTGGTATGCTTGAAGTATTATTGTTTTTATGTCAAAGGATAGAATATTGCTTCGAATCACTCCTGTCTTAATATTCATGCCATGATTAGACATATGATCAAGATTATGCTAGGTAGCATTCCACATCAAAAATTATTCTTTTTTACCATTTACCTACTCGAGGACGAGCAGGAATTAAGCTTGGGGATGCTGATACGTCTCCGTCGTATTTATAATTTTTTTATTGTTCCATGCCAATATTATTCACTTTCATATATTGTTTGGCAACTTTTTATATTATTTTTGGGACTAACATATTGATCCAGTGCCCAGTGCCAGTTCCTGTCTGTTGCCTGTTTTATGTTTCGCAGAATATCCATATCAAACGGAGTCCAAACGGGATAAAAACGAATGGAGCTTATTTTTGGAAAATATGGAAAATTCTGGAAGAAAAATCCACGCGAGACGGTGCCTGAGGTGGTCACGAGGTAGGGGGCGTGCCTGACCCCCCTGGGCGCGCCCCCTACCCTCGTGAGCCCACCGTAAGGCGGTTGCACTCTTCTTTTGCCGCAAGAAAGCTAATATTCGGAAAAAAATCACGGCAAAGGTTTCAGGCCAATCGGAGTTACAGATCTCCATATATACGCGAAACGGTGAAACAGAGCCAGAACAGAACGCAGAAATAGAGAGATAGATCCAATCTCGGAGGGGATCTCGCCCCTCCCAAGACATGGGAGCCAAGGAACAGAGGGGAAACCCTTCTACCATCTAGGGAGGAGGCCAAGGAAGAAGAAGAAGAAGGGGGCTCTCTCCCCCTTGCTTCCGGCGGCGCCGGAGCGCTGCTGGGGGCCATCATCATCACCGCGATCTTCACCAACACCACCGTCATCTTCACCAACATCTCCATCACCTTCCCCCCTCTATCTACAGCAGTCCACTCTCCCGCAACCCGCTGTACCCTCTACTTGAACATGGTGCTTTATGCTTCATATTATTTTCCGATGATGTGTTGCCATCCTATGATGTCTGAATAGATTTTCGTTGTCCCATCAGTGATTGATGAATTGCTATGATTGGTTTGAGTTGCATGTTTTATTATTGGTGATGTCCTATTGTTCCCTTCGTATCGCGCAAGCGTGAGGGATTCCCGTTGTAGGGTTTGCAATATGTTTATTATTTGCTTATGGTGGGTGGCGTGAGTGACAGAAGGACAGACCCGAGTAAGTAGGTTCTTTGTGTATGGGATAAAGGGGACTTGATACTTTAATGCTATGGTTGGGTTTTACCTTAATGAATCTTTAGTAGTTGCGGATGCTTGCTAGAGTTCCAATCATAAGTGCATATGATCCAAGTAGAGAAAGTATGTTAGCTTATGCCTCTCCCTCAAATAGAATTGCAATACTGATTACCGGTCTAGTAATATAGTCAGTTGCCTAGGGACAATTCCACAACTCCTACCACCACTTTTCCACACTCGCTATATTTACTTTAGTTGTGTTTTTATCTAAGAAGCCCCTAGTTTATGTTTATGCTCTCTTTATTATCTTGCAAACCTTTCCTATCACACCTACAAAGTACTTCTACTTTCATACTTGTTCTAGGTAAAGCGAACGTCAAGCGTGCGTAGAGTTGTATCGGTGGTCGATAGAACTTGAGGGAATATTTGCTCTACCTTTAGCTCCTCGTTGGGTTCGACACTCATACTTACCGAAAGAGGCTACAATTGATCCCCTATACTTGTGGGTTATCATGGAGTATCTAGGTGACATTAGGGTTTTGGTTGATTTGTGTCTTAAGGTGTTATTCTAGTATGAACTCTATGATGGATTGAGCGGAAAGAATAGCTTTATGTTATTTTACTACGAATCTTGAATAGATAGAATAGAAAGGATAACTTTGAGGTGGTTTCGTACCCTACCATAATCTCTTCATTTGTTCTCCGCTATTAGTGGATTTGGAGTGACTCTTTGTTGCATGTTGAGGGATTGTTATATGATCTATCTATGTTATTATTGTTGAGAGAACTTGCACTAGTGAAAGTATGAACCCTAGGCCTTGTTACTTATCATTCCAATACTGTTTACGCTCACTTTTATCATTAGTTACTTTGCTGTTTTTATTATTTCAGATTACAAATACCTATATCTACCATCCATATTGCACTTGTATCACCATCTCTTCGCCGAACTAGTGCACCTATACAATTTACCATTGTATTGGGTGTGTTGGGGACACAAGAGACTCTTTGTTATTTGGTTGCAGGGTTGTTTGGGAGAGACCGTCTTCATCCTACGCCTCCTACGGATTGATAAACCTTAGGTCATCCACTTGAGGGAAATTTGCTACTGTCCTACAAACCTGTGCACTTGCTGGCCCAACAACGTCTACAAGAAGAAGGTTGCATAGTAGACATCACCTACTATAGAACTTACGGCACGAGGCTCGGGTGCAGGATGTTCGAGACTACTACACCGCGTGTGGTATCAAGAAGACCAAGGCGGCGTGCCGCGAGAATTTCTTGACTAAGGAGGAGTACATGAAGGTAATTCTTAAGGCCTTGTACTTTACTTCCTTCATTTAGTAATTCATTGCCGTAGCGCTCAAGTTTCAATTTCCTAACTTCGGCCCCTCCGAGATGGTGTGCGGATCGGATGGATTGTTGGGAGGTGTTGGTCAATGAGTGGTTCTCAAAAGAATGGCGAGCCCTCCACAACGAGGCCAAGGACAAACGTGCCCAAACGGAAGGTGTGCCACACCATCAAGGCAGCTCCAACATATATCAGTACGGGCGGAACTGGGTATGTGGTTTGCTTCATGATTCATGCAATTCGTTCATCATGCTAGCTTCAGCCCTTTAATTACTAATTTACTTTGTTTCTCTCTTTCAGACATGCTACAATAAGGCGGATAAGGTGCCAGAGGTGTATGACCTATATGCCATGGCCCACACTGGCTCTTACAAGAAAGTCAAGGCATTCTCTGCGTGTGACCTTGATGATCCAAAAAACTTCACCAACATATCCTCCCATGACAAGCTCGTGAAATATAGAGATGAGGGGAAGGCGAGGAAAGGGGAGGACTTTAACACGAGCCAGGGTCCCATTGATACAGAGCTGCTGATGATATCTGGTGGCGGGAGGTCCCATGGCTCCATAGCCATGGGAGATGGACTTATCCGTTGTCGTAGCACTCTCCCGGAGATCAAGGCGCGCCAGTCAAGCTCCTCTCCTGAGATAAGGCCTCGTGAACGGCCAGTCCAACTCGCCGTCAAGGTTAGTTATACGTACTCAGCTATCTTTCTCCATTACATTGTGTGCGCTTCCATCAATGATTACCAATGGTAACGAGGAGTGGTGTTGCAGGCTGCTATACAAAGTGAGAGAGATATAACGGAGAAACTTCTGGCGGAGGCGGCGGAGAGGCAGCGGGAGTTGGAGGAGAGGACGACAAAGATGTTGGAGGAGGAGAGGGCATGGAATGACATGCAGGCAAGGGCCATGTACGAGCTCCTTGTGGTAAGTTTTTTCTACACATTAGCCAAAACATTCATGTAGTGTTTGTCTCATTACTAACTAGTTTGACCGAGTCGTCAAAACCAAATGTGCAGTCTGTGTGCGAGAAGTCCGGTCAGACCGCTCCACCGATGCCAGTGATTGCTCCTGGGACCACGGTGAGTTTACTTTGAATGGACATGACTTGCTAGTCTCAACATTTGAGTGTCATCATGCTAACGAGACATTGGAAATGATCTTTGGTGCAGCGTAACTCCAGACAAGCATCGCACGATCCTTATCCAGCTACCGGCACAAGCCACCCCGCTACAACACCTCCATGATCACGGTAAGTGTCGCTAGTGTTTTGCTTAACAAATGCATAAAGACCTAGACTTAGCTTTATTTCCTCCATCTGAAACTAATCTACAGTTTCTTTCATTAAATGATATAATAACTCATCGTCGTCATCATATTAATCATCATAGTCATGCATTACCGCTAGCTATATATCTAATCACCACCAGCACTACTAGCTTAAAGAAGAAACATTCACTTACCAGAAGCAAAAATATCATCGAGTTCAACATGATTGTCATGATATTATATGCGTTCATATATAACACCACAAAAGCAAATCACTTAAGTTCAGAACGAAGAACACGGACATGAAAGGACAAGTACTAAGAGCAGCATGAACTAGCTAAATCACTCCTGCTAGCTACTCCCTCTCTGGTAAAATAGCATAGAACATGCATAACTCTCCTGATTCATCAAACTGGAGCAGATGCCGATGAACCTGTCTCCTAATCGTGGGTTGTGCTTCTCATTGCTGCCCCCTAGTACTTCTCTGCGATCATTAACAATTTTCCTCCAATCTTTCACTATTAAGCATTCATCGCTTCTAGATATCCTGAATGCATTAATGTGCAATGCAGGATATCTTGGCCATAAGCTAACAATTGACATGCGACTTTTAGTCTCGATCCCCTGAGGCCCAACTGTCATCAGGAGTCCCTGTTGAAGAACATTGTATAGTACTTAATTAATATACTTAGCAATGATAGTTTAGCAGAAAAATTATGTATGCAAAAGATGCACTGAGGACAAATAGTAAAAGTCTTACCATCATTCCTAAATAGATGTGATCGTAGTTCAATACCATCACTATTGGTCACACATTTTGAGTACTAATATTTCTAAGTGCAGGAAGAAAATTTGTCTTGACAGTATGAAGATCCTCAAGCCATGAAACATAATGACTTATCTCCTCGCAGTTTAGTTCAACTCCGGGACAGTAGTAGGTCTTGTCTACCAAGCGCCGGACATGTTTGGTTGAATGGAGATAAGCTGTCAATAGAAATTAGTTGTCAATTATTTTTGAATAAGCAATATCAAAGACAAAAATATAGTTGAGAAGAACTCACATAATGGTAGAACTGGAGGCGTCTGCACATCGATCCATATGTCTCTATTACCTTCAATATCATCTTCTGGACGAATATCAAAGGTGATAACCATACCAGGCTCAAATGCATAAGCCTTGCACAGTGCTTGCCAACTTTTGCATTCAAAATAGGTGTACGTGTGTGAATTGTATACTTTGACGTTGAAAGTATAACCATCATGCTTAGTTTTCAGGTAAACTCTCTTTACCTCCATAGTTTCCATATCTTTGAAACCTATCTTATCCAAGACAAAAATTCTTGCATGGCAGGGGATGCGCTAGTAGAATAGTGAGAATTAAAAATTATAAGTCAGGCAAATGAAGCATATATATAAGTCATGCTTAATTACGAAAACAGACTTGTCATTGTGACTTACTGTATCGAATTCGAAGGTCTCATCCAGCTTGATGCTGAATCGCCTACCATCAACAAGGAAATTTCTGTCGCATATGCCGCGCTGGTCTTCACAGTATTCGCACATAATGAAATTTTTTCCGTCGTCAGACGACATTTCCTATGTTCATATTATGCGAAACATTAAACACTTACTAATTCAATTAATTCAACTATTTCTATTAATTAAACTAAGCATTCACTAAAAATAAACTAGTTATATTAATTGAATTAGTTCAACTAAGCATTTGCTAAAAATAAACTAGTTCTATATATTAATTCAACTAGTTCAACTAAACACTTACTAAAAATAAACTAGTTATATTAATTCAACTAGTTCAACTAAACATTTACTAGAAATAAACTAGTTATATTAATTCAACTAGTTCAACTAAGCATTTACTAAAAATGAACTAGTTATATTAATTCAAAAAGTGCAACTAAGCATTTACTAAAAATAAACTAGTTCGATCTATATATTAATTCAACTAGTTCAACTAAACATTACTAAAAAT
>NC_041391.1:42229721-42230618 GCF_002162155.2 Triticum dicoccoides | reverse complement strand
GCGACGAGACGGGCGTGGCGGGGGCGGCGGCGACGACGACGGGCGGCGGGGGCGGCGAGGGCGCCGGGGACGGCGACAACGTGCGGCGAGGTCGACGGCACGGCGGCGCAGCGGCGGCAGCGTCGTCGTCGGAGATCGAGCGCGAGAAGTGGAACGAAGTGGCGACGATAACTGAATTTTCGTAAGTGACATATATATAGGAGGGGCCTTTAGTACCGGTTGGAGCCACCAACCGGTACTAAAGGGCAACACATTAGTACCGGTTGGAGACACCAACCGGTACTAATGGCCCTGCGCTGCCACCCGCAGTGCGCTACTTTTTGTCCCACCTCGCCGAGCGAAGGGCAGCCGCACTGGTTTATAAACCCAGCCGCGGCTGCCCATTCGAACTCCTCTATATAGCAGGCTTCTGGGCATAACTAGGGCGCACTGCCCTGTGAGCCAGCTGGCCCTTTTGGGCCTGTATTTGCACAACCTAGGTCTGGCAGGCCCACCAGGCAGCGCCCCAACATTTTTTCTTTTCTGCATTATTTATTTTCTTCTATTTATTTTTGAGTAATTTTTTATATAGTTATTTCTTTTCTGCTTTAACTTTTTCTTCTATTTATTTCTGAGTAGGTTTTCTTGCTGTATTTAGTTTCTTTGTGAATATTTTTGCTTTATATAATTTTTTTCTTTTCTGCATTATTTATTTTCTTCTATTTATTTTTGAGTAATATTTATATAGTTATTTCTTTTCTGCTTTATTTTTTCTTCTATTTATTTTTGAGTAGGTTTTTTTGCTGTATTTAGTTTCTTTGTGAATATTTTTGCTGTATATAATTTTTTTTCTTTTCTGCATTATTTATTTTCTTCTATTTATTTTTGAGTAATTTTTTATATAATTATTTCTTTTCT
>NC_041391.1:42220966-42227930 GCF_002162155.2 Triticum dicoccoides | reverse complement strand
CTTCTTCTTCCTCCTCTTCTTCTTCCTCTTCTTCTTCTTCCTGTTAGAAAGGGTTGAAAATTGATGATGTGGCTTAGAATGGTGCGTACTGAACGCAAAAAACTCTGAAGTTGTAATAAGTTTAAAAAATGAAGTGTCAGTTTTTGCCGTAACACAAGAAGTCCGGAGTTCTAATAAGTTATTAAAAATAAAAAAGGCGCAATGCTCGTTAGTCAGCTTCAAACCTTTCGGAACAGGGTAGACTACATTGCACACATCTCCGTGCAATCTATTCTATTCCGAAAGGTTGAAGCTAAGCAAGCTGCAGGTGAGCATTGCGCCTCTCCATCGTCTCTGCAATCACGGCTTATAAACAGCTCCTACTGCCTCTCTCCTAGCAAGGTGGGACTAAAAATCAGCTTAATAAGAAACTCTAGTACCGGTTCATGACATGAACCGGTACTAAAGGAGTTCCTGGGGCCCACGGCCTGACAGAGCATCATTAGTACCGGTTCGTGGCATGAACCGTTACTAAAGGTTCGCCACGAACCGTTACTAATGAGAACGGCCGGCTAGTCGTTGGAACCGGCACTATTGGACACATTAGTGCCGGCTCAAAATCAAACCGGCACTAATGTGTCTCATATTAGGTCCGTTTTCTACTAGTGATGGTATTGTTCAGGTCAAGACATGGCAGGAAATGACATTGTGAAGGAGTTGGCAGCTTCACGACACCACTGGATTACAGATCAAGAACTCATAAGTATCAATGGTTAGTGTGCTGTCAATTTATCCATTTCAGATTGGCAAATAAAGAGACGGTTTAAATAATACTCCCTCCGTCCGGAATTACTTGTCATCAAAATGGATGTGTCTAGAACTAAAATACATCTAAATACATCCATTTCAATGACAAGTATTTTCGGGCGGAGGGAGTAGTAGAATTTTTTTTTGCGAGTGATATGACATTGTTCATAGTTAAGACATTGCAGAATATGACATTGTGCTGTAGTGGGTATGTTCACCACACCACTGGATTACGGATGAAGAACAGAAGCATACATGCAGTGCAAAAGAAGATCACTTGTATAGTTTAATTTACATGGTATGAAGAAGGAACTTGGTTGTACAACTGAAAACTTAAATTGAGAAGGACAAACTTTTGTTTATGAACTACATAATAAACTTTAAACATGCAATTTGATGCAAACACCAAAAATAAACAGCTATTGTAGTCATGCCTAACCAAATGTACACAACAAAGTTTGAAGGCTTGAGAAGGACAAACTTACATTACTGGTGAAGACAGGCTCCATAAAGCCCTTGTCCATGCTGATGGGGGGGCAATTCAAGAAGTTTAGCATAGAATGTTCTTCATAAGCATTCCCTTTATTCTACATTTTGGTAAGAGCAAATATAGATGTGATAATATATGAAAAAATGGAGAATATTTAAGATAAGATGAAGAGTGATGCTACATAACCAAGTAGCTATAAATGTATGTGTAGCGATACAGGCAAAAGGCACAGCCAAGAGCAATGCACAGCTAAACTTCTTTAGTACCAACCTTATGGTAAGAGTAAATACAGATCTGATGTGTGGAAAATGGAGGGCAAAGGAAAATAAGCTGCAGAGTGATGGTTCATGAACAACTACCTGTCAATATAAGTACATGATAAAGGACAGCATGTACTTACAAGAACAATGGAGAGCTAAAAAAATTCATTGGCATTGGATATATTCTACACTAATGTAACCATTCATACAAATCAGATAATTTGGAGCGAACAATTGATAAGCAAGCTATCATGCATACTGCTGTCACATAATGAACCAGGTATGTATGTAAGTACAGTGATACAGGACAATAGGTACTAACAAGAGCAAAGCAGCGGGCAGCATATTTGCGATATCCTGTTGTTCTTTCAAACCGGAATTCTTCTTCGAGCAGATTTCCTGCAAAAAAGATCCATAAGGCACATGCGGAAAAGTAGAAGTTCAAATTGTCATGTGATTTCATAGACAGTACCTCATCCTGGGAACGAGACCAGTGCATAACAAGGTTTTTCCATTCAATGTCTTCTAAATTTAGCACAGGAGACTTCACCGGAAATTCGTTTATAGACTTGCCATCAAAGTGTGATTTCCTCAGGTAACACCGATACTGCTGCAATGCTTCCTTGAAAAGCACAAGCAAGCTTTGCTCGTCATGACTATCCAGATTGACCCTCACCTAGTTACAACAATGTAATGTAAATCATTGATGTGTTCGATCAGCAGAAAATAGGAAAATAATAACCATGAATGATAGCACTTACACATAAGTTGGACAGGAAGATGTGAAAATGGTGTTTGTCTTCACTAGAATCTTCCCATGATGGGAATATATGCACGTAGTCCCTAACAACATTGAAAGCATTGTCTTTTAAATTGGGAATAAATGGAATGGGGTTCCAATCTGCAGGAATTGGCCGTCTCTGAAGTTGGGATAGGTCTTCGGCCGATGGACTTGCTGTACTTTTTGCTGGAGTGTGATTTTTCTGTGGTACGGCTGGTGCTATGGAAAATGAAATCGGTATACCTTTTGCTGGAGTGCAGGTCATGTGTGGTGGGGCTAGTGCTGTGGCCAGTGAAGTATGGGTACAGTCTGCTAGAGTCGGTCCTATGTTTTGTGTCACTGGTTGTACAACCAATATAAGCGGGGCGTTGTCTGATTTCTCCAGCACCACCACGTTTTTCAAGGACTTTGCTGGTGCTCCTTCAAGTTCGGCAATCACCCTCTTACTTTTTGATGTATGATGCACAAGAACAACATTTGAGTGGAGAAACATGGTATGACGACAGATGGAATATGTATTGATAATGGATGGGCATGGCATCTCGAGTTATACGATGAGTAAACTAAGCAGATGGTGGTGCAACAAAGTAGAAGAAATGCGATACAACATATGCAAGGTACGCACAATCAATAAAACCTTGCCAAATTAGAACAGGAATCTTGATGGGTGAACAGGATAGGCCATCTGCCTTTGACTCCTCGAGGTTAGAATAGTCATTAGGATGATATTCTGAATAAGAATCAACAGGTGGGGAGCGTATGAGTTTCATTGCTTCCAGAATGGCACTCAATGCCTTGGTGCCAATTTTGTAAGTCATTGCAGTGTTCCACAATAATCTTCTGATGCGCGGATTCTGATATTCACTGTAATTGCGTATAATATCTGAGAACCATGAAAACATAAATAGTTGTGAGATTATCTTTGTAATGCAGATTATATTCTAATATAGGGGCGCCCCTGTAAACACTTATGTGCTATCACTGGATTTTGATGAGAGAGCTCATGTGTGTTGTAATATTGTGCGTGCATTTATATAATCTGGCACAAGTACACAAAAAAATAGGCTCCAGAAGTAAGGATAGCTGGCAGATGATAGGTTCATAATATACTGTATACGGAGTTTATTGCCAAACCATGATAACAAGAGCACACTGCAACGAGGTAGATCATAGTGTACATAACAGGGGTACACCATAACCACGATATATAAATTGGGAAAGTGGAACTGGCTTGAAAATACGGTGTTGTATTGCCGCTAGTAATTGAAAGCCTATCGATCACGTACAGGCCAGCACTATCAAACATGGTAAAGAAGAGCAAACAGATTTTGGATAATAAAATGTTGGTTGCGCAATGCCCACACAAGATGAACCAGAGCGCATTAAGAATGCAACTCCCAACTGTCTCTCGACCATTTCAGGCGGTTGGATGAAGATCCTACGTCTCCTAACCCTTCTTCTTCCTCGTCTCTTAATTCTTCCCATACAGAACACCGCACGGGCCGCGGGCCGGACCACTGGCCCCCACCCCCTGTGTTCCTCCGCCACCCCCACCCCCACCCGCGTTGAGTTTTCTTCGTTCGGTGAGGCCCCACAACCACCCGAGCCCCTTGGATCGCACCGGCGAACTCCGGCGAGCTCTGAAAAGTCGACTGACCGAATTTTGAAATTTAGTCTACTGTGATTTAACTAGTGTGGAATATAAAAGGGGAAAACCATAAGCATTGGGAGTATAGTGTTGAGCGTGCCATGGTGGATCTAAAGCTGCAAACCAGACAAAGGCAACCAAGACAAGAAATCAGAGTAAAGCAGTGGTGATCTATTTTCTTGCTGCGATAAATAAGTTTGAGCAGATACGAAAGAGTACCGCCTCTGGTGCGGCACCGTGTATGCATCTGCTGAGAATTTGACGGTGCTGCGGTGGTGATGGCTGTCGGCGGTGTGGAAGCAAATCTAGGAGGGTAGACGGTGGCGGCGAGGCGCGGTGGATGAGACGGTCCTAGGAGTGGCGCCGGCAAGGTGGACGACGGCGGGGATGAAGCGAGAGGACGGGATGCAACGATCCCGGTCCGAATGCGTGTATGAGAGAGGTCGATCTCTTGTAATTGACGGCGACGTCGGGGTATCAGCTCCGGCATGGTGGAGGAGAATGGCGGTAAATGGGTTGTCGGACGGCAGCGGATGGAGGAGGGCGAGGTGGAGAGGGTGTTTTGGCGCCCACGGAGTACGAATGGGGAAAAGTGAGGTAGAGAGGAAGGGGGGGTACCATGTATTCGGGGCGCACTTGTCTCAAATGCGAGGAAATGTACAAACTTAGCCCCCATTTCAAATTTCTACTACATCACAGCAACATTAGTCGGTTGGGGATAGGATGGTAATCTCGCATACACCAAATATTTGCCGACGAGAGTTTGTTTTTGGCACCCACCGTGTATGAATATGAATCAGGGAGGGAGTCGATTTCGGCCGAGGGCACATTGTGTTTTGGCACCCACCGTGTATGAATCCGGGTGAGAGGCGGTTACGTCACGTTGGGGTGAAATTACAAACCTACCCCTATCGAAACCTATAGAAATCCAGCAGATAGGCTTTGCGTGGCAGGGATAGGCAGTAGTGATTTCCATCTCGCAGATTTTGGTTTCGGGCGGGGTTACTGCGACTTTCCCCGCTTCGTTCAAATTTTGCACAGTGCACATTTACCGTGCCAACTCAATTCGAATCCCGTTTGTATTCTACTATTTTTTTCGGGCGGGATCAATTTTCAATTGGAATTACAATCTATATACATCAGTTTTTTTATATATACTTTCAAAAGCACAACACCATTTATACATAAATATGGTTTACAAATGGCATGATCTCAGATTCATAAGGTTGTATCCATCAATTTGGATTTTCAAATATTTAAAACCACTTTATGTTGAAATCCAATGTATGCATTCCTCGCTAACTGTCTCCAATCAATGTCTGTTTCATGCGGGGGTTTTTTAACTTCTCAAACATGTATAATGTGTTTCACACACACAACATATAGTTTAATCCTTTTTAGACATTAATTGCATATAAACCATGCATTGTTTGTAATTGAAGAATCTATGGATCACCAATATTGATAAACTATATAACATTACATGTGTGCCCAAATTCAAATGAATATGCATGCTTGATACACCAATTTGCGTTATGATATTATCGATGTCGTGATCTCCAGTTTAAATATTTGAATCCCCTTTAATCCAGATATTCTTCTCATATAGCTATCACTCATGCTTATACAGGACTATCTCTCTGGACCTATACGTGTTCATCGTCTCTCAGGCATCTCTCGTGCTACCTGTGTGTCAACAATGATCTTTTATCTTTGTAACACACTGACGGTACTCTCTCCCTCGACCTTCATCACTCTATCTCTCTCTATGAATATCTCGCTCCCTCCTATGTGTCTCTAGCTATGATTCTCCATGTGGAATCTCATTCTCTCACACAAACAAAAACCTTTGGCTCCTGGGGTCTCATTTCTCTCAACTATTCCCATGTGTGCCACTCGCACACCCCTCATACAGAGATGTCTTTCGCTCCTTAGATATGAGAACCTACGACTCTTCCTCTTCAATATCTCTTTCTCACACACAAACACAAACTCTGTCTCCCAGGGTCTCATATTTCTCCATTGTTCTCTTGTATGTTGCTCAAACACACCCTCTCTCCCTAGAGATATCTTGTGTTCCCTCATATGTCTCTCTAGCTATCACTCTCGTTGTGAAATATCTTTCTCTCTCGCAAACACAAAACTCCGTCTCTCTGGATCTCATTTCTCTCTGATATCTGTTTGTATGTGACTCACATGCACCGTCTCTCTATCTCTCTCACACCCACACACATAATCCAGCCTTCTGATCCACTCGACTCCTATCTCTAATGCACACTAGCTAGCATCTTTATCTTTCTATTTATCTGTTTCTCCATCAACCTTCTTTCTCGCCCTCACTCTTGATTCCTATCACACACACTACATATGTTTCTCTCTACATGCAGTAAAGTGCCCTCTCACACACATATATAACTTCAACCTTTGAACCACCCGACGGTCATCTCCAACACCCTAACTAATGGATGTCCCTCTAGCTAGCATCTCCATCTCTGTATCTATTTGTAGTTTCTCCGTTAACATTTCTTTCTCGCACGGAGTCTTGCTTCCTATCACCCGCACTATATATGTCTCTCCATACATATGCATTTATAGGTTGATCTCTTTTGCACAATCGTTGCGCCTCACCCCATCTGCTCGCCATAAATGCATGCTCCAGCCCACGCCACTATCACTTAAAGAAAAAAACACATGCTCAATTGTCGGGCCTTCTTCCCTGCATTCTCACATGCATGCATATTGTCATACTGACCCATCTCTCCCATGTCGTTGATCTTATGACTTATGTCTTCTTTCTTTTATCTCGATCATGCGCGCGCGCACACACACACATCCCATGTATACATGTATACCTCTCACACATGCACGTTCAAGGTCTCTATGTCTCCATATGTAGTTAATTACCCTCAATCCTAACGCCACATCGAATCGTTCTCCTCTTTTGTGCACATAACTTCCACCTGGGTGGGCAAAACACACACTCACACTTAACAATCTCC
>NC_041391.1:42197702-42220380 GCF_002162155.2 Triticum dicoccoides | reverse complement strand
TCTCACACACACACACAAACACACACACACACGCACGCACCCCTCCTCCCCACACACACTTAGACTCCATCTCTCTCTCTATCTCACACACACACAGACACTAAGACTCCATCTCTCTCACTCTCTCCTCTCTCTCTCTCACACACATACACACACACAAACACACACACACACACACACACCCCACACACACACTAAGACTACATCTCACACACACATGCTCTAGGCAGAGCATTTGTTCCTACCACCCTTCATCCAACCTTACCCATATGATAAACAATCACCTTTATTTACTTGCATAGCATGGACGGATTCCACTTTACTTTAGTACTAGTCAGCAAACTTATCATCTGTACCCTTAAATAAAAACGAGTTGGCGATGATGGTGTGCCTGCCATCTTGTAATACAGACTGTATGATCTATATCTGACGGATAGAAAGCAAACTATGATAATTTTACAAAAGATACCCGCACCTCTCTCCACATCATTATCTCCCGCAACCTCATTGCTCAGCAATTAAAAAAGGAATAAGTCTCTAGAACAATCTAGCATGCATGGTGGCCGCTGCCGCCTGCCGGCGCCGTCCATCCCCATGCCTCCGCCCATTCCGACCACCAGTCACCACCACGCTCCACTCCTCCTCGCCTTATCTCTCATCTTTCATTTTTTCGATGATATTCTCGAGATACCAGTTTTTCGATAAAATTCTCGAGATATCATTAGTTTTAACACATGGGATTACTCTTGCATGGGTCAATCACAACAGGTGTTTTGTAAAAGAATGCATATTGATGTTCCATGCAATGCACGAGAATCTTGCTTGTAATTATATAATGACATGAGTAGGAAGTGACATTTTTTTTGACACAACCACGTTAACATGGCCACATAAATCACGAGCAGGAAGGAGAAGGGAAGAGGGCTGTGGAGTAACATTTTTTACCACAATTTCTTAGGAAACTAAGTGCAATAATTGAGTAGTTTTGCAAACTACCATTATTACTACACCTGAAACGTTTCAAAACCTATACTCCTTTGCCAGCGTGCGCTTCCTGCGTGAAATGGTCAGCGTCGCCCTAGAGCGTCAGTGCCGCACTAGTGCCCGGCCAGAGCGGAGGCGACCTCTCACCGGCGCCGGCTTTGAAGTGGCGCGACGGCCGAGAAAGTGCCGCTTCCCGGTGCACGCGACTGCTCCGTGTGGAGACTGGCCATAGGCCCTGTTTGGATCCATGGGTTAGAGTTAGTTTGAGCTAGTTGGGGCTCAAATAGCCCTAAAGTATCCAAGCATGAGGGTTTAAATTGGAGCAAGTTGCACCGAACCCACCAAAAAAAACTATCCCACCCAAGAGGTGCTAACTGGAGATAGTTCTCATTGAGAGCACTGAAAAATCACTTTTCTCTCTCCATGAAGTGCATTTATTGTCAATCTAACCCTGTCACCCAAACACCACTTTGGCTACAGTTAGTTCAGGGTTAGTCATAAGTTAGTTTAACCTCTAGCTAAGTTAGAGTATCAAACAGGAGCAGTATAGGACATGCAAGTTGCTCAAAGCATACAGGCAAATTCGTACGTGAAAGGATTTTTTTCTTTTTTAAAACGGAACATGAAAGGAATTTTTTTTAGAATGCTCTTGGCATGTCGCTAACATGTGATAGTTAACCGACCTCAATAGACGGCAGAAACGCCACCCCGCCGCACTTTGATAGAGACGAGGAGGGAGAAGCGATACAGGCTGCTGGATTACTAGAGATAGGTGTCGCACGGAAGCCAAGAAATATGGTGATAGAGTGGGTTAGCCATGTACTAGTATGATGTAACTACACCGGGCTGCCGTGTTTCGTACTCTTCCAGTCCACTGTGGAGATGATTGGTTAATTTTATATCGCTGAATAATATTAAATATTATGAGTGCAGACGCTCCACCACATGAGGTTCCTTGCTCCTTCTCGGTCGTTTGGAATCTATTGTTCTTCCACTCTATTTTTTTTACGTGAACTTTGTTCAACCTTTTGCCAACACGCGAGACATCTAACATCAAGGTGCATGTGTTATGCAATGATCGTTCCATCTATATGAAGAACACGTGGGACTGGAACTACGAGACGGACATGTACCCAGGAGTGGACGTACGAACCTGAGTAATGTAGCGCAGTAAGTGAAGTAGAAAGGCACAAATGGTATGAACATGCGTGGCATACAGGGTGTGTTTGGTTGCGTTCTCGTCTCAGCATACTTGTTCCCTCGTCATGCATGCTCAAGTCAACACCCCTCTTCATGCATGCTCTCTTCATGCATGCTTCTAGTGTATTTGTGCTAAACTAGTGTGGACTCATGCACCCTCCATACACTCTACCAAACACCCAAAAGTAGGTCAAGAAGGGAACTCTTGGGCGGCATTTGTCTCTTACTACGTACTACCACTAAATGTTGTACATGCAATGCACGGTGATGTTATGGAGTACGTGCCTAAGTACTCTACTACTACTATATTAGTTGGAGGCATATATTAAATTTTATATTTGTTTACGTGTATGCCCCGAGACCTTCCAACTAGACGTGTTTTTCTCTCCAGGTCGCACTTTGTATCGTTCATACCACTAATACTACTACTACGTGTGCTCTCCGACCCAGAAGTGGAAGAAGTGGAGACGCTCTACCACGCTGTTTTTTTACGCTGGGCTCTACTCCTTTCGCTGACGTGTGGGACATCCAGCACGTGCCGTGTTTGGCACCCTTCGTCGTAAGAATTGAAACGCTAGCATTCATCAGAAATAAAAAATAATTATAAATTGGCAGTGATACTATTTTTTTGCGAACCAATCAGCAGTGATACTATACCACGCGGTTTCCTTGCTCCTCGATATCGGAAAGAATACTTCCGTTCGCCAACATGTGGGACGTCGACCATCCTGGTCCACTTGCCATGAACGCAGAACTCCAAGGGAGAGTCACCTAGGTCGTCGCGCCGCAGTAACAATGACTAATGAGCCGTCAAATCACAGGCCCACTTCCCACTTTGAAGTTGCTTGGATGAAGGAATCATCATGACTTCGTTGAATTCCGCTTCTTGAAGAAAACTACTGTACCAGCAGTACTGCTAGCTACAGTATTTAATCCAACAGAGGCCTCCTTTCGTTCATAGGATAGGAATATGAAAATCATAGGAAGTGAGATGACATGCATCTCAATTCCTATAGAGAAAGAAATGCCATTTGATGCATAGGATAGGAATGTTTCCATTTAGTCTAGGCTAATGTACTGGTAATTTGCTCTAAAAACTACAGTAGTAACTAGTAGTACTGGTACATGCTCGTACTCAGACACAGACACACACACTAACTACTACTAGTACTACTACTTCTCACATGCTGGCCAGACGCCGGCGTTCTCCTTCCCGGCTTTGTCGGCGACACCCTACCGTGCTTGGATCTAAGCCGACCTCTCCGTAGCAGCACGTGCGTCCTTTTCTTTCTTCCGGCGGCGGGCCTCTCTTTTCTTGAGTGCTTTCTGACTTTTCCGCTCCCTCTGTGCGGCTTTGGCCGCCTCTTGTTCTACCGCCCATTCGGCCTACTACTAGGAAAAGGCCTACTAATGGCGCACCGGTTTTGCCTACTAATGGCGCACTAGCGGTGCGCCATTAGTACCACACCATTAGTATTTTTTACTAATGGCGCACCTATGGTGCACCACATAGAAGTGCGCCATTAGTAACAATATTTTTTCAAAAAAAAAATTCAAATTTTTTTTAAAAAAAAATTCAATTTTTTTTTGTTTTTTTCTTAATCTCAGTTCACTATGGCTTAATCTCGGGTCAATATGCTTAATCTCAGGTCAAATCGCACTCCGTGGTCAAACTTCCCGAAAGGTCACCCATCCTCACACTACTTAACTTCAGAGTTCTATCCAACCCCAGCAACAGCTCACTTCACAGGCACTTGTTGATATATCTAGCATATCAATCCTATTATACCTTGTTGATGTCTAGGACTTTGTTCATGTTCATGACTATGATGAAATTTTGAAAACTATTTCAAACTTCCCGGTCATATTACGTATCATTTTTTGAAAAAAAATCAATAAATAAATAAATTCAAAACCAATTTTTTTCTGTTACAAGTGGCGCACCACATCCACGGTGCGCCACTAGTAAGTTTGAAATTTTTTGAATTTTTTTGCCTCTAGATCTTGAAAGCCCCGTAACTTTTTTTCTGTTAGGTTTTTGGGGATTTTGAAAATGTTTAACGGGGTTCCATTTGAGTTTGGATGTAACTTTCCGAGTAGAAGATTTTTCATATAAAAAACTTTTTCATCTGAGTTCGTATGCAAAAGTTATGCCCATTTTACAAATTTCCAAAGAGATTTTGCAAATAAAGTCGAAATTCATATTTATAAATTTCCCAACAACTAGACCACATATCACATGGGAAACTTATTTTCTTGACATTTCCATCATTTTGTTTTATTTTTTTAAAACTAAAAAGGCGATCCACAGGGGGGGTGCATTCGGTGTTGGGGCAAGTTAGTAATGGCGCACCGTGGGGTGGTGCGCCATTACTAGTTAAACTAGTAATGGCGCACCACACCCACGGTGCGCCATTACTAGTTTTAAAAAAAATAAAAAAAATTGATATTTTTTTGATTTTTTTTGAAAAAAACTTAGTAATGGCGCACCAGTGGGCAGTGCGCCATTACTAGTTAAAACTAGTAATGGCGGACCGAGACATGGTGTGCCATTAGTAACAAATATTTTTTTAATTTTTTTTACTTTTTTTTTCAAAACTACTAATGGCGCACGGTGGGTGTGGTGCGCCATTACTATGTCAACATAGTAATGGCGCACCACTCCCACCGTGCGCCATTAGTAGTTTTGAAAAAATTTAATTTTTTTTTACTAATGGTGCACCGTGGGATGTGGTGCGCCATTAGTATTTGCACACCAATGGCGCACGAACACATGGTGCGCCATTAGTATTTAGTAATGGCGCACCACATGTACAGTGCGCCATTAGTGTCCATCCCATCTATAGCCCTTTTCCTAGTAGTGGCCTTGGCATCTTCAAATTCCTCCCACATAGTTGTGAGGTCGCGAGCGGCGATGAACTCGGCACGGCGGGATGCCATCGCTTCCCTACCATTTTGTGTGCGTTCGTGGGCGGCGAGGAACTCGGCGCGGCGGGATGCCATCGTTGCCTTACCGGTTAGTGTGCGGCGCGGTGGCATGAACGACGCTTGGTGAGAGCTCTGGGGTGGAGTGGCCGGACAACCGTATAGTGCATTGGTTTGTCAAGAGCTCAAGGACAGAAGACGAAGCAAATTAGGATTCCCCTTCAATCCTGGTCATTTTTTACCGTGTAAAATGCATTGGCGGTCATCGAACTTGTCTTGATATCTCAATTTGATCATTGTATACGATATATGGTGATTATATGGTCACTGGCTCAGCGTATAGCTCCGTATTTGTATGGTTGACCAGTCAAACAGTCTGCATGCACCTCATCAGCTCGTGTTCTTTATCTATCTACGCGGGCCTACCTGTGAATGGAGAAAGAAATACTGTAAAAACCAAAATTATGCGTATGTGGGGAATCAAACCACGGACTCGTCGCTGCAATGCACCCTCGTCAGCCAAATGAAAATGAAATACTTCGTGTCAGACACTCACGCTCACGCTGTCAAAGCATGCTAATGCATGCACGTCGGCCTCTAAATCAAAGTCCTGCTCATGGCGCAACGCAAACGGCGAGCCCATCACCTGCGCGCCCCGGCGTTGCCTGACATTACTGTTTAGACGTTTGATGGAGGCCTACGTGAACGCCGAGCATGTCTTCAGCTGGCTCAACACCAACAGTCATACTCGGACCGCCTTGCTCATGTATATCGTCCATCACAACGACAATCTATAAAACAGCCTAAGCTAGAGAGGGTACTATGCTAGTATAGTATGGAGTATGTACTATCGTGAGTGACCGATCTTAGTGCCACTGTACACCGAAACCCCTTCCATCGCTAGCGCGCGCTTCCTGCCTGAAACGGTCACCGTCTCTCCATAATGTCAATGCCGCATTCACCGGACTTAACTGCAGGTGCAATTGGTGTGTCACTAACATGCGGGCCAGATGCCCGTTCTGCCCACATGTCATTAACCCAAACGCATCTGCAGTTAAGTCACTGAAGCAGCATCCCCATTGACGCCCGATGAACCTACTCCGGCGCCAGTTGTCCATCCGTCTACCGGGGCTCATTGCCATTCGTCGGCTATATTAACTTGAGCCCCAGCTCCCAGCCATAGCCAAAGACCCACACTTATTCTCCTCCGGTCCCTTCCTTCTGTCGGCACCACTTCAACCATGGCATCCTGGCGCTCCGAAGCTCTCTTGGACGTACTGTCACAGGAGCAGACGAGGGACATCGGCAGCTCCGCTCCGGGCGCGCTCCAAAGCTCTCTTCGACGTACTATCGTAGGAGCAAACGAAGGAGATCGCCGGCTCCCCCCTGGCCGCCCTCCGCCGCCACGACCACGAAGCCGGCGCACGTGCGCGGGCGCAGCCGGCAGCGAGGAAGAGTAGTACACGGTAGGTCGCCACCGCTCTGGTCCTACGAAGGCCACCGCTCCTCCACTCAGTCGACGCCAAGCTTGGTGGGATAAAAATCGGCGGCCGATTAGCCCCTTGATGGCGACGTGGAGGCGGAAATCTTCATAAACTTGTGCTCCGGAGCAGGAGGTTATCAAGGCGGATAAGGAGGAGGCAAAGGCAATGGCCTGCTTTCTCGGGTTCATGGCCGGACATGGTGGTCGGGGCCCGGCGATCGTTTAGATTAGGTTTACAGTAGGTTTTAGTACGGTTTGTGCGAAATATGTAATAAACTTCATCCAGTTTATAGGAAAAGTTCTCAAAATGTAATGAATTTCATCCGGTCAATTTTAAATTTGCTTTGTTTGCACAAATTTCGTCCGGTTAGTTCATATAGTTGTCGAAAGGTATGCGGGTAGCATCGGATGGCATCCATCAGTGTCCTTGGACAGATGCCGGTGTAAATTTGTGGGCAAGCGCTGGAGATGCCCTAACTATCATGCTATAATCGCTAACAATCCTCCATTATTTAGCTGGGAACAGTTATCCCTCGATCAAAATCAGATCCGCGGTGTTTTGCACTCCTCCTGCATAAGAGTGTAAACTCTTGCTTACATAAAAATGGAGCAAGTGGACGGCACTGTAGCCCGTCATATCACTCGAACTAGCCTGCCTAACAAGCGGGAAAGAACCGCCCTCGTCATTTTGTTCGGGATTTCTATCGATCGATCGCGCGAAAATGTTAGGCTTCGCAAGTTCTAAAGGAAAAGGTGGCACACTTACGACTCGTCCGGCTCGCACGCCGCTCACCAGAGGGGACACGCGTTGTCTTGCAATTTCATTGACATGTGGGACCGTAATTGAATAAACTGTCGATAGTCGAAATCTAATCACTCGGCGGGCGTCGGCTGAGAAGTGAGAAACGGGGGAGGGAGAAGAGATCACCCGCCCGGCGCGCACGGACACAAGAAATATATGGTGATAATGTGAGGTGAGCCATGCTGGAGTCCGGACCGCTTCCGGAGCCCGCTCTCACCGCCCCGGCCCCTCAAGACGCCAGCTGCCCGCTGCATGCATAGCAAGTACTCCCTCCGTTCATAAATAATTGTCTTTCTAGAGATTTTAACAAATGACTACATACGGAGCAAAATGAGTTAATCTACAATTTAAAACATGTATACATACATCCGTATGTCGTAGTCCATTTGAGATGGCTAGAAAGACAAATATTTGGGAACGGAGGGAGTAGTCCCCGCTTATGTGGAGGATAGAGAGGCATTGAAAAAGTCAAGGAGTAACAGTGGAGACAATAGTTTTCATAAAAAATAAACAATGAATACTCGTTGCTCGTCCTCTATATCAGAAAGAATACTTTCATTCGCCGACATGTGGGACGTCGACCATCCTGATCCACCTGCCATGCACAAAATTATCCTGGTCTACCCCGGTCGTATCGCAGGCCCAACCTTACCCACTTTAAGTTGTTCGGACAAAGGAACCATCATGACTTCGTTGAATTCCGCTTCTTCAAGAAAACTTATTGTACCCGCAATACTGCTACCACACGCGAAGACTGGACGACACTATACCACGTCATATCACTGAAACCCACTAGGCCAAACTAGCCCGCCTAGGTCATCTATGTTGGAACGGAGGGAGTACGCCTCTGCACTGCTATGATTTTGTGTTGCACGTTTTCTGTACTTTTGCTACGATTTTCCTACCCTATGAACCAAATGAGGCCTGAATGTATGTCGACTATTGTCTGATCGATCGCTAAGCCTACAATTTTAGGAGCTAGGGCTATTGGTCGATCGATGAGGGATAAGTATAAGCGTACCACGAGCTCATCAGGCCCAACTATTCGGCGAGTGTTTTGCAAGTACTATAGCTCACACAGTAGCTAGCCTACTAACACCAAGAATCATCAAACAAGCCCTACTGATATGATAAATAATTCAAAATTACATCTAAGCATGCCATATATTACATCAAAAGCTGGTGAGGATACATCTGTTTCCATAACTCGGAGAGGGTTCGCATGATTCATCGCATGATTCACTATCAAACAAAAGTAGCAAGATCCGCCCACACAAGACAGTGCACTAGCCCTAAGATGGTTTGATAACATGCATCGTTCTGGTAATTAAACACAGGGAAATACAAACTACCCTGAAGGATTAGCACAACCAACTATTTCTTGTCATCAATTTCTCGGGCAATGACCACAGCACGGACAGCGGCATGGGAATCGATTTCTGGGGCGATGTCCCCAGGACTAACCGCGACATCGGAATCGATCTCTGGGGCGATGTCCACAGGATGCACAGCGGCATCAAAATTGATCTCCAGGGCGATGCCAACAGGACGGGCCACAACATCGGAATCATCAAGGACAACCACCGGCTCCTGCACAACCCTAACATATTAGCAAGCACATTGCAAATAATCAAAAAGCAAGCACATTGCAAATAATAAAAAACCACAACTATGGTAATAAGCCATTATTTTTTACCTTGTGCAGCTCACCAGGGGATCTCATCCCTCTGGGGGCCATCTCCTCGTCCTCGATGGGGGCCATCACCTTGCTAGAGGAATACTGCTTCTCAACGGCGACTATCTCCTCAAACTTGTTCTTGAGCCTCACATAGGTGGCAATCAGAGTACCTGGGGTAGGCACGGTGGCGCCCTTGCTATTCTTCCAACTTTCTTTGAGGAGTTCGTCCGCCAACATCCTCAACTCTTTGGCCAGTGCTTTTTTCTTGGAGTTCTTCGTCTCCATGGGTTGGCCCGCCAACATGGTCAACTCGTTGGTCGGTGCTCACTTCCTGGAGATCTCTGTCTCCAGTGGGTTGTCCGCCGGCAACTCTTTCCCTAGTGCTCCAGGATCCATCAATGAACTGACAAACAAAAAGCAAACGAAAGGAAACCACAATCGCAATGAAAACGAGAAAAGAATAGGATGTGAGAATCGGTCGGTGCTTCGCAAAAAGAAGATTATTGGAATGAAAATATAGCAGCATAACTGATTCGCCCACCTTTCCTTCCTCGGTAGAGAAGAAAAATGGCAGAAGTGAGTAGCCTGGAGTGAGGTTTCCAATGAAATGATGGTTGCTTCGTCCAGTTCAACTTGGAGGCCACCTTACCACTGCTGAAGGTGTGGGTTTTGTGATATGATGGGTCATGACGGCCACACCGAGGTGACAGGTGAGTCTCGACTGTAGCACCTCGCTGTAATTTGGTGGATGGCACGCGGGCCCGGATGCTTTGAAATGTCCTGCATGTAGATAGAGCGGCTAGTCATATAGGAGTGCTCAATATTGTGCACCGCGACCAAGGCAGAGAGGAAAACCAGAGAACTACAAAATTAATGCATGAGTTTAATTAGGGCAGTTTTGTAAAGTACGAGATACAGTACATTCCTCCAATCGCAAAATGCCTTGGTTCATGAGATTTGAGATTTGAGCCCTATAAACCGGAAGTGAGGGGGTACTGCACACGGTGTAGTCTAGTCACTTGTTGAAATCTCTAGAAAGGCAAATACTCCTTTCCAGTTTACAGGTCTATACTACTCCCTCTCTAGAAAGTCATCTTAAGAAAACCAAATAATCCCAAAACACTTAGGCGCGGTGCATTAATTTCTACCTTGTTTCTTGTTTCTTGACATACGTATCAACCAATAAGAGATGTGAGGTGTGCATGCTTTTAATGACTTGCAATGGCTAGTTCCTTGCATGGAATGCTATTAATTAGCAAATAAATATTGGTGAACCCAGGAGGAAACGGTGCTAAGCGCGTGGACCTATGCAGAATGAGTATCAACCAATGGATAATGGATTTTAATTGTTAAACAATACTCCCTCTATTCCCAAATAATTAGCTTTCTAGCCATCTCAAATGGACTACAACATACGGATGTATGTAGACATGTTTTAAAGTGTAGATTCATTCATTTTGCTCCATATGTAGTCACTTGTTGAAATCTCTAGAAAAACAATTATTTAGGAACGGAGGGAGTAGCAATTTTGTCTCATGCAAGAGCCTGGCTAGTACTCCAAGGAACCGCACCACGTGAGCGTTCGCAACTGCCACGTTCGGTTTGCGGTTGGCTCTTCCCCTCTTCGAGAAGACGAAAAATTATGTTACTCCTACTTCTACAGTATCAGATCCACTGCTGCATGTCCGTCCACCTCGTGCGGGAGAGATAGCGTGTAGAGAAAGCTTCTACTTACTGCACCTGCCTTTGCGTCTATGACAGGTGGGCCCAACAGGTGGTTGGCCCACCTATGATGCAGCCAAAGCAGGTGCAGTGAAGGCACCGAAGCTCGTCCGCGAGGGAGAGAGCGTCATAGTAATCAAATTTCTCGGTCTTGTACGAGTTGACGCGACACATCAAACCACTGCACTCGATAAAAGTCTTTTTACACATTTCAAATGGGCTACTTCGTACTATGTAGGAGTAGACATATCCTGCTTCGTCTGTAGTCACTTGTTGCAATCTCTAAAAAGACTTATATTTGGAAATGGAGGGAGTACAACGCATGCATGCATGCCGTGACTTTCCTTTTGATACTTGCATGTGTTGATTTGATGCACCTTGCCAAATTTTGACTATAAGTTTAGCTAACACAGGTTGGTACTGGTCTTTATCCTGATTATTGTGCCTGTCATATGTATTAGTAATTTGGTATTGTGCTACTATTTGCCGATTTCATAAAGGAGTAATTTGGAGCCTGAACTCGCAGGAAAATCATTACATCGGGTGATTTCAGTAGAACTGCACAAAATGATTAGATGGACAGGTACTTATGCTGCTGCTATGTACTCCAAAGTTTACTCAGACAAGCATCGATGTTGACAAGAAGTGCCTATATTCATTCGAGTATCAACCGGCGTCAACCAATTGTCAAACTCCAAGTATTAGGAGAGTGAACGCCAAAAATATTGCTTGGTGCATAGCCCAGAAAAACGTAGTCCAGTCTTTGGTCCCAACTTGTGTCGGTTGGTTATCGGCACATATGGTAGCGAACTATATGGCATGGAGTCTAAAGATTCCAGACAAGTTGGTTGACGCGTATATTCATCTGGCACTTAATCAGTCTGCACGCCAAGGATGCTCCATTTCAGTTGAACTGCACAAAAAATTGGGTGGTTCATTTTCTCAACCGCCTCCTTTCTCGTTTGCAATGTAGAATTTTGGCGGGATACAGGACCAAGATGAGCCAGTAAACTAGTTGGATGAAAGTAGTGGCCAAGTTTCTCAAACCTCCCTCGGCACAAGGCCACTATTTGAGGATAAACCTACAAGCAAAGTTCAGACTGTTTGTGCTGCCTCTTATGTACTCGAAAGTTTACTCATACAAGAACTAATTTTAGCAAGAAGTACCTCCGGTTGAACACCATTTACTAGTCTGTACCCTAGGTAATTAAAGTTCGTCCATGGATCATATTGGCTGTGATCTCAATCATTTGGATGCATAAACATACTGAACATGTGTATATCTGAATCTTTTTGTGAATTATGTATGAACATTGTCGTGTGATCTATCAATCATTTGGATGCATAGATATGCTGAGCTTGTGTATATATGAATCTTTTGAGTTGTTGATAGTGAATGTTGGCTATGAATATGAACGTGTCCTATGAACCTGAGTTTGATATGAATGTTTACCTTTTCTGTTGTATTTGTGTGTGAACTTGTTAGTATGCCTACTATCGGGTATAAAACACAGGTCTCTTATAAAAGTAATGATGTGTCCAATTTATGTTTTCCCTTCTAACCACATTATATATATTTATATTATAACTATTAACGTATATTTTATAGAGACTTATATATACATTATAAAAACATCCCACGTGTCATTAACTTATAAAAGTAAATGTTTAACGGAAAATCCTGGTTGTTTTTGACTCACAGGCAAGGAAAATCCTGGTGATTGCGTACAAAAGCTTGCGAAGATTTTAAGGACCAATTTAATAATAACGCGCTCATTTTTATTTTGAGCAATAACTCGCTAATTTATTAATTATATATATAATGTGCCTCTCTGGTTTATTCTTTGATATTAATTGCTCCTTCTAACATAACATTATATATATAACGAGCCCACCTAATACGTGTATTTCAAGGAAGTGCAAATGGGCTGGGATTTCTTAGAAAATATAAATGGGCCTGATTGACGCAAAATTATTTGTTCACCCAGCCCAGCAAATGGACTGTACATTCTAGAAAACATGGGTTAAATATATGCCACATTTTGCAGGCTGACATGTGGGCCAATAGGTCGAAGCCTACGCAGGGTGTTGTCATCTTGGTCAACAAATGATTGTGTCATCCACAGCCCTTGGATTTATATCCAACGGCCGGCATGCACCTTCAATCTCTCGTCTTCTTCCTCCAGCATCGCCGGGACCGCCTGGTCCAGCCTTCGGCGGCTAGCGGCTCTGCTTAGCACGCATCGCTGCGAAGCGCTACCCCACCGCCGGCCAGGCTATCCCTCCACCCCTCGACACCTCCTGCTGTTCTCCACAGACTACAGCGCCACGCCACAACAGAACCAGTTATAACCCTTCTCCTCCTCTCAATCTGCGACTCCACTGCCGCGTTTTCCCATCCCCGAGTCCTTCCCGTCCGGGGCCTCGCCATCATCCAGCGCCTCACTGTGTTCGGTGTGGCGTGGTCAACAAACGAGAGTCATCGGAAGAGGACTGTACATGGAGAGCCTGACGGCCGGGACCCACGAGGTCCATGGTCGCATGGAAGGAAAGTTCCTCCTTATTAAGCTAAAAAAAATATTTCCTCCACCTGACAGCTGGGACCCACCGGCTGTATCTTTGCACGGAAGGAAGTGCCTCCTTGTTTTGGGAAAAAAATTATTCATCCCGTTGACAGCTGGGACCCATCAGATTTGGTGACTGACTTGTGGGCCTGCTAAGCGGACGTGTACGCACGGCTTTGTCAACTTAATCAACAAATGATTCCAGCAGCTGGACCGTTGGATGTTAATCCAACGGCCGTGCTCCTTCTTCAACCTCTGTTCTTGCTCCTGTCTCCCGTGCACCGCGGTTGTGCTGCCGCGCACCCGAACCAGTGAAGTTTCCCACTCCTCTCCATCTGCGACTCCACTGCCCAGTCTTCCCCATCTCCGGGTCGTTCCAGTCTGGGTGCGCTTGGCACGGTGTGGTCAACGTGGTCAACAACCGAGAGTCATCGGAAGATGACTGTATGTGAGAGGTTGATAGTGCGGGCGCACCACGCCCATGGACGCATGCATGCAACGGAACGCAGCGATGTCAATGTGGTCAAGAAAAGACTTCCATCGGAAGTATACTATACGTGAAGAGTCTCAACTGGGTCCACGTCCGCAGCAAGTAAGTGCCTCCTTATTACACGGAAAATAATGATTCCTCCAACTGACAGCAGGGACCCACTAGACGGGCCACCGTATTTTGCAAAAAAAAAAGTTTAACCCCCTAACTGTTGGGACCCACCTGACGGGCCACCGTATTTCACAAAAATAATGCCCCCGCCGCTGTCAGCTCGGACCCACCGGAAGTGCCTCCTTATTATGCACAAAAAATGGATACTCCCAATGCTAGCTGCGACCCACCTTGGTGGGAGGCTGACTTGTGGGCCTACTAAGTTGACGGGGACGAAGGGCTTTGTCAACTTAGTCAATATGAACGATTCTAGCTCTAGTGACCATACGATGTCCATCCAACGGCCGTAGTGCTTCTTCAACCTCTGGTCTTCTTGCCCCAGCCGCCCAAACCAGCACTGGTCGTGCCTCATGCTCCTGCCTCCCGTGGCCGGCTGTGCTGCCGCAGAGGCCTCACCGCCCCCTACTATTCCCACCGCTGGCCAGGCCCTGCGGCGATGGCAGCCTCACACCGCAGCCGAACCAGTGAACCCCCGTACTCCTCTCCGCGCGGGCTTCCACTGCCGCCTCTTCCCCGGCTCCGCGTCGTCCCCTTCCTAGGCCTCGCCGTCGTCCACCGCCGTGGTGCTCCCCGTGCGGCATGGTCAACGTGGTCAAGGAACGACTTCCATCAGAAGAGTAATGCACGTGGAGAGGCTGACAACTGGGTCCACGGCCACAGCCCAGTTTTTTTGTTATTTGCCAAGTTTTTTTGTTATTTGCCAAGTAAGTCGCTTTGTCAGGCCTGTTGGGCTGCAAATCTTTCAAGACGAGGAGAGCTTTCATTCGGCTAGCCGAGAAAATGGCCCATCAGTAATGAGAAATGGGTTGTACATTTTTAAAACACATCAAACCGGCAATTAGTTTCAAATATCTTTTTTTTCATTTCGAGATTTTAAATTACATTAATTTTTATGCGTGGAGAATTTGTTGGACTTTATATTGATATACATTTATTTTTAAAATCAGTTTGAATGTGAGTCGAAATTTTGGGATTAAAAACAGTTCGGACCGCACCGAAATATGCAAAATTTCGTATAATTTTTTAATCGTGGCCACGGTATGGGCTGTAATGCTAACAAAAAGAATAGGGGCTCCAAAAAACCTGAAGAATTAGCAAATGGGCTGTAAATTATTAGAAATAATGGCAGATGGGTTGTATGCTGTTTTCCATAGATTTGAGGCTTTCCTAAAAAAAAGGTTGATGCACAAGCAGTGCCTGTTGGATGGCCATCCAACGGCCGTCGTGCTTCTTCAATCTCTGCTCTTCCTGCTCCAACCGCTCAAACAAGCGCCGGGGGGACTGCCTGCTCCCTCCTCCCAACGGCCGGCTGTACTGCTGCGCAGGCCTCACCGCCCCACTGTACTCCCATCGCTGGCCTAGCCATCCCTCTACTCAGCCACACATGGTGTTATTCTCCGGCGATGGCAGACAAACCAGTAAACCCTCGTTCAGTCGTACTCCCCTCCGCATGGGAAACAACTGCTGAATCTTCCCTGCCTCCGTGTCGTTCCCTTCCTAGGCCTCACCGTCGTCCACCGCCCTGGTGCTCTCGGTGCGGCCTGGTCAACGTGGTCAACGACCGACATGCATCTGAAGTGGATTGTACGTGGAGAGGCCGGCAGCTGGGTCCACGGCCGCATGCTAGGAAATGCCTCCTTATTATGCGCAAAATAATGATTCCTCCACCTGACATCAGGGACCCACCGAAAGGGCCTCTGTATTTTGCGAAAAAACGTTACCACCGCTGACAGCTCGGACCCACCAGCTATATATTCGCACGCAAGGAAGTGCCTCCTTATTACGCACAAAAAAATGAATACTCCGCCTGTTAGCTGGGACCCAGTATAGTGGCAGGCTGACTTGTGGGCCTACTAAGTTGACGGGGACGGAGGGCTTTGTCAACTTAGTCAGTATGCACGATTCTAGCTCCATTGACCGTACGATGTCCATCAAACGGCCGTAGTGCTTCTTCAACCTCTGGTCTTCTTGCTCCAGCCGCCCAAACCAGTGTCGGTCGTGCCTCGTGCTCCTGCCTCCCGTGGCCGGCTGCGATGCGGCGAAGGCCTCAGCGCCCCCTACTACTCCCACCGCTGGCCAGGGCATCCCTCTACTCACCCACACCCCTTGTTATTCTACGGCGACGGCAGCCTCACACCACAGCCGAACCGGTTAACCCTCGTACTCCTCTCCGTGTGGGCTTCCACTGCCGCGTCTTCCCCGGCTCCGCGTCGTCCCCTTAATAGGCTTCGCCGTCGTCCACCGTCATGGTGCTCTCGGCGCAGCGTGGTCAATGTGGTCAACGAATGACTTCCATCGGAAGAGTACTGTACGTGGAGAGCCTGACAGCTGGGTCCACGGCAGCCGCAAGGAAGAGCCTCCTTATTACGCGGAAAATAATTATTCCTCCACCTGACAGCTGGGACCCACTAGAGGGGCCACCAGTATTTCGCGAAAAAAACGTTTCCCCTGACTGTTGGGACCCGCAGGTTGGGCCACCGAATTTCATGGAAAAAATGTTCCCCCCACTTTCAGCTCGGACCCACCGGAAGTGCCTCCTTATTACACACAAAAAAATGAATACCCCCTGCTAGCTGGGACCAACCTTGGTGGGAGGCTGACTTCTGGGGCTACTAAGTTGACTGGTATGGAGACCTTCGTCAACTTTAGTCAATATATGAACGATTCTAGCTCCAGTGACCGTACGATGTCCATCCAACGGCCGTAATGCTTCTTCAACCTCTGGTCTTCTTGCTCCAGCCGCCCAAAGCAGCGCCGGTCGTGTCGCATGCTCCTGCCTCCTTTGGCCGGATGTGCTGCCACAGAGGCCTCACCGCCCCCTACTATTCCCACCGCTGGTCAGGCCCTGCGGCGACGGCAGCCTCACACCACAGCCAAACCAATGAACCCTCGTACTCCTCTCGGCGCGGGTTTCCACTTCCGCGTCTTCTCCGGCTCCCTGTCGTCCCCTTCCTAAGCCTCGCCGTCGTCCATCGCCCTGGTGCTCTCGACGCGGCATGGTCAACATGGTCAAGGAACGACTTCCATCAGATGTGGATTGTATGTGGAGAGGCTGACAGTTGGGTCCACGGCCGCAGCAAGGAAGTGCCTCCTTATTACGCGGAAAATAATTATTCCTCCACCTGACAGCGGGGACCCACCGGACGGGCCACCGTATTTAGTGCAAAAACGTTTCCCCCCTTACAGCTGGGACCGACCAGCTACACCTTCGCACGCAAGGAAGTGCGTCCGGGCAAAAAAAATGATTCGCCCTCCTGACTGCTGGGACCCACCAGCTACATCTTCGCACGCAAGGAAGTGCGTCCGGGCAAAAAACAAAATGATTCGCCCCCCTGACTGCTGGGACCCACCAGCTACATCTTCGCAGGCAAGGAAGTGCCTGATAGTCGGGACCCACCTGGTCGAAGCGTACGTAGCGTTGTCATTCTGGTCGCGAACGTGTACGTATATATATACTGGTGGATCACTACTAGGGAAAAGGCTAGCAGCAGCGCGGGTTTTAGATGTATCAGTAGCGCGGGGATAGGCGCTACTAATAAGGCGCTACAGCTAACATATAGCAGTAGCCCGTGGTCACCGGCGGTACTGCTACACAAGTGTAGCAGGAGCGCTATTTGCGGAAGCTCGCTACTGCTAGTATCTCTAGCGCACTTTACCTTGACGGGCTACTGCTATCGCGGTGCTACTGCTAACTTTTGTACACACGCTACTACTAATTTAAGTAGTTTTTTTTGTTATTTTTTTGGCATATTTGTTTTGTATTTGAAGAGGCTTTATAGAAGAATCTTTAGCACATAGAAATGTCATCATGATACACATACAAATGTCTGCGAGACCACAAATGTAATCATAGCATGTGCATACAAATAGTCTCATCATAATCATCATCCAACATAAAGTGATATCTTGTCATCATCTGGAAAATAGCGATACATGCAAGTCTCGAATACTTTCAACTACAACAACGTCATCCATCTAAACAAAGGTATACGCAAGAAGTGCTATCACTATGAGTGAGAGCGGAACTATGCAGTACATGAGGTGGCGGTAACGAGTCCTCTCTCGCGCTAGCGTGAACCTCAAGTAACTAGCTTCTCCTTCTTGTCTGCTTTTGAAGCCTTTATGGCTGGCGCCCGTGAACCCATTCACTTGTGCCTGACACTCATGCCACTCGTTGTACACCCCCAGAACCTTCCCTTTGTACACGACATAGCAATTCCATCTCGCCATCAAGAAACTAGGTACCTGTTAGAGATGCATGTTCATGAAGAGGATGTACAATCATATATATGCAACAAAATATACTAGAGCAACACCGAAAAAGAAAGGGTTAGCAACTAGATGCAACATACAATACGCAAATTAATTAACTAGAGGTACGCAGGTCATCGTACGCAAACTAACAAAGTAGCGTTACGCAAGTTCGGCACATGGACCATGGACATCACAAAGTTTCATCACTACAAGAAGTATACAAGTTCAACCGACACATATCATCATCATCGGCATCATAAATCACTAGAAGTTCCATCCTTCCATATCATCAAGGACGAACCCTAGCTTCTTGAACGGCGTGAGGTCTAGACGTTGCATGCCTATGCGAGTTTGGACGTCAGCTCGCGATATAGGGCCGTGGTGGAACATCCCCTTCTCATCGACGACTTATTTCATGATGATCGTCCCAATGTTGCTTTGGATGCAAAAGAAGTCATCTCTAAGTTTATAATCCGCTTCTCCATGAGATTCTAGCCACTTGTGGATACGATCATCATTTCTGTTTTTAATGCGAAGCTTTTGGTGATCCGTGTTTAACTGAATCATGAGATGGATGATGTAGAATCCATCCTTCTTGCTTGGTTTTGGGACATGGATGCAGGATAAGTTAGTTTTATGCGCGAAAACCCATCTTCTTGTTCCTTTGTTTCTTGATCTGCACGTGGCCACCTCTAAAGCTGAAGCCTTGGAGAGCATCATCTAGAATATTCATTATGTGGGTGTAGTCTTTTTTCTCGTAGTCTCTGGAAGGGTCAAAATACACGGCGCGGGAGACTTGCGGGTAAAGAACGATAAGGACGGCGCGCCCGTTGCTGCGGGGAAAAGACACCTCAAATTATTCCCCATATGAGAGAGAAGCAATGATTGAAATGTACGAAAGGGTTGTCCGAAACTGACTTACTTTAGATGATAAGGCACGAGGACAATTTCCCGGTCCTTATTCTGTACCATGAAGTTTTGGAGGTACTCCCTAGCAGTTTCACGCTCAAAGTCGCCGAGACTCAAGAAAGACTCGTGCATGTAGTACGGATCCGCCACACAGATTTGCAAGACTTCTTCACTCTTCATGACGGAGCTCATATGTAGCGCAAAAAGGCGGACGATAGTAAAATCAAGCCGCCTTGTTAGAAACATGTCAAAGATATGGTCAAACCGCAGGAAGAACACCTCCGCGGGCTGTGTGTCGACGTAGCACTTCCCCTCAGGCACACGAGCTGCGTATGTCGGATATCCTGGATCCTTTGAGGCTAGTAGGCTCTTCTCAGTCGACAGCACATGGTCGTGCAGTCTCCTGAGATCCCCTGATAGTACCTCCAGCGGTTTTGGCGGTAGCATCGGCTTGCCCGTGAGATGGAACATGACCGCACTTTTCACGGGTACACGCTCTTCAGAATGCATCGTCTGGCTGCTATGTGCTCTGGCTTGTTTGGAGGCAGTTACCTTCCCCGATCTCTTCCTCTCCTTTTTCTTGGGCACACCTTCCAGACCCTTCCTTAACCCCTGCCCCAGTGTTCCCGGGCTAAGTACTGTACGACCCTCGTGCCCGGCTAGTTGAGCCTATGTTGAGGTGGCATCTTCAGGCGTGTCCTGTGAGGATCTCATGAAGAGAGACTTTTTGCAATCCATGGTACGACCCTGCCCGGGAATATCATCCATATCCTCATTAGCAAGCTGATAGCCTGATTCGTCATATGGTTGACTCATCATATCTATGTCACAGTCATAAGCGTTTGTATTGAGGTAATCCATAGGGTCGACCTCCGTCTCATCATCCATTCTCTGTTCTACAGGAGAAATTACAATAGCCAGTACTGTTGCACCCCCTTCATCATGTCGTCCACCGCTCTCACCAGTCACTACAGGAGCTGGTAATTGCGTAGGCGGGGTGGTGGTCTTCGCACATGCTTGTTGACGTGTGGTAGTTATTGGTGTGCTCTCGGCCGGCTCCAGACGAATAAGATTCTTCGGCCATAGCAGCACCCAATTCTTGCAGCTTCCAATCCGCGGCGGGGTCGCGTCGTCCGCTCCCACATGCTGTACTGGAGGAGGCAAATCCTTGTGCCCCGATTTCACGCTGGTCAAGCTAACCCTGAAGTGCCCAGCGGGGATCGGCTGGTTGTGGAACGTGCGTTGAGAGGGGTCCATTATCATCCCCTTTCCCATGTCCACCTTCTGGCCTTTGATCAAGTAGAGTATGGTGCACAGGGTTTCTTTCGCCTGCAAACACATATGTCTGTGCCGTAAAACAACCGAAAGGCAACAAAAATGGAATATTATATATATATATATGTTGGTGCGACATGTAATTACCGTGACGGCGTCGAGCTCAGCCAAAGACGAAGGCCCACCTAGCACGCCTGAGACTGAGGACGGGCTGCTATGAGCAGGAGCGGCTGCGAGAGGAGGCCCGGTTGCGTGAGCAAGTGATGGTGCGATGGTGTTGTTGTTCATGGAGTTGCTCCCGACGAAACTAGGCATCGAGAAATCTTGTACCGTCTTGTCTGGATTTTCCTTCGCCCAGTTGATGATAACTGGAACCAAGTTAGTAGCGAAATCATTTCTGCAGGCAGTTACAGCTACATTGACTGCCTGCTGTAGCAACTCATATTTGTCCTCGGCTGCTTTTTTCGCGTCGTCAGCTGCTTTTTTCTCGACCGCAAGCTTCACCTTCGCGTTGATGTCCGCCTGACTAAACTTCGTTTTCAGCTTCTTGGCCTCCGGGCCCTCATTGTAAAACACCTTCCACGTGGCGCCGTCTCCAGCGCCGTGCACACGACCATATTGCGGCCGCTGATCCAAAGGGAGTCCCTTAAGTTCGTTCAAGGCCCGGTTGAGAGGGGTGTCCCACTTGGGCCTCATCGGAGAAGTAGGGCTTTCGGCTGCAAGCTGGTGTTGCTTCTCCAGTAGTCTAATCAATTTCCTCGTGATCTTGTTCGTGTAAAAAACCTTTTTCTCCCTGTCCCACTTGTAGCGGGCCCTGATGAAGTCATGCTCCAAGGGGTTGGTGAACTTCGCGAAGGGGTCTGGGAGACCCGCGGCTTCACGTTCCGCGTCCTCCTTATCCCATATGGGCCTTTTACCGAGGTAGACACGACTTCCGAGGCGATGCTTCCCCGTGTTCCTTTGCTAAAGGCTCTTAAATTTCGCAGCCTTAGCCTTGGCTGCCACCGTAGCGCAAGTTTCCTTGAACTTTTCGAACTCCTCTTCCGTAAGTGTCGGATTTTCCTCCAGAATCTTGGACAGGCGTTCATCAGCCTCAATAGCTCGTTTCACCCTCATTTTCCAGGAGGCCAAATCATTGCTGAACATGCCCATGGCGTGATTGTTAATCTTTTTCATCTTCGGATTATCCCACGGTTGTTCTATGTTATCATCTCGGTCGGGGAACTTGAATCTCTTGTGCAACTTTGTTAGGAGCAACTGCGTGAAATGTTCTTTACTCCTTAAGTCATCGTCGTTGATGCTCGCGCATTCCCGTAGGATGCATCCTACTTGGTTCCCATAGCACTTGCGAGGTTCTTCCGGCTCTAATGGCTCAAACTTGACAAGTGCCATCTTTGTGATCACAAGTCGTCCAATCCCTAGTTTGTTAGGTTTTTGTATCCTCTGCTTCTTATGCTTCCTCTTTTCGGTAGCGGCATCGGGGCCGTTACCTTCCCCGCCGGTACCTTCCCCACCGGTCTCGGTGCTGCCATCGGTGCCGGTGATGTCGGTGTCGATGTCGGCGTCAGTACCATCATCGAGGCCGACCTGCAAACCTTGCTTAGCAGTCAAATAGTCGAGGTACTCTTGTTCACCCTCATAATCCAACTCGTCTGCATCTCGGTCAGAAGGCCCAGTTTCTTCGTTGTTTGACATGTTTCCTATGATTAAGTGTCCTCATTTATTTCTAAAAGTATGAATAAATTATAAATGACATAAAAAGAAATCTATGTGCCACCACTCGATATGCCAACTATGTAGCACAAAATCATGCCTTTATTCACGGGAAATTTCGGCATGACCTTTGCTAAAAAATGGACACATCGAGCGCCTGAAATTCACCGTAACGGAAATGAATCAACATTCCGGCGTAACATAGGCCACTTCGATCATTTTCCAAACATGACATGTCCAAAACATGACATATGCACATATCACATGTCCAGTTCAAATTTGCACATATCACATGTCCAGTTCAAATTTTGAAACCTAGCTAAATTCATAACTAATTAGATAACCTAATTAACATACTGCCCTAACTAAAACCTAAGTAAATTAACCGAAGAACCCTAGCAGAGAGAGAGGGGGGGTTTACAGAGGGTGCAGGGGCGAGGAGGTAGGCCCGACGTCGGCCGGGAGGGGAGAGGAGGGAGGCGAGGGCCGACGGGTCGGGGGCGAGCGC
>NC_041391.1:42191174-42197366 GCF_002162155.2 Triticum dicoccoides | reverse complement strand
GTCGGGGGCGAGGACCCGGTCGGGGTGAGCACCGGGGTTGGGGTCGAGGGCGAGGGCCGGGTCGGGGGCGAGCGCCGGGGTCGGGGGCTAGCGCCGGCGCCGGAGTTGGGGGCGAGCACCGGGGCTGGGTCGGGCGCGGCGGTGCGACGGGGGAGAGTGGGGATTTGGGGGAAAGGCGGGATGAAGCAGGGCGGGTGAGAATTTTGGGTTAAGTGGACGTAGCAGTAGCGCATTTGGATAAAACGCGTTGCTACTACCTTCAGTAGTTGTAGCGCTTCACACGAAATTCGCTTCTACTAACTTCATTATCTGTAGCGGTTTATGAAAAACGCGCTGCTACTACCTTCGCTACTGCCAGTTTTCCTTTTCCTTTATTTTATCCCACTTTTAATACCCGAGGGCAGTGAACGAAGGGAGGGCAATATATATTGCATCATATCTACGAAAAGTAGGAACATATATATTACACATCATTGGACCCATGCATAATAATGGCTAAGTGTGTATATAAAACAGGAACATATATATATATATATATATATATATATATATATATATTTCATCATTTGACCGATAACATAAGTTTCCTCACTGCTGACATTTTCGTTGTTGAGTCAGCTTCTTTCCCTTCTTGTTCGTCGAAGAATAATTAAGCCCCTCATTGTGACTTTGCCTTTTCCATGGAGTACGATTTTTCTTAGGTAATGTAGTATTGATTCTTCTTTTGACGTATACTTCATCATCATCGTCATCTTCCCTCATTGGGTTGTCGTACTGATCATAGACTTCCTCATTGGCGACTCCATCCATTCCAATGATGTTCCTTTTGCCTCTCCTCAGGACAACACGGCTGGGATTGCGCGGGTCAGTTATGAAGAAGCATTGTGTCACGTGCTTAGCGTGTACCCATGGCTCGTTTTTTGCGATAGCGTTCACGGTAGCGCTCTTGGCGGCGGGTATAGTCATGGTAGTGAAAATCCGGCTTTCTGTTTCAACATTCTTAGCCCATCTGACACGGAACATCGTCGTGTTGTGCAGTCCAGAGTAGTCAAGCTCCCAGATATCCTCGACCCTTCCATAAAATTGTTCAGTTGCGCCGTTGTCGCTACCGGTCATGCATTCCATCGTCACCCCTGAGTTCTGATCATCACTGTCCATATCTTTGGCCTCCGTGTAGAACGTGTATCCGTTGATATCATATGCCTGATAGGTTACGAGGTTGGGCGAGGGGCCATGTGCTAAGGCGTATATGAGCAATCCGTCCTTAGAGCCCTCCTCTGGAGGATTAGCAATAATATGCTCTTTGAACCAATGCAGGAAAGTGGAGTTGTGCTCTCTAGTAACTTTGGCGTCCGTCCTGCATACCCCCCGGTCACGATACTTCTTTGCGATAATTTCTTTGTGCAATGCCACGAAAGGATCTACCTCGTCTAGGTGTTGTAGCACTACCAAGTTTGCTCTGTCAAAGTCACTGCGTCGATCTGAGTATGCCACGTGCAGTTCCCTGCGACCGTTGTAGTGACCATCTCCTTCGAGCCTCCCATCGTGCTTGTTAACGGGCAAACCAACAATAACACCAGGCGGCTGGTCTGCGCCATATAGAAAATTCTCACAGAAAGAGATGCACTCTTGTGCCAAATAGCCCTGGACGATGCTTCCATCCGGACGGGACATGTTACGAATGAATCCTTTGATGATCCCATTCATCCTCTCAAATGGCATCATATTGTGCAGGAATGACGGCCCCAGGTCTATTATGTCATCCACAATATGGACACACAGATGCACCATCACGTCAAAGAACGCGGGCGGGAAGTACATCTCAAGCTCATTCAGTATCACAACGATCTCTTCCTGTAGCCTTTGGAGCTGCTTCACACTGATCGACTTTTGAGAGATGACGTCGAAAAAGTTGCAGAGACCAATAAGCGTGTCACGGACGTGCTTGTCCATTATCCCTCTAAGGGCAACAGGTAGTATCTGCGTCATCATCACATGACAGTCATGAGACTTCATCCCGCTGAACCTTTTCTTGTCCGTGTCTAGATATCTGCTTATCTTGCCACAGTAACCAGAACTAACTTTGACTCCGGTAAGGCACTTAAAGAAGGCATTGATCTCAGCCTGACTTAAGGTGAAGCAAGAAGGGGGGAAATAATCCTCTTTCTTTATTTTCTTGCCCTTCTTCTCCCGTGCCTCTGTCTCCATCTCTGTCTTGTCTGACATTTTATGGGGCGGCATGTGCAGATCTTCCCTAATTTTCAAATCTTGCAAGTCTTTTCTTGCCTTTGGCCCATCCTTGGTCTTATCCGACATGTTCATTAGTGTTGCGAGCAAGCTCTCAAGGACATTCTTACAGATATGCATTTGATCAAGGCAATGAGGTGTATCGAGTTTGTGCCAGTACTCCAAGTCCCAGAACACAGACCTCGTCTTCCATACCTTCAGCAGCGGCTCCGGCGCCTTTCTCATCGTCTTTCCCAGCGCGGGGCACTCCTTCCAATTTTTCAACAGCTCATCGATTTCGGCACCGCTCCACTTACGTGGAGGTCCTCGATGCTCAGCGTGACCATTGAATAGATCTCCACGGTTTCTCCACGGGTCGTCCTGTTCAAGCCATCTTCGATGCCGCATGTACACGATTTTCCCAGACCCGCCATCTTTCCTTGACGTTAGCTGCTGAGACGTCGTATCATCCATGCACCGTGTGCATCCGCAATATCCATGCCACACCTAGCCTGCCACATATCCGTAACCGAGATAGTCCTGCACTGTCGTGATCAGCGCGTCTCTCATGTTGAAATACTCACATTTGCTGGTGTCCCATGTCTTGGCTGGTGTTTTCCAAAACGTGTCTAACTCCTCTTGAAGTAGCCCCAGATACAAATTAATATTATTTCCTGGTTGTTTCGGCCCTTGAATAAGCATGCTCATGTGAATGTACTTCGATTTCATGCACAACCAGGGGGGAGGTTGTACATCCATACAACCACGGGCCATGTGCTATGGTTGGTGTTCTGGTTGCCAAACGGATTCATGCCATCGGTACACGCGCCGAGCACGATGTTCCTTGCAGCACATTCAAAATACCGATAGAAGCTGTTCAACACTCTCCACTGGCTTCCATCTTTCACGTGTCTCAGCTTCGGATCATCTCCATCGTCGGGCTTCTTGCTCTCCGCGTGCCAGCGCATTAGCTTTGCTTCCTTGGGATCTACATAATACCTCTAGAGACGGGGAGTGATCGGTAAGTACCATACAACTTTCTGGGGACATTTCTTCTCGGCCTTCTTGTATCGAGAAGCATTGCACACCGGACAGCTTGTTTTTTCCGCGTGCTCCTTCCGATATATTATGCAATCGTTGATGCATGCATGGTATCTAACGTGTGGCAGATCAAGAGGGCACACGATCTTCTTGGCCTCATCAACACTAGTAGGACATAGATTACCCGCGGGAAGAACATCCTTTAGGTACTTGAGATGCTCATCGAGGCTAGTGTCGGTCCATTTGTTTTTAGCCTTTGTCTTCAGGAGTTGGAGCGTGAAACTCAAGCGGGTCACCTCAGGATTGCAACGATCATACAATGGAGTGTTCGAGTCTACCACCAGTTGCATGCATCAAAGTCATACAAAAATTTGGCACGACCTTCCCTAAAAATAGGACATATATGGATCTAGAGTTTGCCCGGAATTCGCTGAAACGGAAATAAATCGACATTTCGGCAAAACATAGGCAACTCAAAAGCACAATTTGGCGTGCCACACACACAATTTCCACAATAATATCACACACACAGAAACATATTTTCATTTTGCAAAAGCATGACATTTTCATCACCTCGATCGAGATCGAGCACACGGTGGAGATGATGTTGTAGGGAGAACAAAAGTGCACAAAGCTCTGGTTGACAAAGATAGATCTAGTTAGGGGGCAAATAGGTCACTTAACTAAATGCTACATCTACCGAGCTAGCTAATTTGGGAGGAGACAACTTCAACTAGTGGAGGGGAAAGGAAAAAGAGAAAGGAGATGCATTAATGGAGGTGGTGTAGTTAGGTAGGAGTAATGAAGAGAGAGAAAGGTGGATAGAAGAGAAAGAGTAATGGGGGAGAAGTATTGAGGAAGAAGAAGAGTGAGAGTGGGAGCATGTGGGGGAGGTAGGGGAAGGGAAGAGAGGAGGGGGAGGGGAGGCACGGGTGGGGAAAGGTGGTGGGTTGGTGCGGGTTAGTAGTAGCGCGGGAGAAGAAACGCGATGCTGCTAAAGAATTAGCAGCAGCGCGCTTTGGGTAACGGCGCTACTGCTAACAGTGACAAAAAATTTGCCAATTTGAAGTGTAGCAGCAGCTATCCCAGTAAAAGCGCGCTGCTAAATGGAGGTCGGTGAACACCGTCGGTGGATATTTGTAGCAGCGCGGTTTACACAGAGCGCGCTACTGCTTTAAACTTATCAGCAGCGAGTTTCCCGCACACTCGCTGCTACTAATTAGCAGCAGCGCTCCTTTTTGACCCGCACCGCTGCTAAGATTCTGTGTATAGGCTTTTCCCTAGTAGTGGATGTAGAGGCGCGCATGTGTCGTAGTAGAGGCGCGCACGTAGCATGTACACGTACGTACAGCGGCGAGGGTGCAAGAAAGAAAATACGGCCACGTACGTACAAACAGGCAGGGTCTCGGACGCCTACTCGCGCATACGTACATGGCTGGGTTGGAACGGATAAATAGCGTCGTCGTCGTGTTCATGGGGAGGCAACGGAATGCGTCGTGTTCATGGGGAGGCAATGGAATGCATCGTGTTCATCGGGAGGCAATGGAACGCGTGGGAGCCAACCGGCTGGGTCGGAACGGAATGCGTGGTCGTGTTCATCGGGAGGGCTTGGATGGAACAGGCGATGGAAACAAGGCCTGGCATACCGCACAACGGAGGAAACGGCCTTGTGTTCGACCTGCCACGTTCGAAACGGGGTCCTGTTGATCGGGAGGGGTGTGGCGTACCGCAAAACGGAGGAAACGGACCTCCTACGATCGAAACGGGGGTCCTGTTGATAGGGAGGGGTGTGGCGTACTGCAAAACAGATGAAACGGACCTGTGTTGGAGCGCTACGGTCGAAATGGGGGTCCTGTTCATCGGGAGGGGTGTGGCGTACCGCAAAACGGGACTCCACGGGATACTGTTCATCTCCACCGTCGACCTCCTCCAGCCTCCACGGGCTCCTGTTCATCCAGCCTCCACCTCGCGCTACTCCACCGGCTACTCACTGCTAGAAAAAGGGCTGCTAGTGGCGCACCTGTTTTTGCTACTAATGGCGCACTACAGGTGCGCCACTAGCACCACGCCATTAGATTTTTCTAATGGCGCACCTGTGGCTTGTATACTAATGGCGGATACTAATGGCGCACCACATAGAAGTGCGCCATTAGTAACAATATTTTTTCAAAAAAATCAGAATTTTCTTTAATTTTTTATTTTCAAATTTTTTTTTTAATTTTTTTTTTCGTTTTTTTCTTAATCTTAGTTCACTATGGCTTAATCTCAGGTCAAATCGAACTCCATGGTCAAACTTCCCAAAAGGTCACCCATCCTCACACTACTCCAGCCGAAGCACGCTTAACTTCAGAGTTCTATCCAACCCCAGCAACAGCTCACTTTACAGGCACTTGTTGATATATCTAGCATATCAATCCTAT
Source organism: Triticum dicoccoides (assembly GCF_002162155.2). Taxonomy (NCBI): domain Eukaryota; kingdom Viridiplantae; phylum Streptophyta; class Magnoliopsida; order Poales; family Poaceae; genus Triticum; species Triticum dicoccoides. The sequence goes on along the minus strand of NC_041391.1, from coordinate 42,191,679 downwards.
TATACCTTGTTGATGTCTAGGACTTTGTTCATATTCATGACTATGATGAAATTTTGAAAAAAATTCAAACTTCCCGGTCATATTACGTATCATTTTTTGAAAAAATTCAAAAAAGAAATTCAAAACCAATTTTTTTTCTGTTACTAGTGGCGCACCACATCCACAGTGCGCCACTAGTAAGTTTGATTTTTTTGCCTCTAGATCTTGAAAGCCCCGTAACTTTTTTCTGTTAGGTTTTTGGGGATTTTGAAAATGTTTAACGGGGTTCCCCCGATTAAATTTGAATGTAACTTTTCGAGTAGATGATTTTTCATATAAAAAACTTTTTCATCCGAGTTCGTATGCAAAAGTTATGTCCATTTTACAAATTTCTAGAGAGATTTTGCAAATAAAGTCGAAATTCATATTTGTAAATTTTCCCAACAACTAGACCACATATCACATGGGAAACTTATTTTCTTTTATTTTTTTGACATTTCCATCATTTTCTTTTATTTTTTTAAAA
>NC_041391.1:42159155-42190768 GCF_002162155.2 Triticum dicoccoides | reverse complement strand
TGTTGGGGCAAGTTAGTAATGGCGCACCACACCCACGGTGCGCCATTCCTAGTTTTGAAAAAAAAAATGATATTTTTTTGAAATTTTTTTGGAAAAAACTTAGTACTGGCTCACCAGCGGACAGTGCGCCATTACTAGTTAAAACTAGTAATGGCGCACCGAGACATGGTGCGCCATTAGTAACAAATATTTTTTTATTTATTTTTTTACTTTTTTTCAAAACTACTAATGGCGCACGGCGGATGTGGTGCGCCATTACTATGTCAACTAGTAATAGCGCACTATACAACGGTGCGCCATTAGTAACAAAAAAATTGTTTTTTTTTCAAAACTACTAATGGCGCACCAGGCACCAGGTGCACCGTTAGTAATATATTACTAATGGCGCACCAAGACATGGTGCGCCATTAGAATATAGTAATGGCGCACCACATGACAGTTGCGCCATTAGTGGCCATTCCATCTATAGCCCTTTTTGTAGTAGTGACTGTTCAACCACCCCTCCACGGGCACCCCTCGACCGTCTACTGTTCATCCAGCCCTCCACACCACGGGGTCCTGTTCAACCACCCCTCCACGGCCACCCCTCCACCATCTACTGTTCATCCAGCCCTCCACACCACGGGGCCCTGTTCATCCAGAGGCAACGCCACCGCTCACTGTTCATCCAACCCCCCCCCCTCGGCAACGCTCACTGTTCATCCAATCGATTGGCTTCAGTTAGCAGCAGTAGCGAAGGAATCGCTCCATCGGGTTCAGTTAACAGCCATCGATCGATCGCTCGGGTTCAGTTAGAGCCCAACGCCTCGCTCGGGTTCAGTTAGAGCCAACGCCTCGCACACACGCGCATACGTACGAGAGAAACGCACATCGCTCAGCCCCCGACCTCCCACCGTAACCGTCAACTCCCCGAAATTTTCCTCGCCCTCGCTTCTACCACGGTTTTTTCCGTCATGGACGGCCCAAAGAATGTCATGCAGCTGCGTCTCCGGCCCACCCTGGATGAAAAGACCATTTTCTGTCATGATTTTTTGTCATAGAAGTAGGAGCCCACCACATCTATGATGATACCGGGTTTTGTCACAATTATCGTCATAGAAGTGTCATATGTATGACAGAAAAAAAATTCGTTCGGCCCAAAATGTCACGGATGTGTCTTTTTTTATAGTGGTGGGGCCGAAGTATGGCGCATTGCCGAGACCGGATACCTATCCGGCACTCCCAAGAAGGTACCAGAGAACTGGCCTTCAGAGTGGTTCTATATTGACGACGTTCCCCTTCCGGATCCAGTCCGGACAGGTCTCCCCCAATTCAGTAACGCCCCGCTGAGGGCACGTCTAAGCTGGCGCCCTCGAGGCCCCCAAGAGGAGGATACCAGGGAAATACATTACCTGATGAGCAAGATAAAGTTACTGGCCAACTCCGGACTGACGATAGTCGAGGTTATGACAATATGCATAATACGGGGAGTGCAACCACTTCAATATCAGGGGAAGCCCATGTGGCACTTCAACGGGGAAGATGATGCCACCCGCTGTGGCCGTAAGGGTCCGGACTCCGCCACTGCTCTGGCAAGGATATTGTCCGTTTATACAAAGGCGAAGAGGAGGAATTCCTTCACGTCAAACCGCGAGATGGATTCTCCATGTACAACCCTCCGAACTGGGTAAGTTGTCATTCCTTTCCCTACGTCACTTATTGGGGCGTTCTTCGCTAAGATCATCTTCCTTGATATTTCCGAGCAGGAACTGAGGAGGGCCGTAGAAGGAATCTCCAGCCCCTCCCCATAGCCAGAGGACCCCATAAGGGCCCTAGATCCGGGTCTCGAAGAAGATCCAGATATTACCGTGGAGCTCGTCAATGGTGCCTCAGTGGCCATTACTACCGACTATCCCGGACCGCTTCCTACGTCACGCGTAAGCCAAGTCGAAAAAAACCCTATCCTCCAAAGAGGACTCGTTTCAGATGTCATGCCTTACCCTTGAAGTGTCGTGTTTTTGTAGAGATGACGATCGGAGCGCGGGGCCGAGCCCCTAGGGACTTGTCGGCCAAGGGAGTTCGGATCGGGCAGGCTCAAGAGAAAGGCGGTAAGGGTCGACTCGCCAGTACAGAGGTAAGACAAAAATATGTGATGTGATTATTGTATTTTGAAGTATGACAGCGCCCTTTGTGTCCTGGCAGGAAGAGGAACAGCCGGACTATATCCAGGGATCCTGCCAATCGCGCCTCCACCAGCCGGATTCCAGAACCGGCTTCGAGAGCGGAGGCGGAAGCGGGGCCGATGCCGCATAGTTCTCCAACAGAGAGTGCGGATATGCCCTCAGCCACGAATTCCGAAGTAGAGAGCGCCATGAATCACAAGCGCCGACGGGCTGTACTTCGGAACAACATCTTTTCTGAAGAGGCATTTAATGCCTTCAATTCGGGAGACACATACATCCGAGCTGCTCAAGGCGGGCTTGCCCCAGTGACGGACCAGTATACCAAAGATATATGGGTAAGAAAATTTGATAAGCATGTGTAGCAGTAGCCCCTGAGACTTGAAACGGTTGAACAATTGTTTTAAGGATCAATTTATGCACAGGCCCTTGTAGATAAGAATGAGCAATTGTCTCGGGAGCTGGAGGAATGCAAGGCCGAACTGAGGGCCGCAGTTGCCAAGTTAGAGGAACCCCAAAATCCCTCATCTAGTAACAATTGTCACAATTGTACGAAGATGTACCAGTTAGTAAATGGCTGATATGACAAGTCTAACAGAAAATTCTACAGAGAATCCCGGGGTGAATCTGGGGGGGTGTAAGAGAGGACACATCGCATCTCAAAAGGCAGCTGGAGGCTCGCGAGCGCATTTTGACGTGAGTCAGGCAGGAGAAGAACAATCTTCAAGATGCCAAAGTCCAGCTGGACGTGGAGTTAAAAGATCTCCGCGCTCAGTTGGCGGACTCCTTGAAGGAGAACAAGAGGATTCGACGCGGCATTTACGGTAAGTGCCTAGACGAACTGTAATATAGTTTGGCGAGGAAGTATGTTGAAAGAATTTTGCTTGCAGGAATGTTAACGGGTCGCCCTGAGGAGGAGATGCCCTCACCTGCAAGTGATTTACTGCAAGAGCTTTCACAACTGCACGAGCGAGCTCGGCAAGTGATGTAGGGTGTTGCTCAGGCTTTGTGGCCATCAAGCTTGCTGCCGAATGGCATGGGGGAACTTGTGAATATGCTGCAAGGAGCACGGCGGCACTTCCGACTGTGGAAGGTGTCCGCTTGCTGGCAAGGCACAAGAGAAGCCTGGGCTATGGTGAAGACGCGCTACACCAAGCTGGACCTGAACCATATGGCCGAAGTAGGACCGGCGGGGCCCGATGGGCAAGAAATTCCCGTGAGTCTGGTATATGACTAGGTAGCGTTAGCCGCTAAGTATTCTCAACAGGATTGTAAGCTAGATAGCCTGTTGGACGGTATAGAGGAGGAATATAGTCAATACAAGTGACTGTATGATTCAATGGACATAAGTAGTCCCTAGCCGGATTAAAATCATTTGTCGTGGCGGACCTTTTCGCTTCAGCCCCCGGATCCTATAGTCCGGGTTGTGTCTGAATACCCACTCAGTTATACAAAACCGGGGTATGCATGTACACCAGGCATAGGGGTCATAAGTTCCTGAACAGACAAGTACCCAACTAGTTATGTTATATTACATGGATAGTAAGAAACATCTTCCAGGGAGAATAGTTCTGTTAGGGGTTCCTTTCCCTGGGTACGCATGCGACGATGCACATGTCCGGACTGCGAACGATGGCGCAGGATACAATACTTTTGGGGATTTATTTTATAATTAACGAACACATCTTTTGTTCATCGACCGAATATTCTCTTAAGGAAGCTAGCTTTTGGCTTCACCCAGTCTGAGGTACACATCCGACTGAACCGGCAGTAACAATCGCAGAGGTGCTCCCCTTATGCCCTAGCCGAATTAACGGGAACGTAGGGCATAAACACAAGAGCCAGGAAACCCAGCTTGGCAACATCTTAAGTCATATCGATGCATATATTGGTGAAGAAAAGGCACATATGGAAAAAGAATACATATGTGATGGGCAGAAAGCCATGTGAGTAATTATTTTTAGCTTCCGTATAGGAAGCCCCCAGGTATTGCTTACACACCTAGTGCGGCTAGAGTGATCCGGGACTCCGCACTGTATTGAATACTTTGTGTGAAGAGGAAAAAGGTCGAGAAAGGAAAAAGGATGGAGCATAATTAAAATGGAGGGGTTAGGAGACGAACAATGAGTTCGGCGTTAGGCGTAGAATCTCCGGAGTCTGGCCGCATTCCATGGGTTCGGCTTGAGTCTGTTATCAGATGCATTACGTAAGCGGTACGCTCCTCCGGTGAGGACTTTATCAATGACGAAGGGAACCTCCCACTTGGGTTTGAGCTTGTCCTTCTTCTTTCCGGTAGGCGTAGAATGAGCTTGTCAATGTTGTAAGTTTTGGCCCGCACTTCTATGCTTTGATATCGTCAAGCCTGCTACTAATAGAATGCGGAGCGGGCTTTTGCGACGTCGTGCTCCTCCTCCAGGGCATCCAAGTTATCCTGCCAATCTAACTCGGCTTCCTTCTCTTCGTACATGCGTACGCGTGGAGAATCATGTATTATGTCGCAGGGTAATACTGCTTCCGTGCCGTACACCATAAAAATGGTGTATATCCGATGGTGCGATTTGGCGTGGTCCGCAGCCCCCAGAGTACGGAGTCGAGTTCCTCGAACCAGTGCGTATCCGACTCTGTCAAGGTTCGTACTAGTGTGGGTTTGATGCCGCTCATGATGAGACCATTTGCCCGCTCTACCTGGCTGTTTGTTTGGGGATGGTAGACAAAAGCATAATCAAGCTTAATGCCCATTTTTGCGCACCAAGTTTTCACTTCCTCGGCTATGAAATTTGAGCCATTATCAGTGATGATGCTGTCGGGGACACCATATCGGTGTACAACCCCGGATATGAAGTCTATTACTGGTCCGGATTCGGCCGTTTTGACTGGTTTGGCTTCTATCCATTTGTTGAATTTGTCCACCATGACCAATAAGTATTTTTTCTTACGGCTTCCCCCTTTAAGAGGTCCGACCATATCCAGCCCCCAGACCGCAAAGGGCCAAGTTATGGGGATTGTGTGGAGAGCGGTAGGGGGCATATGACTCTGATTGGAAAAGAGCTAGCAACCAACGCAATGTTGGACAAGGTCTTGTGCATCTGCTTGGGCCGTCGGCCAGTAGAAACCTGTACTCAAGGCCTTGCAGACTAATGCTCAAGCCGCAGCGTGGTGCCCGCCCACTCTGGCATGGATTTCAGCCAAGAGCTTCCGCCCTTCCTCTTCGGAGATGCATCTTTGGAGTACTCCGGTAGCGCTTTTCTTGTAGAGTCCCCTTCGTAGACTTTGTAAGCTTTAGAGCGCCGGCCGATGCAGCGTGTTGGGGAACGTAGCAGAAATTCAAAATTTTCCTACGTGTCACCAAGATCTATCTGTGGAGAGACCAGCAACGAGTAGAAAGAGAGTGCATCTACATACCCTTGTAGATCGCTAAGCGGAAGCGTTCAAGTGAACGGGGTTGATGGAGTCGTACTCGTCGTGATTCAAATCACCGATGATCCTAGTGCCGAACGGACGGCACCTCCGCGTTCAACACATGTACAGCCCGGTGACGTCTCCCACGCCTTGATCCAGCAAGGAGAGAGGGAGAGGTTGAGGAAGACTCCATCCAACAGCAGCACAACGGCGTGGTGGTGGTGGAGGAGCGTGGCAATCCAGCAGGGCTTCGCCAAGCACCGAGGAGGAGTAGGAAGAGAGGTAGGGTTGTGCCAGAACTTCGTGTATAGCTCCCATGCGCCTCCCCACTATATATAGGGGTGGAGGGGCTGGTTTCTTGCCCTCCAAGTCCATTGGGGCGTTGGCCAAGGTGGGAGGAAAGAAATCTCATTATTTCCTTCCCCACCGATTGTTATCCCCCCTTTTTAGGGATCTTGATCTTATCCCTTCGGGATATGATCTTATTCCTTCTAAGGGGGGATCTTGGTGCGCCTTGACCAGGGGTGTGGGGCCTTGCCCCCACTACCCACGTCCATGTGGGTCCCCCCATGCAGGTGGGCCCCACTCCGGAACCTTCTAGAACCTTCCCGGTACAATACCGAAAAATCCCGAACATTTTCCGGTGGCCAAAATAGGACTTCCCATATATAAATCTATACCTCCGGACCATTCCGGGACTCCTCGTGACGTCCGGGATCTCATCCGGGACTCCGAACAACATTCGGTAACCACATACAAACTTCCTTTATAACCCTAGTGTCATCGAACCTTAAGTGTGTAGACCCTACGGGTTCGGGAGACATGTAGATATGACCGAGACGTTCTCCGGTCAATAACCAACAGCGGGATCTGGATACCCATGATGGCTCCCACATGTTCCACGATGATCTCATCGGATGAACCACGATGTCAAGGACTTAATCAATCCCGTATTCAATTCCCTTTGTCTATCGGTATGTTACTTGCCCGAGATTCGATCGTCGGTATCCAATACCTTGTTCAATCTCGTTACCGGCAAGTCACTTTACTCGTTCCGTAACACACCATCCCGTGATCAACTCCTTGGTCACATTGCGCATATGATGATGTCCTACCGAGTGGGCCCAGAGATACCTCTCCATTTACACGGAGTGACAAATCCCAGTCTCGATCCGCATAAAACAATAGATACTTTCGGAGATACCTGTAGTGCACCTTTATAGTCACCCAGTTACGTTGTGACGTTTGATACACCCAAAGCACTCCTACGGTATCCAGGAGTTACACGCTCTCATGGTCGAAGGAAGAGATACTTGACATTGGCAAAGCTCTAGCAAATGAACTACACGATCTTTTGTGCTAGTCTTAGGATTGGGTCTTGTCCATCACATCATTCTCCTAATGATGTGATCCCGTTATCAACGACATCCAATGTCCATAGCCAGGAAACCATGACTATATGTTGATCACAACGAGCTAGTCAACTAGAGGCTCACTAGGGACATATTGTGGTCTATGTATTCACACGTGTATTACGATTTCCGGATAATACAGTTATAGCATGAATAAAAGACAATTATCATGAACAAGGAAATATAATAATAACACTTTTATTATTGCCTCTAGGGCATATTTCCAACAGTCTCCCACTTGCACTAGAGTCAATAATCTAGTTCACATCGCCATGTGATTAACACTCACAGGTCACATCGCCATGTGACTAATACCCAAGAGTTTTAGGTTTGATCATGTTGCTTGTGAGAGAGGTTTTAGTCAACGGGTCCGAACCTTTCAGATCCGTGTGTGCTTTACAAATCTCTATGTCATCTCCTAGATGTAGCTACCACGCTCTATTTGGAGCTATTCCAAATAACTGTTCCACTTGGAGCTATTCTAAATTGTTGCTCCATCATACGTATCCGGTATCTCTACTCAGAGCTATCCGGATAGGTGTTAAGCTTGCATCGACGTAACCCTTTACGACGAACTCTTTAACCACCTCCATAATCGAGAAAATTCCTTAGTCCACTAGTTACTAAGGATAACTTTGACCGCTGTCCTGTGATCCATTCATGGATCACTCTTGTACCCCTTGACTGACTCATGGCAAGGCACACTTCAGGTGCGGTACTCAGCATGGCATACTGTAGAGCCTATGTCTTATGCATAGGGGACGACCTTCGTCCTTTCTCTCTATTCTGTCGAGGTCGAGCTTTAAGTCTTAACTTCGTACCTTACAACTCAGGCAAGAACTCCTTCTTTGACTGGTCCATCTTGAACACCTTCAAGATCATGTCAAGGTATGTGCTCATTTGAAAGTATTATTAAGCATTTTGATCTATCCTTATAGATCTTGATGCTCAATGTTCAAGTAGCTTAATCCAGGCTTTCCATTGAAAAACACTTTCAAAATAACCCTATATGCTTTCCAGAAATTCTACGTCATTTCTGATTAACAATATGTCAACAACATATACTCATCAGAAATTCTATAGTGCTCCCACTCACTTCTTTGGAAATACAAGTTTCTCGTAAACTTTGTACAAACCCAAAATCTTTGATCATCATCAAAGCACACATTCCAACTCCGAGATGCTCACTCCAGTCCTTAGAAGGATTGCTGGAGCTTTGCATACTTATTAGCATCTTTTGGGATTGACAAAACCTTCCGGTTGTATCACATACAACCTTTCCTCAAGTATAACGTCGAGGAAACAATGTTTTGACATCCTATCTGCAAGATTTCATCAATCATGCAGTAACTGCTAATCCAATTCCAACAGACTCTTAGCATCGCTACGAGTGAGAAAACCTCACCGTAATCAACTCCTTGAACTTGTCGGAAAACATCTTAACAACAAGTCGAGCTTTCTTAATGGTGACATTTACCATCATTGTCCGTCTTCCTTTTGAAATCCATCTGTACTCATTAGCCTTGCGACCATCGAGCCGTTCTGCCAAAGTTTACACTTTGTTTTCATACATGGATCCTCTCTCGGATTTTATGGCCTCAAGCCATTTATCGGAATCCGGGCCCACCATCGCTTCTCCATAGCTCGTAGGTTCATTGTTGTCTAGCAACATGACTTCCAAGACAGGATTACCGTACCACTCTGAAGTAGTACGCATCCTTGTCATCCTACGAGGTTTGGGAGTGACTTGATCCGAAGTTTCATGATCAATATCATAAGCTTCCACTTCAATTGGTGTAGGTGCCACAGGAACAACTTCCTGTGCCCTGCTACACACTGGTTGAAGTGATGGTTCAATAACCTCATCAAGTCTCCACCATCCTCCCACTCAATTCTTTCGAGAGAAACCTTTCCTCGAGAAAGGACCTGATTCAAGAAACACTCCTTTATTGCTTTTGGATCTGAGACAGGAGGTATACCCAACTGTTTTGGGTGTCCTATGAAGATGCATTTATCTGCTTTGGGTTCTAGCTTATCAGCCTGAAACTTTTTCACATAAGCGTCGTAGCCCCAAACTTTTAAGAAACGACAACTTAGGTTTCTCTAAACCATAATTCATACGGTGTCATCTCAACGGAATTACGTGGTGCCCTATTTAAAGTGAATGTGGTTGTCTCTAATGCCTAACCCATGGACGATAGTGGTAATTCGATAAGAGACATCATGGTATGCATCATATCAAATAGGGTGCAGTTATGATGTTCGGACACACCATCACACTATGGTGTTCCAGGCGGTATTAATTGTGAAACAATTTCCACAATGTCTTAATTGTGTGCCAAAACTCGTAACTCAGATACTCATCTCTATGATCTTATCATAGACATTTTATCCTCTTGTCACGATGATCTTCAACTTTACTCTGAAATTACTTGAACCATTCAATAATTCAGACTTGTGTTTCATCAAGTAAATATATTCAACATCTACTCGAATCATCTGTGAAGTAAGAACATAATGATATTCACTGCATGCCTCAGCACTCATTGGACTACACACATCAAAATGTGTTACTTCCAACAAGTTGCTATCTTGTTCCATCTTACTGAAACCGAGGCTTTTCAGTCATCTTGCCCATGTGGTATGGTTTGCATATCTCAAGTGATTCAAAATCAAGTGAGTTCAAACGGTCCATTTGCATGGAGTTTCTTCATGCATATATACCAATAGACATGGTTCGCATGTCTCAAACTTTTCAAAAATGAGTGAGTCCAAAGATCCATCAACATGGAGCTTCTTCATGCATTTTATACCGATATGACTTACGTGGCAGTGCCACAAATAGGTGGTACTATCATTACTATCTTTTGGCATGAACATGTGTATCACTACGATCGAGATTTCAATGAACCATTCATTTTAGGTGCAAGACCATTGAAGGTATTATTCAAATAAATAGAGTAACCATTATTCTCTTTAAATGAATAACCGTATTGCGATAGACATAATCCAATCATGTCTATGCTCAACGCAAACACCAAATCTCGATGGTAGAGGGAGCGAGCGATGCTTGATCATATCAACATTGGAAACACTTCCAACACATATCGTCAGCTCACCTTTAGCTAGTCTCTGTTTATGCCGTAGCTTTTATTTCGAGTTACTAACACTTAGCAACCGAACCGGTATCTTATACCCTGGTGCTACTAGGAGTACTAGTAAAGTACACATTAACATAATGTATATCCAATATACTTCTATCGACCTTGCCAGCCTTCTCATCTACCAAGTATCTAGGGTAATTCTGCTCTAGTGACTGTTCCCCTTATTACAGAAGCACTTAGTCTCGGGTTTGGGTTCAACCTTGGGTTTCTTCACTGGAGCAGCAGCTGATTTGCCGTTTCATGAAGTATCCCTTCTTGCCCTTGCCCTTCTTGAAACTAGTGGTTTCACCAACCATCAACAATTGATGCTTCTTCTTGATTTCTACTTTCGCGGTGTCAAACATCGTGAATACCTCAAGGATCATCTTATTTATCCCTGATATGTTATAGTTCATCACGAAGCTCTAGCAGCTCGGTGGCAATGACTTTGGAGAAACATCACTATCTCATTTGGAAGATCAACTCCCACTCAATTCAAGTGATTGTTGCACTCAGACAATCTGAGCACAAGCTCAACGATTGAGATTTTCTCCCTTAGTTTGCAGGCTAAGAGAATCGTCGGAGGTCTTATACCTCTTGACGTGAGCACGAGCCTGAAATCCCAATTTCAGCCCTCGAAACATCTCATATGTTCCGCGATGTTTCGAAAACGTCTTTGGTGCCTCTACTTAAACCATTTAACTGAACTATCACGTAGTTATCAAAACGTGTATGTTCGATGTTCGAAAAATCCACAAACGACGTTTGGGGTTCAGCACACTGAGCAGTGCATTAAGGACATAAGCTTTCTACTGTTCGCATAATCGCTACTATCAACTTTCAACTATATTTTCTCTAGGAATATTTCTAAAACAGTAGAACTAAAGCGCGAGCTACGACATAATTTGCAAAAAGGTCTTTTGACTATGTTCAAGATAATTAAGTTCATCTTATGAACTCTCACTTAGATAGACATCCCTCTGGTCATCTAAGTGATCACATGATCCGAGTCAACTAGGCCGTGTCCGATCATCACGTGAGACGGACTAGTCATCATCGGTGAACATCTTCATGTTGATCGTATCTACTATACGACTCATGCTCGACCTTTCGGTCTCCGTGTTCCGAGGCCATGTCTGCACATGCTAGGCTCGTCAAGTTAACCCTAAGTGTTTTCGCTGTGTAAAACTGTCTTACACCCGTTGTATGTGAACGTAAGAATCCATCACACCCGATCATCACGTGGTGCTTAGAAGCGACGAACTGTAGCAACGGTGCACAGTTAGGGGAGAACACTTCTTGAAATTTTGTAAGGGATCATCTTATTTACTACCGTTGTCCTAAGTAAACAAGATGCATAAACATGATAAACATCACATGCAATCAAATAGTGACATGATATGGCCAATATCATTTTGCTCCTTTTGATCTTCATCTTCGGGGCTCCATGATCATCATCGTCACCGGCATGACACCATGATCTCCATCATCATGATCTCCATCATCGTGTCTTCATGAAGTTGTCACGCCAACGACTACTTCTACTTCTATGGCTAACGCATTTAGCAATAAAGTAAAGTAAGTTACATGGCGTTCTTCAATGACACGCAGGTCATACAAAAAATAAAGACAACTCCTATGGCTCCTGCCGGTTGTCATACTCATCGACATGCAAGTCGTGAATCCTATTACAAGAACATGATCAATCTCATACATCACATATCATTCATCACATTCTTCTTGGCCATATCACATCACATAGCATACCCTGCAAAAACAAGTTAGACGTCCTCTAATTGTTGTTGCATGTTTTACGTGGCTGCTATGGGTTTCTAGCAAGAACGTTTCTTACCTACGCAAAACCACAACGTGATATGCCAATTGCTATTTACCCTTCATAAGGACCCTTTTCATCGAATCCGTTCCGACTAAAGTGGGAGAGACTGGCACCCGCTAGCCACCTTATGCACCAAGTGCATGTCAATCGGTGGAACCTATCTCACGTAAGAGTACGTGTAAGGTCGGTCCGGGCCGCTTCCTCCCACAATACCGTCGAAACAAGATTGGACTAGTAACGGTAAGCATATTGAACAAAATCAACGCCCACAACTACTTTGTGTTCTACTCGTGCAAAGAATCTACGCAATAGACCTAGCTCATGATGCCACTGTTGGGGAACGTAGCAGAAATTCAAAATTTTCCTACGTGTCACCAAGATCTATCTATGGAGAGACCAGCAACGAGTAGAAAGAGAGTGCATCTACATACCCTTGTAGATCGCTAAGCGGGAAGCGTTCAAGTGAACGGGGTTGATGGAGTCGTACTCGTCGTGATTCAAATCACCGATGATCCTAGTGCCGAACGGACGGCACCTCCGCGTTCAACACACGTACAGCCCGGTGACGTCTCCCACGCCTTGATCCAGCAAGGAGAGAGGGAGAGTTTGAGGAAGACTCCATCCAACAGCAGCACAACGGCGTGGTGGTGGTGGAGGAGCGTGGCAATCCAGCAGGGCTTCGCCAAGCACCGAGGAGGAGTAGGAAGAGAGGTAGGGCTGTGCCAGAACTTCGTGTATAGCTCCCATGCGCCTCCCCACTATATATAGGGGTGGAGGGGCTGGTTTCTTGCCCTCCAAGTCCATTGGGGCGTTGGCCAAGGTGGGAGGAAAGAAATCTCATTATTTCCTTCCCCACCGATTGTTATCCCCCCTTTTTAGGGATCTTGATCTTATCCCTTCGGGATATGATCTTATTCCTTCTAAGGGGGGATCTTGGTGCGCCTTGACCAGGGGTGTGGGGCCTTGCCCCCACTACCCACGTCCATGTGGGTCCCCCCATGCAGGTGGGCCCCACTCCGGAACCTTCTAGAACCTTCCCGGTACAATACCGAAAAATCCCGAACATTTTCCCGTGGCCAAAATAGGACTTCCCATATATAAATCTATACCTCCGGACCATTCCGGAACTCCTCGTGACGTCCGGGATCTCATCCGGGACTCCGAACAACATTCGGTAACCACATACAAACTTCCTTTATAACCCTAGCGTCATCGAACCTTAAGTGTGTAGACCCTACGGGTTCGGGAGACATGTAGACATGACCGAGACGTTCTCCAGTCAATAACCAACAGCGGGATCTGGATACCCATGATGGCTCCCACATGTTCCACGATGATCTCATCGGATGAACCACGATGTCAAGGACTTAATCAATCCCGTATTCAATTCCCTTTGTCTATCGGTATGTTACTTGCCCGAGATTCGATCGTCGGTATCCAATACCTTGTTCAATCTCGTTACCGGCAAGTCACTTTACTCGTTCCGTAACACATCATCCCGTGATCAACTCCTTGGTCACATTGCGCATATGATGATGTCCTACCGAGTGGGCCCAGAGATACCTCTCCGTTTACACGGAGTGACAAATCCCAGTCTCGATCCGCATAAAACAATAGATACTTTCGGAGATACCTGTAGTGCACCTTTATAGTCACCCTGTTACGTTGTGACGTTTGATACACCCAAAGCACTCCTACGGTATCCAGGAGTTACACGCTCTCATGGTCGAAGGAAGAGATACTTGACATTGGCAAAGCTCTAGCAAATGAACTACACGATCTTTTGTGCTAGTCTTAGGATTGGGTCTTGTCCATCACATCATTCTCCTAATGATGTGATCCCGTTATCAACGACATCCAATGTCCATAGCCAGGAAACCATGACTATCTGTTGATCACAACGAGCTAGTCAACTAGAGGCTCACTAGGGACATATTGTGGTCTATGTATTCACACGTGTATTACGATTTCCGGATAATACAGTTATAGCATGAATAAAAGACAATTATCATGAACAAGGAAATATAATAATAACACTTTTATTATTGCCTCTAGGGCATATTTCCAACACAGCGTGCTTCATTTTGGTCTTCGGGGAGCTCCTGCCTATTTAGGTAGGCCAAGAAAGGCTCGGTCCACGGGGCAATTACAGCCATGATTTCATGGGCCGAGGACGTTATTTCTGTGGTAGAACCTCTGACTATGTCTGATAGTTCGGAATCTGGGGGTGTATTCGGATCCGTGCTAGTATTGTCGGACTCCCCTTCCCATACTACGCATGGCTTGAACAGTCGTTCCAAGAATATGTTAGGTGGGACAGGGTCGCGTTTAGTGCCGATGCGAGTGAGGACATCCGCCGCTTGATTGTTTTCTCGGGCCACATGGTGGAACTCGAGCCCCTCGAACCGAGCTGCCATCTTGAGGATGGCATTACGGTAGGCCGCCATTTTCGGGTCCTTGGCATCGAAATCTCCATTTATTTGTGATATTGTGACGTTTGAATCCCCACGCACTTCTAGGCGTTGAATGCCCATTGAGACTGCCATCCGAAGACCGTGCAACAAAGCCTCATATTCGGCTGCATTGTTGGAGTCTATGTATAATATTTGGAGGATGTACTGGACCGTGTCTCCGGTAGGAGACGTCAGGACTACACCTACTCCCAATCCGGCCAGCATTTTAGAGCCATCGAAGTGCATGATCCAGTTTGAGTATGCGCCATACTCTTTATGGGGTTCGGCTTCTGTCCATTCAGCGACGAAGTCAGCCAATACTTGCGACTTAATGGCCTGCCGTGGTCTATACGTTATGTCAAACGGAAGGAGCTCAATGGCCCATTTGGCAATCTGGCCCGTAGCATCGCGGTTATTTATTATGTCATTGAGTGGTACTTCGAAGGCCACCGTAATCGAACACTCTTGAAAGTAGTGTCGTAGCTTCTGGGATGCCATGAACACCGCGTATGCTATTTTTTGATAGTGTGGGTATCGGGATTTGCATGGGGTTAGGACCGTGGACACGTAGTAAACCGGCTTTTGGAGCGGGTATTTGTATCCGTCAGCCTCTCGTTCAACGACGAGCACTGCGCTTACAACTTGATGCGTTGCAGCTATGTACATCAGCATAGGTTCATTCGGCGCTGTTAGTATTGGATTACTGGCCAATAAGGTTTTTATTTCATCCAGTCCGGCCGCGGCTGCATCCGTCCACACGAAGTGTTCGGTGCGCCGAAGAAGGCGGTAAAGAGGTAATGCCTTTTCTCCTGACCTGGAGATAAAGCGGCTGAGAGAAGCCACGCATCCAGCTAGTTTTTGGATGTGCTTGAGGTCTGTTGGTATAGCCAACTGTGACAGAGCTCGGATCTTTGCCAAATTCGCTTCAATTCCTCTGTTGGAAAAGATTAAGCCTAGTAGCTTCCCCGAGGGGATGCCAAAAACGCATTTTTCCGGGTTCAGCTTGATGTCGTATGTCCGGAGATTGTCGAATGTAAGCCTCAAGTCATCTATTAGGGTTTTGATGTGTCTTGTTTTTATGACTACGTCATCCATGTATGCCTCAACTGTTTTGCCGATTTGCTTTTACAGGCATGTTTGAATCATGCGTTGGTAGGTTGCCCGAAAGGCATAGTGTTGAAGCAGAAAGGGCCATATGGTGTTATGAAGGCTGTGGCAGCTTGGTCAGTGAGGGAGTCCTGGACTAGGGGTTGTCCGAATAGTCGAACTATCATCATCGGCCAGACTCCAAGACTATGAAGATACAAGATTGAAGACTTCGTCCCGTGTCCGGATGGGACTTTCCTTGGCGTGGAAGGCAATCTTGGCAATACGGATATGTAGATCTCCTACCATTGTAACCGACTCTGTGTAACCCTAGCCCTCTCCGGTGTCTATATAAACTGGATGTCTTTAGTCCATAGGACGAACAACAATCATACCATAGGCTAGCTTCTAGGGTTTAGCCTCCTTGATCTCGTGGTAGATCTACTCTTGTAATACCCACATCATCAATATCGATCAAGCAGGACATAGGGTTTTACCACCATCAAGAGGGCCCGAACCTGGGTAAAACATTGTGTCCCTTGTCTCCTGTTACCATCCGCCTAGACGCACAGTTCGGGACCCCCTACCCGAGATCCGCCGGTTTTGACACCGACATTGGTGCTTTCATTGAGAGTTCCTCTGTGTCGTCTCCGATAGGCTTGATGGATTCTTCGATCATCAACAACGACGCAGTCCAGGGTGAGACCTTTCCCCCTGGACAGATCTTCGTATTCGGCGGCTTTGCACTGCGGGCCAATTCGCTTGGCCATCTGGAGCAGATCGAAAGCTACGCCCCTGGCCGTCAGGTCAGATTTGGAAGTTTGAACTTCACGGCTGACATCTGCGGGGACTTGATCTTCGATGGATTCGAGCCACAGCCGAGCGCGCCGCACTGTCACGACAGGCATGATTTAGCTCTACAGCCGGATAGTACCCTAGAGGCCGCACATGAGTCCGCTCTGATCTTCAATTCGGAGCCGGCTGCGCAGATCGAGGACGGGTGGCTAGACACCGCCTCGAGGGCTGCAACCTCTACGGCGATGGAGCCGAACACTGACATTGTCCCTTGTGAAGCTCGTAACTCCGAGGTGCTGGACTCCTCGCCGGACTCCGAGCCTCCCACGCCCCCTTCAACCGAATCTGATTGGGCGCCGATCATGGAGTTCACCGCTGCGGACATCTTTCAACACTCACCTTTTGGCGACATCTTGAGTTCGCTAAAGTATCTCTCGTTATCAGGAGAGCCTGGACGGACTGCGGTCAGGACGGTCGGGATGCGGTCGACGAAGAAATTCAAGGCCCACCCACCACCCATTTAGTAGCCACTGTCGACGATTTAACCGACATGCTAGACCTCGACTCCGAAGACATCGACGATATGGACGACAATGTCAGAGACGACCAAGAACCAGCGCCTACTGGGCACTGGAAAGCCACCTCAATGCACGACGTATACATGGTGGATACTCCAAAGGGAAGCGATTACGAGGAACAACGGGACGTGGCGAAGGACAACTCCCCCGACAAACAACCAAAACGGCGACGCAAGCGCCGCCCGAAGTCCCACCTCGATAACAACAGCATCCATACCGACCCAGCCTTAGAGCAGGGCGAAGCCGTGGAAGACGAACATGTCACCAAGCAACCATCCAAACAGAATGAACCGGACAAGCAACCCATCCCTGGCGAAAACAACAGTGCAGACGATCTCACGCCGGACACATCACCGGAGCATAAGAACCTTCATAAAAGGCTCGTCGCCACTGCAAGAAGTATGAAGAAGCAAAAGCGGAAGCTCAAAACAGCGGAGGACGCACTCAGAATAAGATGGAGCAAAGTACTCAATACCGCAGATAAATACGGAAATAGTCACCAAACAAAGAGCTACCCGAAGTGCAAGTTGTTGCCCGAATTTGACGAGGAGGCCGTAGAGCCCCCACAGTCAAAAAAGAAAGAGGCCGCCTGGCCGGATAGACGACCAGATGACAGGCTAAGAGCGGCAAGCGGCGCCTCACACCAGCCGGCACACGATCCACATAAGGATCCTCGCAAAAAGGATGGCCCGATCAGGTCCATCTATGGGCCAAAAAAGAAGACTCTAGGGAGCAACACAACCCGCCGAGTGTTTGACAATGGCACACCTAAATACAGGGGCGCCGTACACCCACTATGTTTCACCGATGAGGTACTGGATCATGAATTTCCAGCAGGATTCAAACCCGTCAACATAGAGGCATATGACGGAACAACAGACCCCGGAGTCTGGATTGAGGATTATATCCTACACATACATATGGCCAGAGGAGATGGTCTCCATGCCATAAAATACCTACCCCTCAAGCTCAAAGGGCCAACTCGGCATTGGCTCAAAAGCCTCCCAGAAAATACCATTGGAAGTTGGGAAGAGCTCGAGGATGCGTTTCGAGCAAATTTAGGGGGGACTTATGTCCGCCCGCCGGATGCAGACGATTTAAGTCACATAACTCAACAGCCCGGAGAGTCAGCACGCAAATTCTGGAACCGGTTCCTCACCAAAAAGAACCAAATAGTCGACTATCCGGACGCCGAAGCCTTAGCAGCTTTTAAACATAACGTCCGAGACGAATGGCTCGCCAGACACCTCGGCCAGGAAAAGCCAAGAACAATGGCCGCGCTAACAAGCCTCATGACCCGCTTTTGCACGGGGGAAGATAGCTGGTTGGCAAGATGCAGTACCAGCGACCCAAGTACATCCGAGGTCCGGGATGGAAATGGGAAATCATGACGCAGAAAAGATCAGCGCCGGAATAAGGAAAATGGCCCAAATAGCACGGCGGTCAACGCCGGATTCAAAATCTCTCGGCCGAATAATAAAACACTACCTCTTAAGGACAACAGTGATGAGCTATCCAACCTAAATAAAATCTTGGATAGGATGTGTCAAATCCATAGTACCCCCGGGAAGCCTGCAAACCATACCCACAGAGATTGTTGGGTCTTCAAGCAGTCCGGTCGACTTAACGCCGAACATAAGGGGCTCGACACACCAAGCGAAGACGACGAACCCCACAAGTAGCACACCGGGAAACAGAAGACTTTCCCTCTAGAAGTCAAAATAGTGAACTGACTTCATGTGATCACAAGGAAAAATAGTGTGCACCTGCTAAAACACGCGCCGCACGTTCCACCCTAGCAGAGTCCCGAAATTGGATGTTTAAACCAATTACTTTTGACCATCAGGATTACTCTAGAAGTGTTCAAAACGCAGGAGGGACTGCTTTGGTATTGGATCCCATAATCAATGGACTACAATTCACACAAGTCCTAATGGATGGTGGCAGCGATATAAACATGCTATACCAGGACACCATCCGCAGAATGGGGATAGACCCTAACAAAATTCACCGTAGCAGCACTTCCTTCAAAGGAGTGACGCCAGGTCTTTACGCCAATTGCATAGGCTCTGTACTGCTAGAGGTTGTGTTCAGTTCATCCGACAACCTCCGTCGCGAAAAGCTCACTTTCCATATCGCCCCACTCAAAAGTAGCCATCAAGCACTACTGGGACGCGAAGCTTTCGCCCGCTTTAACGCAGTACCGCATTACGCGTCTCTTACGCTTAAAATGCCCGGTCCATGCGGCATAATCTCATTAAAGGGTAATTCCGAGTGTTCCTCGACCACGGAAAACGTGAGACTGCCTTGACAGCCACACACTAATCCGACCTTGCTGGTCAAAAGCCCCTAAAAATAGGTCATTCAGACCTCGGACACGGTTAGGCGAGTCCGGCATAAATAAACAAGGAGCTTCCCAGCCGCATACCTCTTTACAAGGGGTTGCACGTATAAACGATGAGAGCCAATAAAGCTCTACTTTATTCATCTTCCAAATCATACTTTATTTTAAATACATCTTTTGCACGATATTTTTTCCAAACTAAGTTCTTCTCTTTTTCAGATGAAGCACGTGCTACACCCGTCCAGGATACAGCACAATGGAGACACAGGTGCAGACGTGCAGCAGGGACCTGTTGCAAGGATTTTTTTCAGATTAAGACCCTGCGTAAACCTTTCTTACTGTCTCTTGTTGATACGCATCCCCCGGTTTACTACCATAACCGAGGAGGAGGCTGGCGTTTTGGCCTTGGCCGCGTCAGAAGTTCTCGCATGTACCTGGACACTAGGGGCTTAGGGCATTGTTCTGCCCGGTATCATAAAGACCGAATACCTCAGGGAGTGTTCGGCGTCTCGAGTTAGGCCTTATATGCATCAGCTCCGAATCATGTCTTTGGTCAAATGTTGGGTTTGCCCGGATCCTGTGTTTTGCTGCCTTACGTTCCGCTCCATCGGCTAACGCGGCACCAGGAGAACTACTGCGATTGTGCCCCGGTTCGGCCGGGCGAGCACCTCAGTAGAGAAAGCCGAAAACTGACTGTCATGATATAGCGAGAGACTGGTCAACCACTCGATCGACTACTGGAATGTTTAGAATTCCTCCGCTTTGACGAAGGACCGCTTCCCGGTCAGGCACATACGCGCCCCGAGTTCGGAGAGCGCGGTGCCTCTAGGGGCTATATAGTAGCCCCACCATCGAGCTCCCATGGCTAAGTGAAAGTGATAAAGCATTATAGTCCGGTTGCCTAGTTTGCTATGCTATCACCTCCTTCAAAGGACCAAGACGTTGGATTAAGTGTGAAAAAGTGCTTTTTTTGCAAACACCCCCGCACCACGTGCGTGGGGGCTGAAGCCAAAGACTGCCATCTTTCAGGTTATACACACATATACGGTCACACAGGAGATAGTCCAGTACTTGAACGCACAAGTATAAAAATCCGTTACATTATAAATATGATCCCACAAATCATATATGTCATTTGAACATAACATCTTTTGAGCACTGCGACTCTACTAAACAAGCGCCCTGCAGGACTTCCTCAAAATAGTGCTCGGCGGGTAATCGGCTTTTGTCCGAACCTCGGGATGCAACATCGGTAGCATCCATCTCCGCCCAGTATGTCTTAACACGGGCGAGAGTCATCTGTGCACCCTCTATGCATGCCGACCGCTGCATCGCCTCGATATGCGGCACCGCCTCAAGGAATTGTTGCAACAAACCAAAATAACTCTTCGGATTGGGCCTTTCTGGCCACAGATGAGCCACCACATCCGTCATGGCAAGTCCGGACAATCTATTCAGCTCAGCCCACTCAGCCAACCGATCGGACAACGGAAGCGGACGCTCCGGACTATGGAATTGAGACCAGAAAAGCTCTTCCATTTCGTGATCCTTCTGGCTTCTGAAGTGCACGACTGCGTCCGCCGCACTCGCCGCCAAATCTAAATAAGGATCCTCCACACCACACAATTGGCCCAACTGAGCATACTTTGGATCCGTGAACTTCCTACACAGCAGAAAGGGCTTTCCAGCCGCAATGTCTCCGGCCTGACGTAGTTCCTCCTTCATAGCCCGCATCGCGCAACGGGCATCCTTGGCTTCGGCGGCGGCCTTCTTCAGGTCATCTTGCTCCGCTCGGCGTTCTCTTTCAAGAACCTCATAGCGGTCGGTAGCATATTTTAATTTCACGGCCGTTCCGGCCATCTCCTCCCTGCTTCGGAAGTGAGCAGCCTTTTCGGCTTTTAATTCCTCCGCTGCCTTCGAGGCAGCCGCATCACTTTTCCTGGCTTGCTCCTTGGCTCGAGCAAGCTCTGCTCGAAGGTTTTCCACAGCAGCGGCACCAACTGCATCAAGTATACTAATTGTAAGGAACGGGCATTAGCTCCCTCACTAGGTGACCGCAGAGAAACCACCTAACTTGTGACTCGTCAAGTCGTTTATTGACCAGCGCGATGTCCGCATCCGCAACATCAAGTTGCCGCTTCAGCTCGGCAACTCCATCAGTCTGGCTGGCCACTGAACGTTCCGCCACCTGCATAGGAAAGGCGACATTCAACTGAGACTATGATCCTCGGCACACTGTCGCTTTCGACAGCATCCCAAGTCTCAGGGGCTACTATCTATACAGGGCACACTCTATGTGCAAAACTGTCAAAAGGTATGTCATTTTTTGCGTACCTCAAACCCCGTCAGCAAACTTCCGACGGCCTCATGCAACCCGCTCTCGGAGGATGAGATCCTTTCAATCACCATACTCATTAAAGTGCGGTGATCTTCTGAGATAGACGCCCTCTCGAGCAAATCCTGCAGCTCCACCGGCCGTACTCCAGTGGGTGCCGAACTCCCCGGCCCCGCTGGATTCGGGGAGACCCTCCGTGACAACACCTCAGGATCGTCCGCCCCGCCCGATGGGGCGGCAGATGGAGGCGTTTCGCTCTCCATCATCTCCGAACGAAGGTCCCCCGAAGATGAGCTCTGTTGAGAAGGGCTGAGATCCGAACTACAAGGTGAAAACTTCGGTTACCCTCAGATATAAAGTAGGAATGTCCCCTATTACAAAACTTCCCCTTTTTTACTTATGGCTCGCTGGAGGGCTTTTTCCTTTGGGGAGACTGTGCGGCCGGGGCTCTTCCCGGCACAGGACCTTCCGATGCAGATTTCTTTCCCCGCTTTGAGGCCTTGGCCTCCGGGTCTTCGGAAGCGGTCCTCTTCTCCCCCTGAAGGGAGGGATTCTCGATTCCCCCCTTACTGAAAGCCTCCTTGGCAGAGGTGGTAGTTTCCCTGTGCCCCCCTTCGCCATCCTCTGAGGGTGCAACTTCCAATATTTTGATTAATACGGGATCTGGCATGGTCTCAGGGAGGGGGGTCGGACACCGTATCAGTTTTGCTTGCGCTATCCACTCCTGTCCAAGGGATACTTGGTTAAAAGGCAAACCCATGATAGATGAATGGACAATGTGTCCAGATACAGGGCTACTTACTTGAGAATCCGGGCGATTGCAGCTTAGGCCAGCGTCCTCGGTCAAGTCCGGACGCATCTCTTGCGATCCGAAGAACAGTTTGTACATCTCCATGGGTGTCAAACCCATGAAGTGTTGGAGAGCTCGTGGTCCCTCCGGATTAAATTCCCACAGGCGGAGAGGGCGACGTTTGCAGGGCAGAAGGAACCGAATCAGCATAACCTGTGTCACTACGACCAGATTGATCTCCCTTTCTTGGAGGTCTCGAATTCGGCCCTGCAAAAGGGGGACGTCTTTGGACGGCCCCCAGTCAAGCCCTTTGTTGACCCATGACGTCAGCCGTTGTGCAGGGCCCGGGCGAAAGGCGGACGGCGGCCTCTGCCTGCTGCCCCTGGGGGCGGTGATATAAAACCACTCCTGTTGCCACAAGCCGAGCTCCTCCTGAAAAGAGCCCTCGGGCCATGGAGCACCGGCCCTTTTACTTATAACCGCCCCGCCGCACTCTGCCTGACGCCCCTCAATCATCTTCGGCTCCACGTTGAAGGTTTTGAGCCACAAGCCGAAGTGAGGGGTAGTGCGGAGGAAGGCTTCGCAGACGACAATGAAATATGAGATGTGGAGGATGGACTCCGGAGCCAAATCGTGGAATTCCAGCCTATAGTAAAACATGAGCCCCCTCACGAAGGGATCCATCGGGAAGCCTAAACCCCGACGGAAGTGAGACACGAACACGACGCTCTCGCCAGGCTCGGGAGTAGGAATAACTTGCCCTCGGGCAGGCAACCTATGCGAAATCTCGTAGGTTAAGTACCTGGCATCTCTCAGCTTTAGCACGTCCTCTTCAGTGATGGAGGAAGGCATCCACCGGCCTCGTAGGTCGGAGCCAGACATTGTCGAAGGTCGAAAGTACCCGAATCTGGAGCCCTAGGTGTTGGAACTCGGGGCGAGGGGCGAATTCGATTGAGGATTGGAGAAAAAGAACGGGCCTTGGTCTCATTATAAAGAGGAAGAATACCAAGAGCCTTCCCCATGACCGTTTGGAACCCGCCTTGGATGGAGGGGGCGTGGTAACGGGCACGGTTGGGTTACCCACATCCATATTGATGAGAATCCCGGGATAAGGGGAACACGATCTCTCCTTCGACAAGACGTGGCAAGGAAACCGCTTCGCTAGACGCGCGGAGGTGGTATAATAAAAACGATTCGAGTAAAGGCTTGGTTGTGGTGTGACCTCACGCCACAAAATATGTCAGCAGATTGAACTTGTGTAAATATTATTCTCTCTACGGTGGTATGTGGAATTTATTTTGCAGAGCCGGACACTATCCTGGTGTTCACAATCTTCTATAAATTATTCGGAGGAGGAACCCGCCTTGCAACACCGAAGATAATATGCGCGCCGGACTCGTCGTCATTGAAGCCTGGTTCAGGGGCTACTTAAGGAGTCCTGGACTAGGGGGTGTCCGGATAGCCGAACTATCATCATCGGCCGGACTCCAAGACTATGAAGATACAAGATTGAAGACTTCGTCCCATGTCCGGATGGGACTTTCCTTGGCGTGGAAGGCAAGCTTGGCAATACGGATATGTAGATCTCCTACCATTGTAACCGACTCTGTGTAACCCTAGCCCTCTCCGGTGTCTATATAAACCGGATGGCTTTAGTCCATAGGACGAACAACAATCATACCATAGGCTAGCTTCTAGGGTTTAGCCTCCTTGATCTTGTGGTAGATCTACTCTTGTAATACCCACATCATTAATATCAATCAAGCAGGACGTAGGGTTTTACCTCCATCAAGAGGCCCCGAACCTGGGTAAAACATTGTGTCCCTTGTCTCCTGTTACCATCCGCCTAGACGCACAGTTCGGGACCCCCTACCCGAGATCCGCCGGTTTTGACACCGACAGTCAGACTCTGCCATCTTTATTTGATGGTATCCAGAGTATGCGTCGAGGAAACACAGCGAGTCGTGTCCTGCTGTGGCATCAACGATTTGATCGATGCAAGGGAGGGGAAAGGGATCCTCGGGGCAAGCCTTGTTGAGGTCTTTAAAGTCGACACATAGGCACCAGGATTTGTCCTTCTTTGGTACCATTACCAGGTTTGCCAGCCAATCCGGATGCTTGATATCTCTGATGAATCCGGCCTCGAGTAGTTTGGCTAGCTCTTCCCCCATGGCCTGCCGTTTGGGCTCTGAAAACCGTCTTAGAGTTTGCTTGACTAGTTTATATCCTTTTAGTATATTGAGGCTGTGTTCGGCCAATCTGCGTGGGATGCCTGGCATGTCCGATGGGTGCCAGGCGAAGATGTCCCAATTCTCGCGTAAGAAGTCTCGCAGCGCGGCGTCCATCGTGGGGCTCAATTGTGTCCCGACGGAGCTGTCTTCGTGGGACCCGTTGGATGGACTTGGAATTTTACTATTTCGTCTGCGGGTTTAAATGAGGTGGACTTGGGTCGCTTGTCGAGTATCACGTCGTCGTTGTCCATGGTAGCCCGCAGTGTTGTTAATTCTTCGGCTGCTAGGGCCTCGGATAATGCCTCCAGGGCTAGTGCTGCAGTTTTGTTTTTGGCGCGAAGTGCGACGTCCGGATCACTGGCTAGAGTGATGATTCCATTGGGTCCGGGCATTTTAAGCTTCATGTACCCATAATGGGGTATAGCTTGAAAGCTTGCAAATGCGTCCCGCCCTAAAAGGGCGTGGTATCTGCTGCTAAAACGGGCCACTTGGAATGTGATTTATTTGGACCTATAATTCTCCCGGGTGCCGAATACCACGTCAAGTGTGATTTTTCCCGCACACCGTGCTTCCCGACTAGGGATAATTCCCCTGAAGGTTGTGCTTCTTTGTTCAATGCGGCCTTTGTCAATTTCCATCTTGCTGAGTGTCTCTTCATAGATCAGATTTAATACGCTTCCGCCATCCATGAGCACTTTAGTGAGCCGAAAGCCGTCCACGATTGGGCTAAGAACCAGAGCGGCTGGTGCCCGGACAGTCCGGAATCTAGGTTCGTCACTGGCATTGAAAGTTATAGCAGTGTTGTTCCAGGGGTTCATTTTGGCCATATGGCAAATTTCCGCAGAGCTTCGATGAGCTCGCTTGCGCCTACTATTTGAGGCAAAAGTCTCGAAGACTGTTAGTACCGTATTGTGCTCGTTGGCGGGATGTTGTTCGGTAAGAAGATCCTTGCCACTTTTCGCAACCTGCCGGAGTATCCAACATGCCCTAAGGCTATGAGTTGGTGCTGTGTCCGGAGTGCCGTGGAGTTAACATGGCCCATTGAGCCATTTTTCCAATACGGTTCCCCGCCCTGGGGTGGGCTTTAGTTTCTTGGGGATTGGATCGGCCGACTTACGAGAGTTCGCCCGTTTAGTTCGGACAAAGGTTTTGGTGAAAGCCGGACTGTCCCAAAATTCAGCTTGAGTTTTCCAGACGCTTTCCATCGCACAGTACTTCTGTACTATGATTGCTAAGTCCGCAAAGTGTACTATGTCACGGCGACTTATAGCATTAAGGATTCCTTTGTCCGTGCAGTTTTTGCAGAAGAGCGAGACTACGTCCTCCTCGTGGAAGTCCTCGACTTTGTTTAGTGCAAGGAGGAATATGGCCCAGTAATGATGTACTGTCTCCTGGGCTCTTGCCTGATATGGGAGAGATGATTTAAGTCCGCATGGGTGGTTATAGCTAAATCTGGATTCTGATCTGATCTAGCACCCCGGGGCATGGAAGCTTCCGAGTTCAGAAGCTCGGGATTCGGGACGCTGCCCAATTTTTCCGGCCCCGTGCCCGGTTCTAAATCTGGGACCCAGGTCATATCCTCCCCCGGACGGGTGTCCGGCTCCGGGAGCTCGGTGATCCGAACATAATTCGTCCTCAAAATAGAGGGATACTCCTTCTGTGGTTCCTCCGATACCGCTATCTCATGAGTGGCCGGCGGGGATTTAATGTCCCTTTGGTCGGGTTTAAGCCCGATCCGGTCATAGTCCGTTGCGAATCCGAAAGCGGCGATGCGATCCAAGAGCTCATTAAGAGAAGAGAGCTCTATCGGATACATCTGTTCGGCGAGTTCCGAATTGATGTGAAGTTTATGCGTGATGACCCGAGAGGCCATCATCGGCGCGACAGCCGATGGGGCGGCCATGACAAAGCCGCCTAGTCGGAGAGTTTGGCCTACAGCCAGAGCTCCCCCTGCGGTAATGTTGTCCCTGACAACGAGATAAGCCATCGAGCCTTGCAGCAATGACACAGAGGAACTCTCAATGAAAGCAGCAATGTCGGTGTCAAAACCGGCAGATCTCGGGTAGTGGGTCCCGATCTGTGCGTCTAGGCTGATGGTAACAACAAGCAAGGGACACAGATGTTTACCCAGGTTTGGGCCTTCTCGATGGAGGTAAAACCCTACTTCCTGCTTGATTAATATTGAAGATATGGGTAGTACAAGAGTAGATCTACCACGAGATCGTAGAGGCTAAACCCTAGAAGCCAGCCTATGATGGTATGATTGTAATTGTGATCGGCCTTCTAAGGACCAACCTCTCCGATTTATATAGGCACCGGAGAGGGCTAGGGTTTACATGGAGTCGGTTATAAGGAAGGAAATATAATATCCGGATCGCCAAGCTTGCCTTCCATGCCAAGGAAGGTCCCATCTGGACACGGATCAAAGTCTTGAGTCTTGTATCCTCACGCTTCCATAGTCTGGATGATGTATATAGTCTGGCTGCCAGATACCCCCTAATCCAGGACTCCCTCACATGTTACTTTCACCTG
The DNA here is from genome assembly GCF_002162155.2 of Triticum dicoccoides. NCBI lineage: Eukaryota > Viridiplantae > Streptophyta > Magnoliopsida > Poales > Poaceae > Triticum > Triticum dicoccoides. The sequence continues at coordinate 42,163,674 of NC_041391.1, read as the reverse complement.
ATGATGAAGACATGGTTTTGTTGAATCCTTTGACACTAGACAAACGTGACATGAGGGGGTCGAGGGTCGGGAAGTAGGGTAGAGGGTTGTGGATCGCCGGGCGGTCAAGGGTCGTGAACTAGCTAGGGTCGAGGGTCGAGGATCGTCGAGGGGTCGAGAGGTTGCCTAGTGTCAAAGTATTGAAGAAATCCATGGCTTCATTATTAGCCGGAAGTAACCGGGGCATGATGGTACGAAGTTCTCCAAAGTTGTTCTGGAACGGAGTCCCGGATAGGATAATCCGCCATTTGGTACGAATTTCAGCAAAGGCCTTCCAAATAGAGATATTCGGAACGCTCTTGCTAAACTTTGTACCAAAAAACGAATTATCCTATCAGGGAATCCGTTCCAAAACATCTTTGGAGAGCTTCGTAACATCATGCCCTGTTACTTTCGCCTAATGATCAAGACATGGTTTTGTTGAATCCTTTGACACTAGACAAACGTCGGACAACCATGAGAGAGGCGGTCGATATACCCCCTCCCCGATAACATTTTTTTCTATGTATATGTCGTCGTTGTCGATATACCCCCTCCCTGATAACTTTGATATATCCATCTCTCATGTTTGTATATTAATTGCCATGTTGTAATATTTCCAGAAACTATGGATCATCAAAGAGACTTCGATCAAGAAGAGATATTGGGGGACATAATCCGCGACGTAGGCGATGTACTCTTGTCGTTTCTCAATGACATCGAAGTAGGTCTACAAGGAGAGGAAGCAAGCTGCGGTGATCAAACAATGGAGGAGGGTCATGATCGTGATGGTGGCTCCGGCGACCGTGATGACAGCTCCGGTGACCGAACAGAGTCGGGAGCAGCTGTTGCAAAGTTCGGCGACGTATATATATTAATTAAGCTTGTGCTGACTAGCTAATTGATGCATTAATTGTTTTGGTATGTACATATATTAACTCTTCTTTCTTCTTTTATATAGCCCTCCGGATCAAGAAATACTTCAGTAAAGAAACGACGCCCGAAGAAAAAGTTGTGCCCGGATGAAAGGTTCATGATCACAGAAAATGCGTGCAATGGCCAACCGATTAAACCCCTCCGGACTAAGGAAGCATTTTCTGCTCAATGCGGGGTTCTTGTTAGGGACATAATCCCGATCAACATCAAGCTATGGAATGAGCCTAAGAAGGAAGAGCTTCTTCAAGTTTCTTTTGTCGGAGATAGACAGAAAGAAGATCTTTGGAAGCGCTAAAGGTAAATTTCACCCTACCGGAAGAGGAGGATCCGGAGAATCCATTTATAGAGCCATTGATCAAGTCCTATGCTCTCAAGAAGATGGCAGATCTATTCAGGAGGTGGAAGAATGAGTTGAAAACAACATATGTCGACCAAGACAAGACTCCAGAATTCACCGGCCGATTTGAGAAGATAAGAGATCACTAGCCCGCATTCATGGCCAACAAGACATTGGAGAGGAGTAAGAAGATGTCAGTGACTAACAAGATAAATGCTGCAAATAAGGAGCATTACCATTGCATGGGGTCAGTGGATACATCAAAGCCCGGCCGTTGTGGGACAAGGCTGAGCAGGACCTGATTGCTAAAGGCGTCGAACCAGAGACATTGCACTGGCCTGACCGTTGTAGGACTTGGTTCTTCAGGGCTGGTGGAACATTGGACCCTAAAACAGGGAAGTGCTGCTGGACGGACGAGCAACGTGCAACACCCGTCATGATGCTTCGAAAAGCAATCAACGAAGTGCGGGAAGGGAAGTTCGTTCCCGACAGAGAGAACGACAAGCTCACAAGGGCCCTCGAGAATCCTGAGCACCTTGGACGAACACGAGGCATGCCAGGCTCCGTTGCATGGAAGGTTGGGTTTCCTGATGCAGGCGGTTACAAAACCCAAGAGAGGAGGAGGAAAGTGGAGCACAGCGAACTGCAGGAGCTTAAGGCAAGGGTAAGAAAGCTAGAGGAACGAGATGTTGAGAACCAGCAGCTGCGAGATCCTACCCAAGATGCTACCCCAGAAGCTACCCCGCCATCTTAGCGGAGAAGCAGCGTGGCTTCCACCGAGCTCGTTCAGCAGCCTGACTTGATGGGTCCTAGCTACCCCGTGGATTTTATCATGGATTCACACTAGTGCCACCTTATGACGCAATGGGATCAGCTCAAAGTCAAGGCGGCTGTCGGCTCTGTGTTCCCTCCTTCACCCGGAGCAACTTTTCACTGTCGGTCGATTCCACAAGGTTATGCTGTTGTGATGGTCGATGAAATAACGGAGGGATTTGAGGAGCTCCAGCTTGACCACCCTACAGGTGATAGGGAGACTCAGTTGGGTCTTGCTATGCATACACTGTGTCTATGGCGGAAGGAGCACATCAAGCTTCTGAACTTCACGGCTCCTGCTAGTCAGCTGGTCACTCCGCCTCCTCCGCCTCCTCATCCTCCTTCAGGAGTGATCAGGGCACTCCGCCTCCTACTCCGACGCATGAGGGCGGCAGTACTCCACCTCCTTCCGCGCCAGCTCCGGCGCGTCCGAGCAGCCTGCCTCCTCCTTCGCCGCCTCGTAAGTAATGGCGGAACATAGACGTCGCCGCTCCGGCTGCTCCGGCGCGTCGTAGCAGTCCGCCTCCGGCTGCTACGCCTCTTAAGCAACGAAAGAAGAAAGCCGCAGCCGCTCCTGCTGCTCCGGCGTCTAGCAGTACAGCCAGAGGCGGAGGCAATACAGATAAAGTCCATCGTCTCTCAAGCCTGTAGAGAAGTTACCGTACGAGAGGAGCGAGGAGGAAAACCAAAAGATCTGCGAAGGCCAAGTGAAAGACTTCTTTGAATCGGTAAAAGCTAAGAAACATCCACCTCCAGCGGAGAAGATAGATCCAGTGAAAGCGAAGCGCACTTTGGATACCCTGCAGCGACCATCACTAGCTCCGCCGCAATCCAACTATGACCGCATCATTGAAAGGACATATAAGGAAGCGGAGCGGTCGGGAAGTACTTGCACTGATCAAAGGCTAGAAGAACGAAGAAAAGGGAAACAAATTCCGCAGCTCGGCGAACAAGCGAAGCAATCGTACCCCGCGCTCAACGTGTCTAGCAGTATCGTTGCTAATCTTCCGGGGATGCTGCCCGGTACCAATCCTGGAGATTACATGACCAGCGTCGATGCAATAATTTTTGGAACAATGGAGGTGGAAACATTAAGATTCAAGCACGGGAAGCCTCTCGTTAGACCTGGAACTTCCCTAACAACGATGATGTGAAGATTCCATGATTGGTACATGGACATCTACAGAAAGTCTAGGAAAAATACTTTGTTGCTATCGATTAAAGAGGAGCACGACCTCATTGGAATTGATCTGTTGTTAGTTCCATATGAGGAGTTCTTCCAGTTTTTCAATCAAAAGGCCCTCGATAAAATAATCATCACTTGCTACTATCTGTAAGTACTACTTCTCTGTAATTAGTTAAGTCTCTCTATATAGCTGAGCTCTTTCATTGCATGTATATATAATTATCCTCACTATATTATGCAGATTGAAGATCGCCGAATTGAAGAAAAGACAAATAGGTGATATTGGGTTCATTAACATAAATCTCATGGATGAATGGAGTGTTAAACATGATGCCAGACAAACCGAGGCCAAGTTGCTCGCATTGTTACTTCGAAATCAAAACAAAGCTACAATGCTCTTTCCTTACGAATACAAGTGAGTGTTAGTGTCTTGTGCATATTCGGTTTCCCTTATTACTTGAGGTTATAGTAATGTAATTGATGAGTTATGCTTGCATGCACAGCTTCCACTTTATAATGCTAGAGATTAAGCTTGAGCAGGGACTAGTAACCGTCATAGACTCCAAACGAAAAAATCTGGAGGAGTATGCGACCATAACTAAAATGCTCGAGAAGTAAGTTCAATCGATAATTATCGCACCATATCGGCAACTTTGTTCATTTCCTGATATCAAGTAATTGTTTTCTTTGTCTGACAAGGTTTGGAAAAAGTTCACCGCACAAGCTCTGGGACTGTCGACGCAACTGTGATTTGACCACCCGAAAGTAAGTACTAGCTACTAGCTAGTTCCGCGCATCTCCCATTGATTCTAGCTTGTTTCATCAATACCATTTAGCATGCTTGCTTATCAGTTTGATTGACCTCTATTTCTTGTAAAGTGGTTGTGGCAGGAACCCGGGTTATGATTTGTGCGGATACTACATTTGCGAGTTCATCCACCACACCACTTGTGAGCGGGGCTACTCTAAACAACAGTATGAAGTGCGTAAGCAATAATATTCACAATTTTATTTTATTACCATCATTTGTGTTCAGTTTCATTCATATATATGTATTGACCCCCTTCTTGAAATTAGATGTGGCAGATGCGGGATGAACTCCTACCACAAGATCGTATACGAGAAATTCAAGAGGAATTGGCGGGATTCTTTCTTGACCACGTCATCAAAAAACACGAAGAATACCATGTGGAAGTTGAGTTCAGATGATAGGGGACGTAAGAGATCTT
>NC_041391.1:42140822-42158749 GCF_002162155.2 Triticum dicoccoides | reverse complement strand
TGCTGACGCGTGGAAGCCTTTTGGTCCCTATTGGTGGCACCAAATAGGACAAAAGGTCCCCCTACCTGGGCAAGCCGCTCCGGCCATGTGGAGCACCATCTGTCCCGGTTCCCGATCGAACTGGGACTAAAGGTATAGGGCTTTAGTTACGACCCTTTGGTCCCGGTTCGAGAACCGGGACAAATGGCCCTCACGAACCGGGTCGAATGGCCCTTTTTCTACTAGTGTTCTCCCGTTGCTGCATCACCATATTCAGGGGCCACATAGTTGTCATCGTCCTCTTCTTCTTCGTTGTCTTCCATCATAACCCCTGTTTCTCTGTGTTTGGTCCAAACATTATAGTGTGGCATGAAACCCTTATAAAGCAGGTGGGTGTGAATGGTTTTCGAGTCAGAGTAAGACTTCGTATTCCCACATATAGGGCATGGACAACACATAAAACCATTCTGCTTGTTTGCCTCAGCCACTTCGAGAAAATTATGCACGCCCTTAATGTACTCGGAGGTGTGTCTGTCACCGTAAATCCATTGCCGGTTCATCTGCATGCATTATATATAATTAAGTGTGTCAAAAACCATTACAGAACATCATGAATAGATAATTAAATTACCAAATTAATAGAAGTTCATCATCACATTAAAACCACAGTACATACATAGTTCTCATTTAACAACATATAGCTCTCCAGAGCATCTAATTAATTAAACTATACATTGAAACTATGTAAAATATTTCAATGTGAAAAAAAATGTGATCATAATCGCAACCAAGGTAACAATTTATCCAACGGCATAATGATACCAAGCCTCGGTATGAATGACATATTTTCTAATCTTTCTAATCTTCAAGCACATTGCATCCATCTTGATCTTGTGATCATCGACAACATCCGCAACATGCAACTCCAATATCATCATCTCCTCCTCAATTTTTTTTATTTTTCCCTTCAAGAAATTGTTTTCTTCTTTAACTAAATTTAACCTCTCAACAATAGGGTCGGTTGGAATTTCCGGTTCACATACCTCCTAAATAAATAAAATCTATGTCACGTTGGTCGGCATAATTGTCATAAACAATAAATGAACTAAATAGTTATAAAGATAATATATACCACATCCGAATTATAGACAGGACGAGGGTCGACGGGGGCGGATACCAAAACCATCCCACTATATAGTAAGAAGCAATAATAAAAGTAAGAAAATTATACAAGTATCTATCTAAACATACAAGTAAGATTTTTTTTCCTTTCAGAAAGAAGATAAACACAAGAGGCTCACCACGGTGGTGCCGGCGACGAGATCGGCGCGGGCGATCGACGGTGATGAAGACGGGGACGGGACGTGACGGACAACTAAACCTAAACAAATATTAAGGAAAATGGGGCTTGGAGGTCGAGTTTGGAGAGGAGAAAGCTTAAGTAATGTGTCTCGTGCATTCCATCGAACACCTCATGCGCATAGAAGGTGAGCTAGAGCACCACAAAGCCCTCTCCCCTCGCTGGCCAGAAAAAACAGAGCAGTGTGCTGTGCTATCACGCGAGGGGGTATATATAGGCACAATATTGGCCCGGTTCATTGGTCCCGGTTCAAGCCACCAACCGGGACCAATGATAGTGGGCCAGGAGCGATGCCCATTGGTCCTGATTCGTCCCACCAACCGGAACCAAAGGGGCCAGACGAACCGGGACCAATGCCCACACGAGGCCCGGCAGGCCCCCTGGCCTCACGAACCGGGACCAATGGACCCATGGGTCCCGATTCGTTAATGAACCGGAACTAATGGGTTTATCTGGCCCGAACAAAAGCCATGTTTACTACTAGTAATATTTCCTTCACAAAGGCGCCATCCAGATAGCGATGTCGCTCATGTCTAACTCGCCGGAGCGTTTTGTAGCTATCTCTGGGTTGTTCCCGTACCAGCTTCCATTGCAATTTTGTGATTTGAGTTCATCTGTTTACGCATGATGCACCTGTACTACGCCGAGCCGCCGGCCCACCGTTGTCTTTGCTCTCGGCGTCCCTGCAAATCCCGCTGCACCTGTACTGCAGTCGCGGCTTTTTCGTTCTCTGGCCAGCTGCCACTGTTCCTCTCTCTTGTGAGAGCTGCCACTGGTGCTGCTCCTCGCTCAATGTCCCTGACCCTATCCCAGCGCGGCATACGCTATCTGGGTGGAAGGCGATAGAGCTCGAACGAGGCGTCAAAGGTTGATCGCAGACCGAGGCAGCGAGCTGGAACATGAACAGAGGGCAGTGGAGCACGTATAGGCTGCGCCAGAGCGCATCGACGATAGCTGGCGTTGGTCGAACGTGGAGCGACTCGCCCGTAGCTGGAGTGGTCTTATACAGTGTGTTAACTCTTGAATCCGATGGAAACTGAAAGTCCCAGGTTTGAATACTAGACGCAAAGGTTTCCAGGGGACGCAAGGTTTCCTTGGAGAACAAACTGCAACTTTGGACCTAGCCGCCGCCTCCCAAGAACCCTAGCTTTCTGCCTTCCATCGGCGCTGGCGCCGGTCCATCCCGTCTCCGGTGGTCCTATGGCCATGAGGCGGAGTGGATCTCGGTCCTTGCCGGTGGGAGGGCTCCGTTTTTAGATCTTTTTTCGAGCTTTATTAGGGTTTGTTTCCTGTTCAGGAAGGCGAGACGGTGGCGGCTCCCTGAAGATGGAATAAAGGTCTTCCTACCTAGCCTGGTTCCGGTGATGCATCTTGCATCATCGGTGGGCGTGTGGAGTTGAGTCTCCGGCGGATCTCTCTTTGGTGGATTTGCTTGGATCTGTTTGTTGTTCGTCTTCGTTCGTCTATTTTCAGGTTGGATTCTTTTGATTAACACTCTTCATGGTTGTTGTTCTGGTGCGTTGGTTCTACAGGGCCTTAGCACGACGACTTCCCGACTGTCTGCTACAACAAGGTTTGCCCGGCTCCGACGAGGGAGGGATGATGACAGCGCCGCGCCTTTGGCTCGCTTCAGTGCTTGTAGTCGTTGCTAGATGGTCTACGGATTGAAATGTAATTTTTATTATTTCTAGCTGTCATTGGATTACTATGATTAAAGATGAATAGACTGAAAGTTTTTCCAAAAAAAAATACTAGACGCAACAAATTGGGTTTGAGTACGGCTGCGTACCATTATTTTTCTTTGTCTATCACGCTGGCAAGTGGGGGCGACATACATGGCCGTGATTAATTTTGTCAAAATCAGAAGATCCCAGCCTTTCGGTGCCACGCCATCAAATCCACTTCTAAAAATGCCTCAAGGTTAATTTAGACCGGGATCAGCAAGATCAGGGTATCAATTTTAGTGATTTAGACGTGATGGTTCATTTCCATCGGGGTCTACAACCGCAGGGTTTGAATCAGATTTCAATCGTATCTCGGCTACTTTGTGACGAGAATCGATCAGCCATTATTTAGTGGCTCATACATACATATACATCGCCGGAGTATGTTGTGCGGCCCTGGGAGCTGATTAATCAAGTTGCATGCATGGATCGCTTTGTCCAAGAGAGGTAATCAGGAAAGGCATATCTAGCATGTGCAATTCCATCAGGCCAGATTAAGCTGCTTTCGGGTGCCTTGGGAATGTACGTTTTACTCCATGATGGAACTATCTCCCTCCAAATATGTCCTGGGTATCTATATATGATATACTCCATACCGGGCTTTGTTTTACATTATTATTTTGCTATTCCAGCGTACATGCAGGAGTACAGTTTTCGGGTGGATACCGGCGCGGAGAAGGCTCTTTCCATTTTGTAAATTCACCACCTGGTAAGAATAAGGTTAGGGGGAACAAGTGATCTCTTCGTAGGGATGGCCTGCAAAGACGTCAACTTATTGCCGAACAGGTACTGGTTCTTCACTATGGATGATCATCCTTGACTTTTATCATTAACCCTAACTAGCCATTAACCCGTGCGACTGCACGGTGTAGTTGTACAGATTATACTTTATTAGTAGAATATTTTTGATAATATTAACTATATTAAAAACAACTAATTATGAATTTATATTTTTTAAGTTGTTGAAAGTTTATTGTTAAAACCAAAAAATCATTTCTCGATACACCAAAATAGTATTTACATTTATTCAACATGATGATACTGTTTTGTTGCCTCATAGTATACGGATTTAAATTTATTTCACAGTCAGTAATGTTTTGGAAACAATACAATTGTGGGAACAAATAATATTCCGATATTTACAAACAAGAGACTACTTTCTTAAAGTCTTGTCATTCTACAAAATAGCTAACTAAACATTTTCCAATCCCATGATTTACCTAAAAAAATTTAAGTTCAGGAATACATCGTTTCTTCATGCATACATTCTATATTATCAAAGTGGAAACATCGAGAAGATGCACAAAGTGAAAATCACAATCGCATATCAGACTATGTGTTTTTTCATCCAAAATAATTAACATACGTACACTCTTGCACCTTTGTCAGTTATGACCATCAAAATAATTAAGCCTGAAACAGTATTAAAGCCTTGTATATGCTTCTTGCGCCTTATATATGCCTTGCAACAGTTTATGGGACACAAAAAAAATATTAAAGTCCGAAGAAGCTAAAAACAAATTGTTGACTAACCTGTTGGAACTAATCTTGTTATTAGTCCTGATTAGATCATGCATGCATGTAGTTGAGATGTGACACTAAAAGCTGCGGCTGTGTACCAACGTAGAGACGTGATCACGTTTGCATGGAAAGCTAGTAGTGTTGGTTAGTGCATGCAGGATTAGCCAACTCGTGGATTTAGTTAGTGGCCTAGAGAAAAGGTCTTAGTGGTAGTTGAGTCCTGAGTGCATGGTCAGATTTTGTGGCCGTTGGAGGTTGCGCAAGTGCTGGTTGTGGGCATGCATGTAGCTAGGAATTAGTTAGTGGGCAGGTCATGATGTTGGTGGCCAGCGTCGTGCGCACATGAGTCTCTTGTACTGCTATATAAGTCAAGAAAAGGAATGAGAAAAGAGGCCGAGAGGGCTGAGGTAAAATGTAGTCTCTTGTTTCACCAAGGAGGAGAGCCTCACGGCAAAGCTAGCTTTTTCTCTTCCTTGGTACATGTGTGTGTGCGTGTGTGTGTTTCTTAAATGTGTGTGTGTTTTTGAGAGAAACAACCAGAGAAGAGAGAGTTGTGTGAGGTAGAAGAAGAGGGGCGCTGCGAGGATGCGGCGCCAACATAACCTATCATCACCTATCAGGATGGATGCATACTGGGTCAAGTAGAATAGAATGATAAATATCTCCTAGCACATGCACTTCGGGACATGGGAAGACAGCAGCACAGCCCCTCACAGCATGGGGAACAGTTTGAACTGTAAATCCACTGATGATGTAAGCTGTAGTGATGCACTATTAACTTTTTCGTCCGACACATTTTCCTGCAAGTAGCGACCAATTTACTAAGATACGTACAGAAGATCAAGAAGTAATTCGAACCTTGTTGAGTATCCCCAGCTCACTATTTCGTAATCCCATATTCATAACATCGCGGTAGTGAATTTTGTTGCACCTTGTAATCATTAATTCGTAATCCTTATCCAGAACTAAATTTCATCAATGCCAAATATCCTCAGAATCTCTAACTTGCGAATGACCTGCAGGCAACGGGGAAGCACGACATTAGCAATAATAACCATGATATGTACTATGCAGACCCCGCAACCACAAAAACAGAGAAGTAACCTTGCAAATATCTGTAGCTTCGACCAAGAAATAAGTATTGAACCGGCCATGTGCCCAAATATAAATTTGAAGTTGTTAATTATACATATGTATGCAGACTCGTATTATTACAACATTTTTTTTATTTTCCCTCACGTTGGAAGATAACATTATACACTACGATGCATGCATATGTGCAGAGATATAAGTGGCCAGCTGTAAGGTATCGGTTGGAAATATGATTAAGATATTAAAAGCAAAATGTGTTGCACTTGTAACCAATTCAGGTCGTTAAAATATTTAGCCCAACACTCAACCACACATCAAGTATCATAAAGAGAATGAAAAATATCTGATGCACAATGCTGCTACCTTAAAAAAAATTAGTCTAGCACATGATCGCTACACAAAATGTTTACAGAGCCATAAGGTCTCCAACTCTGCACCACCTTAAAAAAAAACTCTGCCCCACCTTCACGTAGTATATACTGTTCCTGATTTGTACCCATAAACAGTTTCAGAGACACAATTGAACGTCTATTGAGGAGGACCAATTACCTAAGGTGAGTGCAATTGTTACTACTGTTTTTGGCAAGAGGGCATCAGCGCCAGCAGCAGCCAGAGTAATTATTCATCATCTCCAACAGCAGGATGTGCTTGGCTTGCCCCCGTCTTTGCTGGTGTATCATCTGCACAGCTAATTTGCCGCTTGGTAAAGCTGAAGAAGATAAGAGGTGGCACAGCAGTAAGGGGAGACTGAGGCGCGAGACGTGCTACAGAGAATTAAGTGGTCGCAGTGGACTTCAAGTGGACGCACTGGCCTGCAACGGCAGCCTCCAGATTTGACAACGGCGATGTAAGAGTCCATTAGAGCAGTGGCATATAGAAGATGCAGTGGATGATGTGATGTACCTGGAGACGGCGGCACGATCAGGCTGGTTGATGGAGGTCGGGAGGACGGCGGCGGCCGCGCGCATAGATCGTGAAGGAAGGATAGCTGTGTCTGGAGTAGACTCACGGGAGAGAGAAAAAAAGACTCGTGGGAGAGATTATGGAGAAGAGAGATATCTAACAGAGAAAGATAGTTTTGTGCGTGAGGAGGAGGTGACGCTCAGTTTATTTTTCTTGGGTAACAAGGAGAGACCAAGAAGAGGAGGACTCATCAATGTGGGATAGAAGAGCAGGTCTCTTGTTTCATCCAACTGCCCTTTCTTTTTTTTGTTTTCCCCTTTCGTAGCCTGTAGATGAGGATTTGACGTGGGAAGTGGGACAAAGTGCATGGATTTCTTGCAAGATATAATCCCACGGTTGTAGAAAACCAATGGGGAGATCCAACGGATAATTTTGATTAGTTTCTAGGATTAACTTGTATCTCGGATGGTGTCTCCAATTAGTAAATATAAGATATAAGATAATGGTTTTACGATTTACATCCTTTTGGGTGCTAATCTAAGATGCAATAAGGAAGCTTTGTTTTCGTGTGCTAGGGACAACCTTCACCCACATCCCACCTATATCATTGTAGTCGTCATTTAGGTTGTACTAAGTGAACTCCACAATGCCGTTCGGAGAGAGCCACCTCGCCTTCTTCAACCGTTTCTCTATGTGCCGCCGTCAACGTGGTAATAAACATCCTCTCCTACAAAGGGAAAGAGGAACACTGTCATCACATCTTGCCATATCCGGTTTGGCATGTACACCCTCCCCTCTCATCCAGTCCTCAATGAGCATTCCATCTCCGATGATGTACCGTGACCCAGTTCCTTGACCCGGCCAATCCGTGATTCATGGCAACAAGTGTTTGATCTGTAACAAAGCACGGGGGTTGTGAAAAAGCGAGTAGAAGTACGAGGGAAGGCATATGGACCAGATCAAGGGATAAACATATCTGGCGACATTAGCTTTTGAAGTTTTAAACATTCCCTTGTACGTGCACAATCACAAGTGTGCGATGACATGGCGGGCGCATCACCGTAGGATTGGGCACACTTCGATTTGTTGTGATCAGGTGAAGACCATACCATCTGTGAGAGGGGAAGAAGGATAAGCGGTGATACAACTGACGCCGTGTTGAAATAGAGGATGTGGACCTGTTGAGAGTCTTGAGCCATGAGGCTCAATATTTTCTTTCCCTCGTTGCAACGCACGGGCATATTTGCTAGTATCTCCTTAATCGCACATCTGAAGCTATTTATTATTCAGCTTACAATACAGTTGTGGCAGACGATTTAGCTGTAGATGTACTCAATTCCATGCCGAATTAACAAGTTGCAAACAGTTTACACTCCAGTAAGAGGTGCTTGGTTCAGAATTCCATCTTCACATCAAGTCGAAAGTTCCCAACGATGGCGGGCGCATTGGTTGGATCCTCAAGCTCAGACCACTAGTAGCCGCCAGCGACAGCGTGACTCGCCGGTGTCTACATCGCTTGGAGCACAATCACTTCCTCGTCATGGATATCCATGGTAAATATGGCGTTCTTGCCCAATCACAATCCTGTCAGATAAAGATACTCCTCTTCACAACTTTGTTATCATAAATAGACAATAGGAATAAGAATCTTGAAATATTTGGCATAGATATTAAGAAGAGAAAAGGAGAAAAGTATATTTTTTATCCCTTAATCTTGCGCAAATGGATCCTCATCTTTTTTGGTGCGACATTTCGTCCCTCATGTTTTCAAACCAGGCATGAATCGTCCAATACCGGAGCAAAGCTTGTGACTGACAAGTCACTGGTTTCTGGAATCCCAGCTACCACGTCATCAGTCAAAGTCATCTCGCTCTCTCTAAATTTCCCTGATAGTCGCCACCTCATCTCCTTTGGTGATAAGACTAGCCACAGTGGGAGTAATTTCAGCAGTAACATCAAGTCCAACTCAGCAAATTTGCTTATGTGGCAGTGATTAATGAGGAGAGAGGTAGTTATAGTAACTTAGCTAGTTACTGTAACATCACATGTCCCAATGCAATATGAGTCTATAACCTAATAAATGAAGCTTTGCATATTACCACACTTATGTTACTACCCACTATGAAGATAATAATATAGTCTAGAGATATGTGTATATTACTAGTGTATGTTACTCATCATTGTGGCTAGTCTAAGAGCAAGTGTAACAGAATTGTCATATCAGCCCGATCGCCAAAATAATTGCCCATATGACAATTTTAGCCAAAAATGGGTCTAGCAGAATCGTCATCCAGCGCTCCACCGTCATATTTTTTGAAGGTTGCTCCAAATCAAGCTCGCGAGCCTCCATATTTGGAGGTTGGGTAAGGCAATATAGTGCTCCCTCCATCCACTAATTGTTTTGGCACCAGGGACATTTCAGGATGCGCGCCCCTTCTGCAGCCATTTGCTGCGACCCCTCCTCCACCCCCCCCCCTCCCCCCAACAAAAACCACCACGAATTGGCCCTGCTCGCCTCCACTGAGCCGTTCCCGGACATATCACACTTCGCCGCAGCCCCACGTCTGCTTCCCGCCGTCCCGCCTACCACTGCCATGGTCGCGCCATGGGAGGTCAATGCGGGTAAGGATGACAGTTTTACCCATGGGTACCCGACCCGCTTAGGTAGGGTTTGTGCATACTTTTGTGCCCAAAGGTAGCACCCGAACCCTACCCGATTAGCCATGGGTAGGGTATAGGTATAACTATTGCCTATGGGCATGCCCGAACTTGACCCGACAAAGTTATACACTTTAACTATGTGAATGTGTGGTCGTGCATGAATCCCTTTGTTTAAACTATTGAAGTGTTCTGCTTGAACTAATGAAATCCTTTTTCTTTGACCATGTCATGAAACTGAGTTCAATTTTGTATTTCTGTCAAAAAATACTATTGAATGGCATATTTTTGAATTAGTGTGTTGAGTTGCCCGTTGGGTACCCGCCGGGTATGGGCAGACATTGGCGCACATGAGCATGTTGTGTATGGGATTGTTGTACCCAACCTATACCCGACCCATTGCCATCCTTAGATGCAGGCATCTCTCTGCCGCTGATCCACCCTTCTTCGGCTTGCTAAAGAGGGCAGCATCACGCGCCGACTATCTGCCGCCACCAACTCCATCTCCCGCATCATCCATGCAACATCTTGATGTTCAACGACTTGCCCCAAGGTAAAATTTCCTAAATTTGCTCATGTGTAGTAGCCTAGCTCCGCATAGATTCGTGTAGATGACATAGGATTCAAAATTAGTGTAGATGTCAACGATGATAGAGAAGTTTTTCGATAATTCGCCGTAGTCTTCAAGCGACAAGTCTGAGAGTGGGGTGATGGACGCTTAAGACAATGAGATTGTATTGATGGTTGCCCAATGGATAGGGACAACCGAATGAAGAGGAAGTGTGCGGGGTCGTAGATAGGTCATTTGACATTTCACCCAAATAGAGTAGCCTGCCATAATCTGCTCATGGCCGGCTACTTTTCCCCAGATACTAGATACCCTCCCTACCTATTCCAACGACGCTTCCACGTGTCCATACGGTTGTTCCGTCAAATTTCCAAACATGGAAGCCAATGAACTATTTTTCAAGCAAGTCAGGAATGTCATTGGTCTGTTGGGTTTTTCTTGTTTAAAGAAGGTGACCGCGACACTTTGGATGATTGCATATGGCACTCCTGCAGATACTGCAGATTATGATATTCTAATGGCAGAAAATACAATCATAATGTGCAGAAAAGTGTTCCTCAATACTGTGGTAAGGGTTTATGGAGCTCAATATATGCAAGCACCCAACGATGAGGAAACGGCGAGGCTTTTAGCAACCAGTGAAGCAAGAGGCTGTCTTGGGATCTTGAGAGTGTTTAATTTATGCATTGGAGGTCGAAGAATTTCCCGGGATCATGTCACTATCAGTTCACCAAGCATTGCCGTGATCCAACTATGATTTTGGAAGAGGTTGCCTCCGAGGATTTCTAGATTTGGCATTGCTACTTTGGCTTTCCCGGATCTCATAATGACATCAATGTCATGCAGAGATCTCATATGTTTGCTAGTCTAGCAAGTGGTACTGCTCCAGGATGCAACTATAAGGTGAAGGCCATGAGTACGACCAAGACTAGTATCTAGCCGATGGCATCTGTCCATCTTGGTCAACATTTGTGAAGACGATTTCTAATCCTCAAAGTAAGAAACATAAACATTTCGTAAAGGTGCAAGAAGCAGGGAGAAAGGACGCCGAGAGAGCATTTGGAGTGCTGCAAGCTAGGTTTGCAATTGTTCGGGGTTTTGCTTGTTTCTAGAATAAGGATTGCTTTACAAAGATCATGACTTGCTGTATGATCCTACACAATATGATCACTCAGGATGAGAGGGAAACACCGATGGCCAAAGACTATAATCACATGGGAACAACTGTCAGGCCTCGTAGGCACATAAACCATATTCGAACATTTCTTGAGGCGTACTAGAAGATTGAAGACTGGCCCATGATCAGCCATGTGAAGATTTTTACTGAGCATCAATAGCATCTAGCTGGACGATGGTGTGTTTAACTTTCCTTAATTCATTTTTTCTCTTGAACAATTTGTTTCATTGGATTATTTGTTAACTTGGACTATTTGTTGTATTCAAATTAATGGTTTGTAAACATATTGTTGAATCATAAAAATCGGAAAATTTATGAAGGCTGCATATGGCGACTCTGTGTTTGGGCACAACCTCCGCAGCCACCAAAAAACTATGGAGCGCCATCCAAAAGTGCTTTGCATGTTGCGGATATGGTGACTCTGCTGGGTTGCTCTAATGGAGAGCCCCCGCAGTCAGCCTTCCCCACCACCTAGAGAAATATGCTCCTTGCGTCGCCTTTGGGATTCATTGCACGCGCCTCGCACTGTAGTCCACTTCCCATGGTTTCTCCTCTTTCCCGCCATCCGTGCCCAGTCCACCACCGAGCTCCTCCTCCTCTGCCCCATATGACCGTCTCGTCTACCCCGTTTTCTCTGCCGTTGCGGTTTTCACTTTCAGTGAGAGTTCGATGAAGCAATTTCAGTAGACACCAACATATTTAACTCTCAGTAAAAATATTTCAGTAATTTCAGTTGTACACAGGAATTCAAATATTTTTCAAAATATTTTTTAAATGTTCAAATATATTTTTGAATTTCAAGCGAACATTCCGGTTCTTTGGCCGAAATGTAAACAGAAATCACTAAAATTCGGTAATTTCGGTAGGTGCTAAAATATTCCTGAAATTGAAATTTAAAACTAGGTGCCCGTCCTCCATCGGGTCGGCGAAGTCCATGTCCCCGCGTCGCCCCATCCCCAGGTACACCAACGCCCGCTCCACCCTAACTGCCTCCCACTTTGTCCCATTGACGGCAACGCGCGTCTCGCTCCCGCCCCACCAGCAGCACCGACGGCGGTGCGGTGCTCTAAACCACCATGCTCCATGGGGTCCGCGCCACCTCGAGGCCAACAACGTTGCATGTGTGGCCATGTACTCCCAGGGCGTCGCCTCCATGGACCTCGCCTTCCAAGACAAGCTCCATGCATTCCTCCTCGACACCAGCGTCAGAGGGTCGACTTGTTTGCTACTACTGTCCGTGCTAGGCCAGCGCGGGCACATGGGCAGTGTTGAGGAAGGTGTTGCGACTGGACGAGGAGGGTGCACTGGACGGCCTCCCAGGCGCATGCGTCATGGAACTAGATGCTGCGATGGCTGTGGAGGCTTTCGGTTCTGGAAGCACACATACGGGAGGTGCCTCTTGATGGTGTGCTTGGCGGTAGCGAGGCGCTCGCCTCGTTGAGGAGCGGCATTGAAGGAATGTCCGAGATATCGGGGAGCCGATGATGGAGAAAGGAGATTGGGGAAGAAGACCTTGGGAAATGAGTTGTGTGAAAGAGAGACATGGGGGTAGGAGAAATAGTTGACTTTGACCGCCATGTGGCACAGTGAGCCGAAAACCATTGACATGTCAGCCCCATACCGCTTCGCTCTGGTTTTG
Source organism: Triticum dicoccoides (assembly GCF_002162155.2). Taxonomy (NCBI): domain Eukaryota; kingdom Viridiplantae; phylum Streptophyta; class Magnoliopsida; order Poales; family Poaceae; genus Triticum; species Triticum dicoccoides. The sequence continues at coordinate 42,146,128 of NC_041391.1, read as the reverse complement.
GACGATTCTTGGTCGGTTTTGGAACATGAGGGATGAAATGTCAATCACCCCAAAAATGATGAGGGACCAAATGTGTACTTTTGCGCAAACTTGTGGGGCCAAAAATATTTTTTCTCTATTAAAAAAATATGGAACATGAACAAAGGGCAAGCTTGATTGATTGTTGATAATTATTGAGACAAAATTATATCATTGTTTCCCACCTAAAGAGCATGCAGCGAAGCAACTCTCCTAGTCAGACAGAAAATAAAAATGAAATTAAAATAACAAGGGCATGTACCTTCGTGAACCCATCAAACATGCGAGACCGACAACACGTCCACCGCCGCCTAAGTTAATGGTTCTCTTGAGCCTGTGGATTATTGTGCAATCACTTACAAATCTCCCAAGATGAGAGCAAAAAATACATAGTATATGCAACATAGGCACCTACGGGTTATAAATTTGGTACCACATTCCATGACAGCATTAGTTGGCGTTTAATTATATGCAACAACATAATGTTGTTTAATTATACGGTGATTACCTGAAATTAGTGGAGCTCCAGACGTGCATGATGCCATCTGCTGTTCCTGTAATTAGAACTGGAAGGTTTGGATGGACAAGGACACAAAGAACCGGAGACGTAGCTTCCAGCGTACAAATGCACACCCTTTTCTGCAAGTCCCATATCTGATTTGAAAGAAAAGTAGCGTTTAGGCTTTAGCATTATTTAATTTCCGACAAAGGAGGATCATCCCGGCCTCTGCAACTCAGAATAATGTGAGACCCCTACTGTTTTATTTTTGTTTTTTATTGAGGGGAGGCGCCTACTGTATTAAATTAGCTAGTGTGGCGTGTTTGAGGATAATGGCACATATACCTTGGCGGTGCAATCATCAGAGCCAGAGATCAAATACCATTGATCTCCGCGTGTGATAAAATCAAGGCAATTCAGTCTGTCCATATGCCCAGGCAAAGAATATTCAGGGAGAGAAGAATCAAGCCTCCAAACCTGAACATAACCAAGCATATACAACAGTACTTAAGGTTTCGTTGTAGTGAAACTTATCTCCATAGAGTCAAAGTTTAGTTAGCGAAAAGAAGAAATCCGGCCAGACAAACCTGCACTTCGCCACCAAAAGACCCACTTACAAAACTGCTGGCATCCCCTGGGTTAAATGCGATTGTCCTTACGTCAGCAGCCGAATAGTTACGTTGGCGCTTCCAGCCCAGTTGCCAGTCTAAAAGCAGTGCCCCCGGTGAGAACACGTACGATAGGATTGGATGAACGGCTAGTACTAGACTGATCTTGCTATGCCAAGGTTCGACACACCAGATCTTCTCAATTTTTGTTACACACGCACAATTGTAGACACAGAACTCAGCATTATTTGTCACAGCTACAATCCATTCCCTTCTTGCAATAAATTTGACGGAGTGAACTGCAACGAGAGTGGTCAATTTAATTAGTATTCCGTTGACTTTGCAAAAAAAAAAAATTCCATTGGCAGCTTATATTTAAGGCACTGCCAATGCATTATATTTCACTCCCTCCGTCCAGGTGTATAAGTCATATTAGAAGGTGCAGCGCGACCTAGGTGCAAGCAGACTGGAGGAGAAGAAAAATCTAGACCGGCCCTCTTTCCAATCAAAGCGCTCATTTCTTTCTTCTAAACGTACTCCCTTCATCCGATGAAAAGTGTACATATAGAAATATTTTAGGACAAATTATGAAGTGGAGTAAAAAATGCATTGGAAAGGTGCAAGCCACCATCTCTCTCCTCTATAATTACCTAACCCCCAATGAGCTAAGTGCATGTAGAAATTAAAAAGACCGTGCGTTGAATGTTATTGGTCTTGATTACCGTGTGATGAGAGAGAAATAATTTTTTTCTATTTTAAAGTGCATTGGAAAGATAGAATTACACTCTTTTGTGAACAAATTTCAAAGCTAAATGTACATCCTTCACCGGACGGAGGGCGTAGCATTTAATTGCGGCAGTTAAGAAGATGACGTTTTAGCTACCCATGCAGGCCTACGTACTTCTAGCATGCAAAGCCGCTTTGATTTCTTGCCTAATCAAAGTATAGACGTGCTACATGCATTGGTCATTGCCTGAGAAAAACACGGGAGAAAGGGGGTTTTCACTAGAATATAACGAGGCAGTGGAGGCAAATCTCGCTGGTGAACGAGGCTGGAAGGGGATCGAGATGGGAAGTTAATGAACGGCGCCTAAACGTTTTGGAAAAATCTGGTTTTCGTAATGTGACTTATACACCTGAACGGAGGGAGTAAACTATATCATATGCATTAAATGCTTATTTAGATATAGCTCTTCAATGGATTATATTTTATTGTTGTATCTAATACCTCCCATAGTGGGAGAGTATGATGCATTGCCACCAAAGAAAAAATATGATGTGATACTATAATTAATTATGTGAGAGATGGTTTATAATACAGTATCATCAGTGGCGGAGCCAACGCCCGGCTAGCCTGGGCACTTGCCCGGGCTCACTAGCTACATGGAAGCTAGCGATGGCCATGTCACAACTAGAAAAATTGTCATCCCACCATGGTTTACCTGGGCAGAAGTGGCCGAAACGGGCTTCCGTTTGCTCACTTCATGAAACGAGAAGGCCTACTAGTGTAGTAGTAGCTGGATTAATACAATAGATTAATGGGCTAATTGTAGTTTACTTGTGTTTCCTTCTGTAATGGGCTACCTAAGATATGTGGTTGGGCTCATCGGCTGTTGCTTTGTTTACTTGGAAAAATGCTAGACCTAGAAGAGCTTTTTACTCTCTAAAAAAAGTAAGCTTTTTACTCCGTTGTTCCAAAACAAGTTTCGTGCTTTCAGCTCAAATTTGAACTAAAAGCATGACACTTATTTTGGAATGAACAAAACTACAAAAACATAAAGCTTTTTACTCTCTCTAAAAAACATAAGCTCCAAAATATATGTCATGGTTTTTGTTCAAATTTATTTTGGAACGGACGAAACTTGCTTCCACACTAACCAAACTCCTCCTCTGAATTTCAGGGTCGGCCGGCTGCCTCATTAATGTCCAATTATACGCTGTCAAATCGCTCCCTAACCCCCTTCACCTCGTAATTACACGTGGGTGTAGCAAAACTCATTTACTTGAGATGAGGCACAATCGGTCGATCGCTCCACCCCTCTGTGGCCCCGCCTGTTTGCCTATTCACATTTGAGACGGGGAATGGATCAGCCGCGAAATGGAGACGGATCAGCCGCGAAGGCTAGCATGGGTGCGTGCCTAGCAGCTGGTGGAGCCGCAACGGATCCGCCAGATACTCCAAGATTGGGCCTTATTTTAAGGTCAGGGTGTGGGTAATTGGTCACTGGTGACGATTCTTCGTGATTGTAGTAAAGATTTGTTCTAAATAGTTGATGTTAACTTCAAGATTTAAATCATATAATTCGGTGATGAGGAGGTTTTGGGTTAATAGACCAAGCACTCCAAATGTGAATAGAGTGTAATCGGAAACAGAAGTAGAGCCACAGCCACCACCTAACGTTGCCGATTAGTTTAATCCAAATGAGGTTGAGCATGTTCCAAGAAAGATGAAAAAATTGTGACTATTCTCCTGATATCCAACATATAATATATTAATGGAATTTTTGATTCGGAAATTTGGTGTCATTTTATATGTTGTACTCCAAACACCCAAATTTCTTTCACCTAAGGCTCGAACTTGCCCAGGCTCCAGAAAAGCTCTGGCTCCGCCACTGAGTATCATAGTACAAGTGTATGATACTATGCATTGGGAAAGTAGCATCATGGACTAGTATCATGTGCATGATACTCTCCACTACGAGATGTCTAAAAGAGCTCTCATTTAATGTGTTTTGTTAGAAAAAAGTACTCCCTCCGTCCAGGTGCATAGGGCGTCTCCAATAGTTGTAAGATACTTGTTGGTAAATTTTCTATGTAAGCATTGATGAGGTGTCAAGTAATAAATGAAGAAAGCGTGTGAGGTTGTACGAACATGAACCAACAACGTGTGCACAAGCCCCAATGTAAAGAAAGAGAAAGACAGCAAGCTTTCATATTCTCTCACCTTCTATTGGTCAATCTTACATACAATCATTGGAGTACTTGTATGATACATTGTTGGTTGATGACATGGATATATTTACCAACAAACTAACCAACAAGTTCTGGGAGATACTCTAGGATGGGCATCGTGACTTAGGGGGTGTTTGGTTCAGGGACTTTTTAGTCTCAGGGGCTTTTTAGTCTCAGAGACTAGAAAAAGTCCCTAAAAAGTCCCTAGGAACCAAACGGGAGGGACTTTTTCTATAGGGACTAAAAAAAGACTCTACTGGAGAGTCTTTTTTAATTAGTCCTTGGGACTAGAAAAAGTCCTAGGACTTCTGAACCAAACACCCCCTTAGACATGCGTGGATTGGGCTAGGCGAAAAGCAGCAGTTAAACTCTCTCTCTAATAAATGAACGCGCTTGCACCCTTCAAAAAAAATGAACGCGCTTGCACTATGCATGGAGGTTTTCCTGGGTGTTGATTGGACCATGCATGCGTAATTAATTTCTTAGGTACCAACAAGCCACTCCACCACTGCATGACCGTTTCTTTTTTCAAGGGAATTAAGGGGGCACTAATCACGGGAATTAAGGGTGGTTTTGTTGGGTGTTGATTGGCTATTTTCACAAGTGAAACAATTGCTTGGGGAGAACGAGACACGGGGCATGACTGCTTCTACTCTTGGATTATCTGATTTTTATTACGCGCCCTACATGCGCCCTATGCACCTGGATGGAGGAAGTATGAGTTGTCATGGCTTCCATGCTAAATGTATCTAGATTAAGATATGATAACTCTCTCTTTCCACATTAAGTATGGTGCCACATCATATTTTTATTTAGGTGCTACGATTAAGATATAGCCCAAGATGGAGCACTAAGACTGCTCTTATATGATGACAAGCTTAATTATTACTCCCTCCATTTTGGTTTGTTAGGTCCAATTTTAAAAATCCATTTTTTTTATTTCTTGGCCTCTTCCTTTGGGAATAGGCAATTATTAATTGCAATCACATTACTTCTAATCTAATTTTGGTTCTATATGTGGAATAAACCAATGCTTAAAAAGGATAGGTGACCATGCATGCCACATTAGTAAGTGCTCCAACACTTAATTAGGTCCTTCTTGGTTGCATTCATTTTTTGAGACGAGCCTAGCAAAATAAAAAGCTGGAAGTAGATACGAGTTAGAAATATACCTGCATGCTCCGAGACTTTAAACGAATTCATCGGGTACTGATGCCATACAAAATAAC
>NC_041391.1:42118814-42140229 GCF_002162155.2 Triticum dicoccoides | reverse complement strand
ACACACACACACACACACACACACACACAAACGCGCTCGCGCGCACACACACACATTGATCAAGCTTTTGTTCTGATGACCCTTTACTTGGCAGTGGTAATAAATTTGATATATTAACATAACTATATGTTTAGTTTGAGAGTGCGCTAGCTTGCCTTCATCTCATGGTTCCATACGCGAGCATATCCACTTCTATGACCTGTTAAAATCCTGTGCGACAACTTATAAATTTATTGTAAGACATAATGACATCCAACACATTCACTTGAACAAAGGAACTGAAATACAGTATGTACAATCCCATATTATGCCAGCTAGCAATATATGCACTCACCATGGCTTTGTCGGATGTGCATCCAGGGAAAACAAATCGTCAGAATTATACTTCACTGATATATTCTGATCAAACAAAACACTAGTCAACACCCAAAACATTATTATAGCTGGAAGTAAGTTGGATGATCCAAGTACGCAAGTCGACCACAGATGGCGGGCGCGTTGTTGGTTGAATTGCCAGCACGAAAGCAAATGCATACAAATTTTAGCCTACAATGGGGTGTGATTACCTCCACCCTCGTTCCCCTCCCATCTCATCTAGGTACCGGCCGGAGTTTCTTTACCCGCTTAAAATACGCCGGATATCGCACGCTCCCAACGGAGCAGGTTATCCAGTCAACACGGTCAGAGCAGACATTTTTCTTTTCCTTTTTTTCCTTCCCAGCCGGATATGTACTTGCCGAATCAAAGGCGTGCATTCCTCGACACTACGAAGTGTACTTTCCGTCAGATGTTTTTTTTATGCACTTCCGAGCGTGTTGCGTACTTTCCAAAGGGTTATATTGTGTACTCGTATGATATTATTTTTCCTGCACTTCTCGACAGGACAGTTCTTTCCAGATTTGTAAATCCCAAATAAGTAAGCTTTTGTACTTCCAGAATATATGGTTCCAATATCACTTCATTTCTTAAACTATTTTAGGGCTGCCTGTAATGGAAGTATCATAAGCACTTTTGATGAGGTGGCATAGAATTAAGGGCATGTACAATGGTTGATAAGATAATTTTATCTTAAGTTTTGCATGTGATTTAGAGATGACATAAAAATTTGTCTACAATGGATCATCTCTTAGCCTTATCTTAAATAACTAGCAATTTCTAAAAATATGGTGAGACATATTATGCTAAGAGGTCACCTCTTGTCTTCTCTTAAATAAGAGAAGACAAGCCTTTTCTTATGAGTTCTCTCTCCTCCACCTCACCATCTATCCTACGTGGCACTCCTAAGATAGCACCATTGTACATGTCCTAAATGAAGAAAGAGATGCTTGAGTATCATATTATGGTACCGTGTCATATTAAATGATGTGCTACTTTGTGTCATGCATGATAATAAATGTAGCCCTCTGTGATATCAACATATGATACTATGAATTACGGATGTAGTATCATACACTAGTTTGATATGCATGATACTAGTATATGATACACCCCATTACAACCAGCCCAAGCCAGAGTGTTTCTTTTTCCTTGAAATGGGGGCAAAAGATTTATCTCATCCATTAAATAAGAAGAGAGTTGCCAAGTTAATTTGCGGAAAAGGGGAAGAAGATCATTACAAACTTGTCCAAGACAAACAAACATGTACAACCTTGCAAGCATGCTAACTACTCCCGAACCATGGAGACAGCCCGACAACACACCCAGCATGGTACTACTGCCACTCCTCAATATGGCAAAGGAAACCCAATCAATTCACTGCAGCTTGAGAAAAACACATGACATACACAATTGAACCCCCGCTTGCAGCCTAGAAATCTGAGAACCATCCATCATGGAACCACTTGTGACTTCCCTTTAGCGCCACCTTTCTTAATTATTTTGCTCCAACTTGATTTCTCCTTGAGGATGTCAGATCGAGGGTTAGCGATAACCCTTCTTGCATTTCTCCCTGAATGCTTTTTCCGTCAAGAGGCATCCACTTGTCTTTCTGGATTTTGTAGCATCCAAGTTGGTGAGGAATTCACAAAACTTAGTGGCGATGAGGACCCCGGGATTAGGCACCAACACACCAGCGACAACAATATCATAGCCCATAGGAAAAATCTGCCTGACGGACTCAAGCGAGCGCATGGCAGTGGCATCAAGACAACCACTCTCCTCATATGTGGACGCCTGGCTAGGCTCCAAAGCCATAACCGAGGGCACAAGCGAGTCCGCCTTTAGATGCTTTGACAGTGGCAAAACCGGTCTCACACTTCCCGTAAAGCTCAAGTATGATCCGCAACACCGAAGCCAGGACCATGGCAGCGGACTCGCCCACAGAGACAGCTCGCGCATTGGACAAGGCAATAATCGACTGTGAACTTTCCCTAGCATGAGGGGAGAAGTGACCGTAGAGCTTTGCGTCCCTCTCATCCTCAAAGCCAACAATTGTCTTGTCCATAGGAAGCAATGTAGGAGGGGTCACATCACAACCAGCACATGTCCCGCAAAAAAATGCATGAGAGAGTCTGCCCAGAGCAGCCTCTGTTTGCTCGAGAAAGCTCCCAACCCATAGCAGCCAACCTTGCATAGATTTAGCGACATGGCACATAAGTTGGACAACCCCCTTCAGCTGAAATGAAGCCAAGCCTTGCAGCTCAGAGTGCAACAGTCCGACGTGCATTGCAAAGACAGAATGCATGGCCACATTAGATGGGGTTGTCGAGCTAGTGGGAGCAAAAACGACCGACGCCCAGCAATTACAAAGGATGACCTTGGAGAGAAGTGTGGCTCCAATCCTGGTATGACGTGGAGCTACAGCTTGACGATGCTTGGTGGTGAGGCAAAACAATGATGGTGTAGCAGGGTTTGCCAGTGAGTTAAAAGGGCGCTAGGCGTTGTGACACACATGCGCCCGGTGCCCGTACTGAAGGCAATGAGAGCACCTAAAAGGCTCCCTATCCCTTCCCCTCTTCCCCAATGGCGTGGCTGGAGACACCGGACGGTGTGGGCCACACCACAACAACACCTGTTTTCAACCCCCTGTCACGTATGCCTCACGACCCACACTCACCCAACTAGACCGATGACCTATGTGGAAGTTGGGGCAGACAAGTAAGAGATGCACTTAGATACGACTACAATTGCAGATAAGTAGATATGTTCGCGGACACCTCCGGACGTATTCGCGGGCAAGTAGAAAACATGATTTGGTGAATACCTTTGGAGATGCCCTAACCGTCACAATTGGGAACTCGCTCACCATCGCAAGCTGAAAGTGGAAGAGTCCATGCCTAGACCAAGGGATACATCATCAGAGACACGAGTACGGTTGGCAATATTATCCATGCATGGATCTAGGTATCCATGGATATCCAACACATTGGGTCAGGGTTTGGAGGACCTTTTCTACCCATGGGTTTCCGCTAGTGGATATTCACGAACTCATGTGTTGGATGGATTCAGAACTTGCTCCATGGATACCCATTTTACAAGCACACATGTCATATAACCTATTATAATTCCGTATCAACCATTAAGTATTGACCATATTTGTCGTATCATTTGTACTTGCGATGTGTGCAATACTGATAATTTGTATTGTCTAGTGACCTTTTATCATTATTTTGGTATTAACATGTATATATTGTTATGGTTGTTATTTTTATTGTTACATGGATATGGATATCCATGAATAGCTTGATACCTATGGACGTAACACTTCACGAGGGAGCTAAGGTGATTGCCATACCTAGCCGCCTCCAGCCTCCTTTCCCTCTCATCGTCGCTAGGGCGCGTCGCCGAGCAAAGCCTGTGCGGCTCCAGCGGCGGCGGGGAGGTCCAGTTCAGGGGCAGCTTGCGGATGAAGTCTTGGAGGTCTTAGAGGGCTGTTTTGGTCGGAGAAGGAGATGAGGGCTCGAGTGGAGGTCTTCGTCATGAGGTGCTCGGCAACGGCGTTGCTGAAGCTGGCGGTAGCCGCACGAATTCAACATGGTGAGCTTCTACAGCGGCCCAGCCTTGCTAGGCCACCGGAGAGGACGGCGTCGGTGCATGGACCTGGACGACGGCGAGTTCGATCTCAGATCTGGACTTGGCTTACATCGGCGCGGGTAATTTGTCTCAGGATATCTTTAGGGTCTCTTCGTGTTTGGTTTGGGACGTGTTGTCAGCGCTTTCCTAGTTTAGGAATAATGTCTTCCCCGCGCTATCCTCGTTCCGTTGGTGTGCTTATCACCGACGGGGGGTGTGTGGTTTTCTGTCTTCGGTGGGTCTCCCGAGATCCGATCGGTTTAGGTTTCTGGTGGATTTGTCTGGATTTGGCCGGCTTTCATGGCCTTCGGAGTTTCTACAGGCCCTTATCGGTCTTCTCTTCTCTGGGGCGGCGATTAGCTTTGTAGATCGCGACCGCCGATGTCTCCTAGTATTCATCGATGACTTCCCGGCCGCTGCTTTACAAGCTCCTGGGTTTCAAAAAGTTTGATTTGCCAAGGTGGAGGCCCAGAGGCGGCATCGAGCTGTGCTCACGGCGCGCCGCCGGTGGAAGCAAGAGGAAGAAGACTTCGGCATCCCCAAAGATTTCATTGTAATTTTATTTTTCTGTATGAGTGTGTTTGTAAGCTCCTGTGCATCATAATATATATGGTTTTGGGCCTTTCCAAAAAAAATAGCTTGATATCTAGCGGGTATGGGTATGAACAACGATCTATGATCCATGGATACTTTTACGGCTGGGCAATGGACACGCTTGAGGTTGTGGATATGCTACCCATCCAAACCCGTCCCATTACCATCCCACACGAGCTAGCTTGAACACGAAGTAGTCTCACAGTTCCTGGTGAGGACGCACCGCACTCCTAGCCCCACTTCGCACAAGTGTGTCAAGTGTGGCAAGGAAAATGATTGAGTTAGGCTGTATGTTGAGAATTTGGAGATCCAACAGGCCCTTGAATCCAGGGAACGAGAACCGGAGCCCGCTGAGCAAGAAAATAGTTATTTTCTTGAACCGGCGGAACGGGTCTTCCTGCTGCTGTCACCCGACGCCGACCCTGCGTCGTGCTCCTCGGCCCCGTGCCCGTCCGACCCAGTGCCACCATCTCCGACCCGGATGCTACTCGTCCATTCGGTTGCGCCTGCCTACTCATCTGCTCCACATATACCTGGCCACGGGTAGCCCGGCCCGGACGGCCCGGCCCGACCTTGCCCATTGGCCGGGCCTGGGCCTGAGTTTTGAGCTCGAAGGACATGCCGGGCCAGGCCTGGGCTTGGATATGTCGCATTTTAAGGAAGGGGCCCGGCCCGAGGCCCGAGGCATGGCGGGATTTGTCACTAATGGGCTGGGCTTGGGCCTGAAAACTAGGCCCGATGGCCAAGCCCGGGCCTAGGTTTTTGCCTCAGGCTTTGTTAGGCCTGGCCCGAAGCCCGGCCGGCCCGACGGATGGCCAAGTATAGCTCCACGCCAGTGCCCTCCTTCAGCCTCCTCCTACCGCTCCATTCACGCCACGTGAGTTCCCCTCCCCTACCAGCTGAGACGGCTATAAAGTGTTCGACAATTATTATTTTGAATCAACAGGGGTAGCCCCCGGCTCCGTTTTCATTGAAAACTAAACCGTAAGAGTACAGTGTTCGACAAATGTCGCACAATAACAACGAGTCGATTGGGCTTTGCTGGACGATGAGGCCAGAGCCGTGGAGGAGGCATTGAACGCGGCTATTGTCGCTTCCGCCGCCAAGGCCAAGGCCTGGCGAGGTAAGCTTGACACCACCCTCACCGAGCTAAACGCCAAGATAGACAAGGAGAAGGTTGCTGAGTCCGCAAAGCAGAAGGGCCAGGCCGCCATGGAGATTTCCTCCTCCTCCTCCTCTTTCCACGCTCTAGAATATCCCTATAAGACCCCTTTTGGGTTCAAAGGGACGCGGCCGATACCGGGGACGATGAGCATGCGCTCGAGAGAGGAGCACAAGAGGATTCTTGACTTGTTCAAGTTGAAGAAGTTCAAGAAGTAGAGTGTCATGGTTTGAGTAAGAGAAAAAAAAGAACAATCTATGTTTAGTAGTATGTTTATCATGCATTAGGACCCCATGTTATGTTTAAATTTGAATTAGAAAAGGGGTTTTATGCATTTGAAATGTTTTTTTTGGAAAAGGAGGAAAGCCCCTGGCCTCTGCATCAGGACGATGCATACGGCCATATTGAAATGTTGTTGAATTGTGTGACGCGGGAACATACAAGTTTGAAACATATTCATGTTAAATAGGATTTGAAATGGAGTTCATATGCACATATAAGAGAAATCAAAGAGGAAAAAATAGAGGTTGTAGTTGTTGGGAATATGAGAGAAATACAGGGCCTGAGAACCTCTAAAATAGTTTTAGAGGGTCCTCTTAAACAATTTTGGAGGGCGCCATTTTATGGAACCTGCTAGAGTTGCTCTAAGGTGCATCGCTAAATTCTCCGACTCTCTTCTCTCAACAGTAATTGAGATAAATGTTTTGTCTATAGTTGAACCAACTAACCTTAGATGTGATCTCTCCGTACTGCACATAAATTGCTTTCAGTGTCACCTCATGCACCATATTCCCAAACTTTTTGGCTTCCTCAAAAAAAATATCAGACTCGGATTGGTCTTGGAATGCCAACGTGTAATTATCTCCCAATAAACTGCTCTGAATAACGAGATCAAAGTCAGTACTTTCCTTTTGCTTCATCTCCTCTTTCATTGTCACAATCAAAGTGTAAGTGGATCTATGAGGCACACTGCCGTACAAGGGCAGCCTTGTGAAGCACCATGGTGATTTGCCGCTCTTGTCTACAAGTCTAAATGCCACATTTTCGTCTGTATTGTTTGTTAGGTGCAGTGAGCACGGGATGGGCTCATTAGGATGATAGGGAAAGCAGAGTTCCAGCGGGTGGACGTCAAGTAGCTTGCTGATGGACCCTGTGATTTCCTGCTAATTAAACGAAAGAAGCGTTGGATAGGCAACTTATTAATAGTTGATTATTACAGCAATATAAATTTTACAATAAATATGAGGGATCAGTCTGCATTGTCGAAAGAACCTATGACAACTAAAACTAGACAAGTCAACCAGTTATATTAAAGTCTCAACTTTCCAAAGATTAAACGTGAAGTGCAATAGAGAGCATTTGATTGATTAACTCACTTCTGTCTAAATAAAACTAATTTACTCACCTTAGACGCTGTGTTTCCATCACATTGTCTCGTATCTGCAGTTAACTGCTCCTCACTGCAATCCGTTGATTGCTCTTGATAATTCACATTATCGATATCCATAATTGCTACTTCCTTTTGTTTTCCAATTACAACCCTGACAATAATAGGTATATACCCATATAACATGATAAGTCTGGCATAAAAAATAGGAAGTATGGCTGTACAGCTAAGAAATATACGCTCTTATGCAGTAAAAGAAAAGAAGAAAATATACCTTCCCATCGCACATGCCAGATGGTAGACAACACAACCAATGTTGATGATTCTTGTAAGTGTGGGGGGGCGTGAATATATCCTATGGGATTTTTTTTTATCAGCAAGTAGAATGGAAAACCGTGAATGATCGAGTGCATTTAGTTCAACACCGATAGTTGACTTACAAACTCCAAATGGTTGACTAAATGGTTCTCACTTTCAGTGTAATTTCAGTGAAATTTCAGAAAATTCATTAATTTTGGTACATGCTAAAATAATTGCCTTTCGGTCAAAATATTTCAGCAATTTCGGTGGTACACATACATTCAAATTAGTTATAAATTATTTTGTGAGTTTTCAAAATATTTGATTGGATCTCAGTCAAGTTCAAGTGGAAATTTCGATCATTTGGCCGAAATGAAAACCAAAATCACTGAATTTCACTGAAATCCACTGATTTCGGTAATGACTGAAATATTTCTGAAACTGAAATTCAAAACCATCCTTCATAGGGATACCAGCTATAGTTACTACTTCAAATTACCTGCAATTTGTAGTGCACCACAAATAAATTGCACCATCTTTTGAACCTGTAATTAGAGTCTGAATATCGGGTTGGTACAGGACAGACGTAACTGGAGACGCGAAAGCTTCAAGTGTATATGCACATATCTTCTTATGCAAATACCATATCTGATTCAGGAAAAATAATAATCAAAGCATGAATTATGAGAACTGCTATGTGTACACGTACTGTATTAGCAAGTTTTCCATGAGAATGGTAGACCTTGGCAGTCTCATCATCTGAACCTGTAACCAAAAACTCTTGATCGTGGCATGTGAAGAAATCCAAGCAGTTCACCTTGTCCGAGTGCCCAGACAATGTATAGTTGGATTTGGGAGAATAAAGACTCCAAACCTGCACAGTAATCATATATAGGAGATCATAATCAAAGAAAAAGGTGTAGTAGCAACACTTGTCTTCATCATGCTATAATTGAGAGCCATACCTTCACAGCGAAACCTCCGGCTAAACCTGATGTAGCACTAGCAAAGGTGTCATTTGGGTTAAATGCGACATGACATACTTTCTCAAGAAATTGGCACTCAAATGTCTGTACGCACTCCCAACCCTTGTCCCAGTCCCAAAGCTTCAGGTGTGTACCCGCTGACAGCAAATACGGCTGGGTTGGATGAACGGCCAGTGACACGACTTCTGCATGTCCACCGACAGCAACTCTGAAAGTAGTGATCTTGTGCATTGTTTCATAGTCATACACATGAACGTTACCACTATGTGTCCCAGCAAGAATCCATTGCTTTCTTGCAATAAATTTAATGGACGAAACTGCAGTGAGGCAAGAGATTAATTCATTAGCATGGCACCTTGCATGATGCATGGAAGTGTTAACAGAAGTCAGAAGTCATGCCATAGCTCGCTGAGACTTTAAGCGAATCCACTTTTCTCTGTCATGGAAATTACTATGTTAGTCAATGGTGAGTGAACAAAGCATGCATTGTATATATCCATGCCGAGAGGCAACAATTGAGTCTTTAGTGAAAAAAAAACACTACTTTACTTGCCTGTGTCTTATAATCCCAAATGCGAACATGTCCACTGTCTTCTCCTATTATTATCCTGCCACATATATAAAAAGTAGCGAACTAATTCAGCACGAATCAGATATGAGCAGTATACCACATGCTTACACGTAACAAAGGGCAAATTTCGTTCATGTGCTCAGTCGCAAAATAGAGGTCCGTGCCAAATGAAACCATGGACTAACCAGGGACCCATTGATTCATGAGCTAAATAACAGTATAGACCGTTGTTTCTTCTCATTTTGAAATATCAGTCAAAATTTTCACCAAAGATCTTGCCACAAATAGAGGTGTCACATGAATAATCAACAATGTGCATATATATTTTCACTGTACAAAGAATCCACTCACCATTGCTTGGCCTGGTTTATGTCCAAGGAATACAGGTCGAGCCCTTTTACCTTGCATATTATCTGATTCAATAAGGCTATGATTAACATCTGGCTGAGGACCACCTTAAAGTTTTACTGCACATACATTGTAACCCCACAAAGAGAAGATAGAATTCACACCTTGATAGTGGGCAGGATTGGCTGAGGAATATATGACCATGTGTAAGTGCATTCGAGAACCGCCACCACAAAACACAAGTGAAAACAATAGAAAAGGGGAATAGTAATATTAGACTAGAGTATCGACCTTTCAATTTAAGTGAGACCAACCTTTCTCTATCCATATTTTATAAGGATAAGTATATTTTTCGTCCCTCAACTCTTTCGAAAGTTTAGAAATGGTCCCTGAACTCCAAATTGGATAAGTTTAGTCCCTCATGCCGCTTCGGGCTGTTTCACCATGTACGAAAACCACCTGAAGTGGCACGAGGGACTAAACTTATCTGGTTTTGAAAATTGAGGGACTAAGTTTTGCTGGTTTTGGAGTTGAGGGACCGTTTCTAAACTTTCAGAAGAGTTGAGGGACGAAAATATACTTTTCCCTATTTTATAATATATATTGGTAAAGAAATAGAGAAAGAATGGCCAATATTATTTCCGCTAAAAACAATTGCGGAAATTGATTCTCATATTTGATTGCTTTTTCACCTAATCCCTTGATTGAAAAATGGTAGTCCAATAATGTTCCCTCAAGATGTAATTTGCAAAAAAATGTATATTTTTTGAAAGACATGTCACTAATAATGCGACGATGAACTCAATTAACTAACAATCTTCATGCAAGTGAGTAAGAAATAATTGCAAATACTCTTTTTTGAATGGTGCATTTTTGTTAGATGTATAGTTTTCAACATATACGGACGGCCTTTTAATAACTCAGTGTTAACATAATATAGCGCAAGAACATACATACAACAACTGACAAAACTAACCGAGCAAAATTTGGAGGTCACCTAGCTAGTTCGTCATATTTATACTGATATAGTAATATCTTATACCTTAGACGACAATGTTGTGATGTGTCGCGGTAGAGTATAAAGTGCTTTTAGTTCCACCTCCTGCAGTGCATTCCTCATCTCCTGAAAATACTTGTCTGGCTGGCTGTGGAAAGTCTTTTTATGCTCACCATCCCCCAATATTAATGTAGCACCGTCAAGGATCACATCTATGATCCACTTTCGTGGTAGCTCTTCTATCTCTTGTGTTGTCACAATGAGAGTATAAGGGGTGTTAGGTGGCACAATACCATACGATGGCAGCCTTAGGAAGGAGGACTCCCCACTCTTGTCCTTTAGCCTAAACGCAACGTGTTTATCGGTGTTATTTGTTAGCTCAAGCGGGCACGTGATGACCTTGTTGATCTCAAAGGGGAAGCGAAGCGCTGATGGGTGAAGGACAATAAGCTTGCTGGTGGGACCACCTGTTGGGATTACCTGAGTACTACTTTCTGCTGCTAAAAGCCTATCAATTATATGCTTCATACTTTCTGGCCTCTTGGCTGGGTTTAAGTCAGTGCACTCGATCCCAATCTCAGCGCATACTCGTATTTGTTCCCACCACAATATGTCTGACCTATAACTCCAACTTTCACGTACCTAGATA
This sequence comes from Triticum dicoccoides, assembly GCF_002162155.2. NCBI lineage: Eukaryota > Viridiplantae > Streptophyta > Magnoliopsida > Poales > Poaceae > Triticum > Triticum dicoccoides. The sequence continues at coordinate 42,129,224 of NC_041391.1, read as the reverse complement.
ATTGCAATCAAGAGTACATTATGAAATGGATCAACCTTTTTTAATGGAAACTGAAATTTAATTTGTAAAATCATTATATTAAAATTTGACTTCGAAAGGTGACATATAGAAATTGTTCTTACATCTTCAATACTTTGATACCCCTTCTTTCCGGTCAACATCTCCATAACTATAACACCAAGACTGTACAAGTCAAATTTGTGTGTGATTTCACCAGTATGGAATTCTGGTGCCAAATATCCTCTGCAAAGACATATAGTCTGGTCAATTAGTAATATGTTGAGCGATTGCAATATAAAATTACATTATAGCTATTTTTTTCATAGATTTAGCTTCCAAGAGGCTTAAGTTGGCTTACATCGTTCCGCCCACATTTTCAGTAATGACTCGTGTCTGGCCTTCCTCAAAACACCTTGATAGTCCAAAATCAGTAATTTTCGGCATCACATCTTCATCCAATAATATATTTCCGGGTTTTAGGTCTAAGTGCATGATATTGTTTTGGTGAAGATAATTTAGCCCTTCGCATATCCCTTTTATTACTTGGTAGCACTTTCTCCATTCAAATTCTCCAAAAGAATCTACAAAAGGGAGATGAGAAATGGGATTTAATTTAGTATATATTTAAGACACTTCCTTGATTTCTGAATGCAAGATAGCATATTGCACGGTAGATTTTCAGCTATATGCTTGAGTAGGTTGAACCAACCAAGTAATATTCCATGAAGAAAATTAAACGAAAACATGAACCTACCTGTAATATAATCATCAAGACTTCCTTTAGGTAGATACTCAAAGCAGAGCAATCTTTGTTGCACATCTGCCATAACCATTTTCCCGTTGTAGCTTCCCATATTCCCTTGGGTGTCAGCACAATATCCGAGAAATCGCACAAGGTTTTTGTGCTTCACCTTCATTAGACATTCCACCTCTCGGTGGAATTCTTTCTCATACATGTACGTATTGGACATCCTCTTTACAGCGATAATGCCATTATCAAGCATTGCCTGCAGCAGTGAGACCGTGCAAGAATAAACTTTGAGCTATCATTTCGGATAAACTTTGATCAAACCAGAGTCAGAGTGCGGGCATCATGAGAGCGTTTTTGCATACCTTATAAACCACCGCAAAGCCACCTCTTCCAATTTCCAGCTTATCAGAAAAACCATCTGTTATTTTCTCCAATAGTGGGAATGGCAAGGCCTTGGGCTCTGCGTCATCATCAACTAGCATGCACTCCAGCTCAATTTGGGTTATACTAACTCGGAGATCCATTAGTTGGTTACCCGGGCCTGTTATATACCAACTAACTTGCCCTAGCTTGAAACTTGAGCACGAGCATTATTTGTGAGGCTCGATCAAATTAACTTCAAATTTACCCAATTGATTAAGTAATCGTGAAATACACATATATATTTACAGAAGAGAGATGCATATTCTGTTGTAAAGAGACAAACAGTGAACTTTACATAGGCTAGTTCTTTTTACCCTCGATGCATGACTCAAAGACTAATTACAAGGATCGAGCGCCCAGGTCAGGAAATTAAGACATACATACATGATCGATCGATTGGCACTGACCGGACTATGTATTATGCAATGAAAGTGTGAAACCAACAATGGACGCATACTTGTGAAGTAACTGGTCTCTTGTTTCTTAGTCAATCAATCTCTTACACTATATTATCAGATTTTTTTTTCAAAACGAGGCAAAAGACTTGCCATTTTATTATTGATTAAGAAGAAGGAGAATTACCCGGTTAATTGATGAAAAACCGGGCTAAAACTGACACAATCCAGCCCACAAAATAGGCACCCCCGGTCAACCTGGCCACCGGCATGGAACACAGAGCTGTAGAACAGCTGCACAAGCCAAGACGGCACATGCCAACAGATGGTCACACGCACAAACAAACGACAGCTCCGACTTTGACAACGAGCATCGCGAGGGAAATATTATCAGATTTGATGGGAAGACTTTTTGACCTATGGAAATGATCGAGATGCACAAACAACAAAAGATGCTCCGCCTTCGCTGCCCCTTGTCATTGCTGTATTGGTGCCAGAGCTTGTAGCCAAAGCCAAACACGCCTTTTGACCTATGCAAATGATCGAGACGCACCAACGACAAAAGATGCTCGGCCTTCGCTGCCCTTGTCATTACTGTATTGGTGCCAGAGCTTATAGCCAAAGCCAAACACGCCCTAATTAATTAATTATTGCAAGTAGCAGAATTAACAATTACAAGCAACATAGTTACAATATTTTTTGACCCCTACGGAAGACGAGCTAATCTCAACCACCATATGCTGACAAGTGACAGCCAAACAAGAAACGGATTAGTCTAGCTAGCTTATCCAGCCAAGCAAGCAAGTGGCTATCCACACAAGCTTCAAACTAATCCCAAATTCCCAACCCATCCAACTTTATTGGCCGGGCAACCCATTCAACTTTGCCTTCCAAAAAACGGACCCTCAACCGATTAATTAATTACTAGGCTATAGCTAGACAATTTGATTTCGATGCCCAGATGAACTTAATCTGTTAGGGCATGTACAATGATTGATAAGATAGTCTTATCTTAAGTCTTGCATGTGATTTAGAGATGACAAAAAAATTTGTCTACAACGGGTCATCTCTTAGCCTTTTCTTGAATAACTAGCAATTCCTAAAAATATGGTGAGACATTGTGCTAAGAGATCACCTCATGTCTTTTCTTAAATAAGAGAAGACAAGCCTTTTCTTATGAGTTCTCTCTCCTCCACCTCATCATCTATCCTACGTGACACTCCTAAGATAGCACCATTGTACATGCCCTTACTGGGCTAACTCTTATTTCCTCGAAGCATGGACATATGTACTACTATGAGATACTAACAATTCTCAATATAGTGCTATGAAACAGAGAAAGCATATCGCGTTCGTAAACCAAACACAATTACTCCCTCCGTCCCAAAATATAAGAACGTTTTAAAATGTTCTTATATTTTGGGACGGAGGGAGTAGCTTTTTATTTGTGATCCCTGCCAAAAATTTCTACTAGACCAAGAGGTAGATCACTAATTAACTATGAAAAGTTGGCATCGAATTGATGGTAGACGTGCACGACGCTGTTGCTGTGATGATTAACCATCTATAACATGCATATAAGAGAAGATGGATGGCAATTACCTGGAGATAAAGTGTTTCAGATGTTGCCTTCTCTTCTGAGGGGAGGAGAGGCCGGCGTACGGTTGCCGTCTGGAGATCTGAAGCTTGGAGTGGAGCAGAAGCTGTGATGGAGCACCACCGTCCGTCCGCCGCGGTCGCGCGCTAGGGTTTTTGAGTTAGCGGCGACGCTGCTGCAGCTGCTACTCTGCGTCTGTTCGGTGACTTGTTTGAGGGCTCGGCTGGTGTAAGAGAGATGCGAACCAGAAGCTTGGCAATATGAAACTGTGTGAGGTGAGGCGACCGAATTATTTTCGGTTAATCAAATATATATCTCCGTCCAAAATAAGTGTCTCAACTTTGTACTTTTTTTTTATAAAAAGAGGAAGACCCCCGGGGTCTGCATCTAGACGATGCATACGGCCATTTTATTAATTATTAACACAAGACCTTACAAAGTCATACAACAGTAAGACTAAAGCCACCGTCTAAACAACATATGTTGCTACTCCTATCAAGTTGATGAAGGGGCGCTGGTAGTCTAGGCCTAATATGAAACAGACTTCGCTGCCAAACCTAACATTTAAGACCTGAGGTCCCGACCAGGACGCCTCCCAGGTATGGGCAGCCACCAGTCTGGCGTGCTCCTCAGGCAGGATGCCTGCTGGGTATGAGGCCGCCGCAGCCACCTGCCACTAATCCATCTTTAGTGTTGTACTGCTGCATGTACCTTGCCCGGTCTAGCTCCCGTCGATGCCACCACGACGCCCGACAACGCCACCATCCCGCGCTCGTCCATCATCACACGCCCACCGGCGAGACCCCGCTGCTCCATGCTGCTGAGACCCGTCGTTGTCGACGTGTCAGATATCACGCCGCTCCTCCTCTTGTCCCCTCCAGCCAACACTTGCTCCAAAACGATGCCCCCAGGAGGGAGAACGACATCGAAACATTGCCATCGTCCGATCCGGTAGATCCAGACCTAGGGTTTCCCCCGGAACCTTCCGATCAGGTTGACGTGACCTGCAACGACGATGCCTCGAGAAGGGAATGACATCCGAGACGCCGCCATCGTCCGCCATGACCGCAACCAGGCAAGATTTTCACCGAAAGCCACGTCATCCCGATCTGGCGGTTGGCTGGACCCGAGTGGACTCTCGCCACGAAGACGAACGCCGACGTCGGTAAATCGTTGGAGATCCGACATCTCCTCACCAGTCCCTCCACGTGCCACCGGTCGGCTGAAGGCCACCCCACAACGGATCCGATCATGGTTGGATCCGCAGTCGCCGCAGTCGGTGTCAAAACCGGCAGATCTTGGGTAGGGGGTCCCGAACTATGCGTATAAGGATCGAAGGTAACAAGGAGGCAGAGGACACGATGTTTACCCAGGTTCAGGCCCTCTTAATGGAGGTAATACCCTACTTCCTGCTTGATTGAATTTGATGAGTATAGGGGTTACAAGAGTTGATCTACCTCGAGATCGTAATGGCTAAAGCCTAGATTTCTAGCCTGTTTGATTGTGGTCGCCCCTAAGGACTAAACCCTCATAGGAGGGGACTAGGGTTGTATAAAGTCGGTTTACAGAGGAAGGAAACTACATATCCGGACGCCAAGCTTGCCGTCCACTCAAAGGAGAGTCCCATCCGGACACGGGAGAAGGCCTTGGTTCTGTATCTTCACGGCCCGTCAGTCCGGTCCATGTCACATAGGCCGGCTCTCCGAGGACCCCATAATCCAGGACTCCCTCAGTAGCCCCCGAACTTGCCTTCAATGACGATGTTGTATCCGGCTTCATGTCTTCGGCTTTGCAAGGTAAGTTCCCCATTGTGCTCCATATAGTTCAGCCTTTGCATTAAATATTGTACTCTTCAGCTGCCGTGCTGCCATCGCCTCGACTTCCACGTGTCAGACGAATACGAAGGGTTTAAGTACTTTTACAAATAACCCCTTGGCCCATGCAGGGAAGGCGCTTATTTAAAGAGATTGAATCTCAGATTCCATTCTCCACCAGACCAAAATCCTTAGAGCTTGCCATAGGAAACCAACCAAAGATGGCCAACGCTCCTTGTTCTTCCTTGCGTCCCCAAGGCCCTCAAGAAGGCGACTGGGAGAGCTGCTCGGTGCCCCATGCCCAATTGACCAAGCTTCAGGCGCAGGGATATCTCCCTCCATCGGATCTAGTCCCGTTCGGGAGGGATTAACTACCTTCAATGGTTAAGCCCTGGCGGAGAAATTCCCTAATCCCAATAAAGGGGAGCGGGTGTGCTTCGTTTCCTTCTTACTGAGGGGCATGGGATTTCCAATCCACCCTTTCCTCAGAGGTCTTTTGTAGTATTACTGTCTCCAACTGCACAACCTCATGCCGGGCTCCAGTCTACACATCGCGGGCTTTGTTGCTCTTTGCGAGTTGTTTCTAGGCTGCGAGGCCTATTTCAATTTATGGAGGAAATATTTCTGCCTCGTCCCTCGCTCCCAGAAGGGATCCATATTCGTGGTGGGCGGCGCCGAAGTATGGCATATAGGCAGAACAGGCTACCTGTCCGGCACTCCGAAGAAGGCATCCGAAGAGTGGCTCTCAGAGTGATTCTATATCGAAGATGTTGTCCTTCCGGACCGAATTCCTCAAGGTCTTCCCGAATTTTCCTCCGCCCCTTTAAAGAAGTGCGCCAGCTGGCGTCCCCGAAGCTATGAAGAAGAAGATAGTGCGGAGGTTAAGAGGCTAGTGAACAAGATCAAAATACTTGCCCACTCCGGACTAACTATAGTCGAGGTAATGGCAATTTCAATAATGTGATGCGTTCAGCCGCTTCAATCCACGGGGCTTCCCATGTGGCATTACAACGGGGAGGACAACACCTCACATTGTGGGCGCAAGGGACCAGCTAATTTTGCCGCGCTGGCCGCCATGTTGCTGACCTTTTCAAAGGGGAAAAAGAAGATTTCGCTCGCCTGAAGTGTCGAGAAGGTTTCTCCATGCATACCCCCATTGACTGGGTGAGTCTTTGATTATAGGCCTTAATTGACCTTTTTTCCTTAACTATGCTTTTTAGTCAAACTTAATTCGACTACCCTTAATAGGAATGGAGAAAAGTCGTCGCGGGGATCTACAGCCCCGCTCTACAGCCAGAGGACCATAATCGAGACCTTGATCCTGGATATGAAGAGCATTCGGACATATTTGTAGATTTTCAGGATGGAGTCTTTTATTAGACGAGCTATGATGGCATGGAAGTGGCCATTATAGCCGACTACCCCGGCCTTCTCCCTTCCTCCCATGTAAGTACCCAGGAGACCTCTCCTCAAAAAGAGTTTTCCCACCGCGACTCACCCACCTCACTACATCATGCTCCCAAGGGGCGACACTCGCACCAGCGTGCCGCAGCAAAGGCGTCCTCTAAGAAGACGACGCTTGCACAAGGCGCATCTCTGAAAAGAAAGACGAACAATGATACAACAAGTCCCTCTTCTGCGTCAAAGAGGTATAATGTTTTAGCAGGCACTCAGCGGATAGATCGGGCAGTGACGTTCCCTGCTGTGCCATATTGCAGGAGGAGTGTACGCCGGATTGCATCCTGAGACCTAGCCGGTCGTGCACAGACTGATCCAGCCCCCACTAGTAGAAAAAGGGCCATTTGTCCCAGTTCGTAAGGGCCTTCTGTCCCGATTTAGGAACCGGGACTAAAAGGTCGGTACTAATGCCCTTGGCCTTTAGTCCCGGTTCTTACACGAACCGGGACAAATGGGCCTCCACGTGGCTGCTATGGCCAGACTGGGCAGGGGGGCCTTTGGTCCCGGTTGGTGACATAAACCGGGACAAAAAGGCATCCACACGTCAGCAGCTGGCTGGAGCTGAGGTTTTTTTAAAGGGGCTGGTTTAGGGGTTTTGGGGGTTAATTTAGGTTGTTAATAGCTAGCTAATAGAGAGAAGTGTCCTCTCTTATATCTCCGTGCTTTGTTTACCAACGCTACTGCTATGTTCATTTCACCTGCTGATATATAATAACTCTTCATGCTCGCATCATGCATCATCATATATAATAACAAGTCCTACTAATCATGCAGCATCATACAACTTCTACTCGTTATTAATAACAAGTCATACGATCATCATCCTCATAGTCATCGAACCAACCCTACTTAATTGTTCTTAGCACATGATCATCAGTATCAGGTAGGACCTAAATACCCTTAAGGTAAAATAGCATAAAACAATATAGACCCTGACTCTCCATTATGGAGAATGGAGATCATCCTGTCTTCAATTCTTGTGCTTCGCTTCCTTTTACTTCCCAGAACCTCCTTACGACTGTCCATACATTTTTTTCATTCTTTGATTGTCATGTCTCCACTTCTTTTAGAAATCCGGTATGGAAAGTTGAGATTCGTAGGATGACTTGATTGTATGTTCAAAACATCATGGCGACCATTCTGATACATCAGATGAGGCACACAATCATTCGAGATTATCTGTTGAAAAACATAGTAATAACTTCGTAGTTAGCAATGATGCACTAGTTTTAGAAATATGCAAAAGATGCACGGATGTCGTAATAGTAAAAAATCTTAGCAGGGTATCTCCATGGTAGTTAACGTAGTTCAACACGTGCACTAGTGGCACGTATTGAGCATAATGTTGAGGAGTTCGATTGTAGATATTGTAATTCTCAAGATCAGTACAAAATGCGATCAGATGATTTTTCTCCTTATAAGTTAATTCGGAGCCATCGGTGTAGTGGGTTTTGTCTACCACCTTCCGCACATTCTTTGAAGAATGAAAATAAGCTGTCAAATATTTTGAAATAAACAATATAAATTACATAATAACTATGTTTGAGAAGCTCACATAGGGGAAGAATTGGAAGCATATCAACAAGGACCCAAATGTCCATATTGTCTTGCTCGATTTTAGGATCACCAAGATCCATGGTGACAAGCATACCCTCATCAAAACCATACATCTTGCAAAGTGCTTCCCAATTTTTGCAACCAAAATGGGTTACACTCTCAGAATTGTACAACTTTACTTCAAAATCCACACCATGATGGGTCCTTAGGTGAATTTTCTTTGTTTCCATACTTTCATGGTCTTTAAAACCCATCCTCTCCAAGACATAGTGTCTTGCATAGCATGGGATAAGCTAGTCGAATTGGAAAAGATGAAAAGTACATGTTTAAATAGTTGAAGTTGTGCTTAGTTACGAAAAAACTATTGTCGTCATTGCATACCGTTTCAACATCGAAGGTCTCCTCGAGCATAATGCTGAAGCGTTGATCTTCGTCCAGCTCAAGGAACCTGTTGCACATACCTCAGTCGTCGTGGCATGAGTCGCACTCCCTCGGGCGGTTTTCATCGTCCGAGTACGACATTTCCTATGTTCATAATTCAAATATTAAACTTGTACAATTAAATATATGTACTAAAAAACCTTAATTAGATCATTATTATTCATCACGGGTTGACTATCGGTCTGTCGAGCCTTTTCTTGAAAACTCTCAGCTCATGTGGTGTACATATTCGACTGTCGGTGATGGTAGCTCCTCCTTTCATTCCCGAGTGCATTACACCAAATTGTCTAGCACACGGGAATGAAGGAGAAGCTACCCCCATGACAACAGTCGGGATTCTTCGTCCTCTCATATATATATGGTTGGAGACTCTCCCTCACTGATTCCTCTCTGACATTTGCGACCGTCGGTGATGGTAGCTCCTCCTTTCGTTCCTGAGTGCATTACACCAAATTGTGTCTAGCACACGGGAACGAAGGAGAAGCTACCCACACGACAATAGTCGGGATTCTTCGTCCTCTCATATAGATGGAGACTCGACAGACTTAAAGTCAACCCGAGGACTCATATTATAGGACTCATATTGGCATGGAGATTTGGCTGGTCTCACCTCGAGGTCGGAGGGGGGTCGGGAGGACGGCGCGGATGATGGAGGGGGTTCCTAGATTTCTGCATAGTGCTCTCCAATTTTAGCATTCAAAGTAGGAGTACTTTTTCAATTTGAGCATTCAATAAGCAAAACCAAATCGTAAAATAAAGTACTATTCAAATTAGCATGCATTCAATTATAAGCAAAACTACATCATCTCTTGTGTCCGTACATCATCAAATATTATCACTAATACTCCTCGAATACTATCATACATATAGCATCGCTAATACAGCTAGAACTGTAGCGCCCGACGGGTATCGTCGCGGGCGGTGGACACTCAAAGAGAAGGAACCATCACAGAATCATAGCTCAAGTGAGATCCCTGAAGAACCTGCCAGGTATTGTCGAACCTGCCCTCCAACGCAACCATGTAGCGACGGACGTGCTCGTCCTCCTCGCTGACACGGTGACGTACCACCTCCGCGGTGTCCGGAAGCCTCGGCACCGTCACTGGCCCACGCGACCGCCACCAAACAAGGATCGGGTCAACAATAGGCTGGCTCCTCACCAACCTACGCCCCCTGGAAGGTAGCACCTCCTAATACCAGCCCGGCGGAGCCCAGTCCCGGACATGGCCCCTCTATCAAGCCGGCCTCCTCTGCCGAGTCGACGACGAGGATCCGGGATAGGCATCGTCGACGTCGATGCGGGATTAATTGCTTGAACTAAAAAAATAAACTAGTTCTATTAATTTTCTTCCTAAAAATAAACTACTTCTATATATAGTAAAATAAAGTAGTTTTATTAAATCAACTAGTTCAACTACTAAGCACTTACTATAAATAAATAAAATAAAGTAGTTCTTACTAAAAATAAACTACTTCTATATATAGTAAAATTTAATAAAGTAGCTTTATTAAATCAACTAGTTCAACTACTAAGCACTTACTATAAATAAATAAAATAAAGTAGTTCTTACTAAAAATAAACTACTTCTATATATATTAAAATTTAATAAAGTAGTTTTATTAAATCAACTAGTTCAACTACTAAGCACTAACCTAAAATCGATCTCTACTAACCTAAATAAAAAATTAATACATATATGAAAAAAAACATATATAAACAAAAAAATGCTATGAACATTATATTCATACATACATAGCCACATCCATTCATCATATAGCTACCACATACATATATATACATTATATATATGAAAAAATGCAATGAACAAAAAAATAATACAAATTATATGAAAAGAATGAACAGAGCCGTGGCGCGGCGGCAGCTCACATCAGTGGCGGTTGGCGAGGGCGACGGCGTGGGCGGCGGAGGGTGATGGCGATGAGGGCGGGGGGCAGAGGATGACAGCGACAGTG
>NC_041391.1:42069853-42118251 GCF_002162155.2 Triticum dicoccoides | reverse complement strand
TGCCACCCACTAGGACCAAAGCCCTCTGCTTCTCTTTTCAGCAGCCCAAAGTGCGGGAAGCAGAGGGCTTTGGTCCCGGTTGGTGGCACCAACCGGGACTAAAGGGGGGGCATTGGTACCGGTTGGTGCCACAAACCGGTACCAAAGGTGTGCATTGGTCCCGGTTCATGGCACCAACCGGGACCAATGTCCTGCTGCCAAAGCCGTGGTGCGGTGGGATGTTTAGTCCCATCTCGCTAGCCGAGGAGCAGTGCGACCGGTTTATAAGCCCTGCCCCGCCAGCTCCGTTGAGCTCCTCTCAACCGCAGGCCTCTGGGCCTAATCTCGCACTGCTATGCGTGTGGGCCTGCTGGGCCTTCTGCGGGCCTGAATCCTGGCCCACAGATGGGTTTCTAGTCGTATTCTGGCCGTGGTGGCCTAGTAGGTGGCTTTTTTTTAAAAAAAATCCCATTTTTATTTTCTTTTTTGCTTTATTTATTATATTTTGTTTCTACTTACAACAAAATACTTACTATTGCTATTTTATTTATTTCAGGAAAATTCATTTTGCTTATAATGTTTTGAACAGAAAATACTTTGTGAATTTTAGGTCCATAAATTTTATTTATGTTATCAAAGTTTATTTTATTTTATTTTATTTTGTTTCTACTTATATATTTTATTAAAGTTTATTTTATTTTATTTGGTTTCTACTTACATCATCAATTTTCATCCCTTTCTGACTTCATTTGTTATTTTTCATGCATTTACTGATTATTTTGAGCTATAAGACCCTGAGATTGAAAAGCATTTCAAATGAACTCTGAAAAGGTTGAAAGTTGGCATGGTATCATCATTTCATCCACATAGCATGTGCAAGAACGTTGAGAGAGTTACGGCAAAAACTGGATGCACTTCGTGTACAAAACGGACAATCTCTTTCGAAGTATCAGGATTTCATACGGAAACTCGTCTGTTACAAAGGGATTTTATTTTTTAAAGTTATTTGAACTCCTGACTTTTTGTGTGTTCAAAATGCACCATTCAAAGCCACATCATCAATTTTCAATCCTTTCTGACTTCATTTGTTATTTTTCATGCATTTACTGATTATTTTTAGCTATAAGACCCTGAAATTTAAAAGCATTTCAAATGAACTCTGAAAACGTTGGAAGTTGGCATGGTATCATCATTTCATCCACATAGCATGTGCAAGAAAGTTGAGAGGGTTACGGAAAAAACTGGATGCACTTCATGTACAAAACGGACAATCTCTTTCGAAGTATCAGGATTTCATACGGAAACTTGTCTGTTACAACAGGCATTTCAAATGAACTACGAAAAGGTTGAAAGTTGGCATGGTATCATCATAATAGTTGTGGAGAAAGTCTTCACGTTTTCTTGGCTTGTGTCCTTTCCTTATTGCGCCGTAACCATGGATAATCTTCATCATTTATCAGTATGCTTGGGTCAGCCTTGACTTTGAATGGAGGAATTTCATGAAACTTTTCATAATCTTCGGATATGTCTGTCTTGCCCTCCACACCCACGATGTCCCTTTTTTCCTGAAAGAACTATGTGGCGCTTTGGCTCATCGTATGATGTATTCGCTTCCTTATCTTTTCTTTTTCTCGGTTTGGTAGACATGTACTTCACATAGATAACCTGTGCCACATCATTGGCTAGGACGAACGGTTTGTCAGTGTACCCAAGATTGTTCAGATCCACTGTTGTCATTTCGTACTGTGGGTCTACCTGTACCCCGCCTCCTGACAGATTGACCCATTTGCATTTAAACAAAGGGACCTTAAAATCTACTCTGTAGTCAAGTTCCCATATGTCCACTATGTAACCATAATATGTGTCCTTTCCCCTCTCGGTTGCTGCATCAAAGCGGACACCGCTGTTTTGGTTCGTGCTCTTCTGATCTTGGGCGATTGTGTAAAATGTATTCCCATTTATCTCGTATCCTTTGTAAGTCATTACAGTCGAAGATGGTCCCCTAGACAACGAGTACAACTCATCACAAACAGTGTTGTCACCTCTGATACGTGCTTCCAACCAACTGCTGAAAGTCCTGATGTGTTCACATGTAATCCAGTCGTTGCACTGCTCCGGGTGTTTGGAGCGCAGACTGTTCTTGTGTTCATCGACATACGGGGTCACCAATGTAGAGTTCTGTAGAACTGTGTTGTGTGCTTGAGACCAAGAATATTTGTCCCTGCATATTATTGAGTCCCCTCCAAGCGTGCCTTTTCTAGTAAGTCTCCCCTCATACCGCGATTCAGGGAGACCTATCTTATTAAGGCCAGGAATGAAGTCAACACAAAACCGAATGACATCCTCTATTTGATGGCCCATGGAGATGCTTCCTTCTGGCTTAGCGCGGTTACAGACATATTTCTTTACGACTCCCATGAACCTCTCAAAGGGGTACATATTGTGTAGAAATACGGGGCCCAGAATGACAATCTCGTCAACTAGATGAACTAGGACGTGCGTCATGGTATTGAAGAAGGATGTTGGGAACACCAGCTCGAAACTGACAAGACATTGCACCACATCACTCCTTAGCCTTGGTATGATTTCTGGATCGATCACCTTCTGAGAGATTGCATTGAGGAATGCACATAGCTTCACAATGGCTAATCAGACGTTTTTCGATAGAAGCCCCCTCAATGCAACCGGAAGCAGTTGCGTCATAATCACGTGGCAGTCATGAGACTTTAGGTTCTGAAACTTTTTCTCTGCCATATTTATTATTCCCTTTATATTCGACGAGAAGCCAGTCGGGACCTTCATACTAAGCAAGCATTCAAAGAAGATTTCCTTCTCTTCTTTGGTAAGAGCATAGCTGGCAGGACCTTCATACTGCTTTGGAGGCACGCCATCTTTTTCGTGCAAATGTTGCAGGTCCTTCTGTGCCTCACTTGTATCTTTTGTCTTCCCATACACGCCCAAGAAGCCTAGCAGGTTCACGCAAAGGTTCTTCGTCACGTGCATCACATCGATCAAAGAGCGGACCTCTAGGTCTTTCCAGTAGGGTAGGTCCCAAAATATAGATTTCCTCTTCCACATGGGTGCGTGTCCCTCAGCGTCACTCGAAACAGCTAGTCCGCCGTGACCCTTTCCAAAGATTACGTGTAAATCATTGACCATAGCAAGTACGTGATCACCGGTACGCATGGAGGGCTTCTTCCGGTGATCTGCCTCGCCTTGGAAATACTTGCCTTTCTTTCGACATTGATGGTTGGTCGAAAGAAATCAACGATGGCCCAGGTACACATTCTTCCTGCATTTGTCTAGGTATATACTTTCGGTGTCAGCTAAACAGTGTGTACATGTGTGGTATCCCTTGTTTGTCTGTCCTGAAAGGTTACTGAGAGCGGGCCAATCGTTGATGGTGACAAACAGCAACGCGTGCAGGTTAAATTCCTCATGTTTGTGCTCATCCCACGCACGTACATCGTTTCCATTCCACAGTTGTAAAAGTTCTTCAACTAATGGCCTTAGGTACACATCAATGTCGTTGCCGGGTTGCTTAGGGACTTGGATGAGAACTGGCATCATAATGAACTTCCGCTTCATGCACATCCAAGGAGGAAGGTTATACATACATAGAGTCACGGGCCAGGTGATGTGATTGCTGCTCTGCTCCCCGAAGGGATTAATGCCATCCGTGCTTAAACCAAACCATACATTCCTTGGGTCACGTGCAAACTCATCCCAATACTCTCTCTCGATTTTTCTCCACCACGACCCATCGGTGGGTGCTCTCAACTTCCCATCTTTCTTACGGTCCTCACTGTACCATTGCATCAACTTGGCATGCTCTTTGTTTCTGAATAGTCATTTCAACCGTGGCATTATAGGAGCATACCACATCATCTTCGCAAGAACCCTCTTCTTGCGGGGCTCACCGTCAACATCACCAGGGTCATCTCGTATGATCTTATACCGCAATGCACTGCATACCGGGCATGCGTTCAAATCCTTGTACGCACTACGGTAGAGGATGCAGTCATTAGGACATGCATGTATCTTCTGCACCTCCAATCCTAGAGGGCATACGACCTTCTTTGCTGCGTACGTACTGTCGGGCAATTCGTTATCCTTTGGAAGATTCTTCTTCAATATTTTGAGTAGCTTCTCAAATCCTTTGTGAGGCACAGCATTCTCTGCCTTCCACGACAGCAATTCCAGTACGGTACCCAACTTTGTGTTGCCATCTTCGCAATTGGGGTACAACCCTTTTTTGTGATCCTCTAACATGCGATCGAACTTCAGCTTCTCCTTTTGACTTTAGCATTGCGTCCTTGCATCGACAATGACCCGGCGGAGATCATCATCCTCGGGCACATCGTATGGTTCCTCTTGATCTTCAACAGCTTCCCCCGTTGTAGCATCTGGCACATTGTCTGGTTCCTCTTGATCTTCAGCAGCTCCCCCCGTTGCAGCATCACCGTATTCAGGGGGCACATAGTTGTCATAGTCCTCTTCTTCTTCGCGGTCTTCCATCATAACCCCAATTTCTCCATGCCTCATCCAAACATTATAGTGTGGCATGAAACCCTTGTAAAGCAGGTGGGTGTGAAGGATTTTCCGGTCAGAGTAAGACTTTGTATTCCCACATTTAGGGCATGGACAACACATAAAACCATTCTGCTTGTTTGCCTCAGCCACTTCGAGAAAATTATGCACGCCCTTAATATAGTCAGAGGTGTGTCTGTCACCATACATCCATTACCGGTTCATCTGCGTGCATTATATATAATTATGTATTTCAAAAGTAAGAAAATCAGACAAGTATCTATCTAAAGAAGATAAGAACAAGAGGATCACCACGATGGTGTCAGTGACGAGATCGGCGCAAGCGATCAACGGCGGTGAAAACGGGGACGGGGTGTGACAGACCGCTAAATCTAGACAAATCTCGGGAAAAATGGAGCTCCTAGGTCGAGCTTCGAGAGCAGAAAGCTTAACTAGTGTGGGTCGAGCATTTCATCGAACACCTCATGTGCATAGGAGGTGAGCTAGAGCAACCAATTACCCTCCCCTCGTTGGCCAGAAAAAATAGAGCATTATGGAGTGCTCTACCACGGTGATGGGTATATATAGGCAAATTATTTGTCCCGGTTCGTGGCATGAACCCGGACTAAATTCACCCTTCTATACCGGTTCAAGGCATTAACCGGTACCAATGTCTGTGGGCCAGGAGCGCGGCCCATTGGTCCCGGTTCATGCCACGAACCGGGACCAATGGGTCCAGACGAACCAGGACCAATGCCCATGAGGCCCCGGCCGGCCCCCTAGGCTCATGAACTGGGTCTAATGCCCCGCATGGGTCCCGGTTCATGAAGAACCGGGACTAATGGGCTGGCCAGGCCCGAACCAAAGCCCTGTTTTCTACTACTGCCCGGACCCTGCCCCAAGGAATGGAGGGGATGCGGGAGCAATGTCGGGTTGTCATCTCACAGAGGATTCAGATAATGTATCCGTTACAAACTCCAAAGTGGAGAGTGGGATGGGTCACCGGCGGCGGAGAGCGACTATGCGCGACCCACATTTTACCGAATAGGCTTTCAATGCTCTAAGCTCAGCGGATGCTTATATCCAAGTTGCTCTTGATGGATTTGCTGGAGCCACTCACCAACTTTCAAAGGATATGCGGGTAAGATTTTTTTTGCGCAGATTCAGTAATCATATGATAGTAGCCCCTGGGTCTTGAAGTAGTTGGCCCAACTGATTTAAGAGTCGTTACATTGTTAGTTACTCACGGAGAGGAATAACACTCTATCGAAGGAGCTAGAAGAATGTCGAACTAGGCTGACTGCTGCCACCGCAGAATTGGAAAATTTGAAGAAATCCAAGAAGGCACCTGATGGTAAGTACGGCAGCAGCTCAGAAATAAGGCTCCATGCCCATAACGAGATTGCTCAATTATGCTTTTGTCTCGTTGGTAGGATCGATAGATCAACTAGAGGAGAGGCTAAGGGCTGCTCAAGCGGATAAACAACATGTCGAAGGGCAAGAAGCCGCTGGTCAACGTGTACTGACGCGGACCATTAATGAGAAGAACAAACTACATGATGCAAATATCAAGCAACCCGAAGAACTGAAGGACTTAAGTGCCCAATTATCGGATGCTTTGAAGGAGAACAAGAAGCTGAAAGGCGGCCTATTTAGTATGCTCTTTAACTTATCTTCAACAAGGTCTCATGTTTGAAAATTTGACAAGTTTGCATCTGTAGGTGTGCTAACCGGACGTCCCGAAGGAGAAGTGTCCGGATTCCAAGATGACCTGCTACAAGAGCTGCCCAAAGTGCACGAGCGAGCTTGGATAAATTGCTAAGGCTTTATGTGTTGGTGAATGTAGCAATAATTCAAAATTTTCTACGCATCACAAAGATCAATCTATGGAGATTCTAGCAACAAGAGAGGAAGAGAATGAGCATCTTCATACCTTTGAAGATCACTAAGCGGAAGCGTTACTAGAACGCGGATGAGGGAGTCGTACTCGCGGTGATTCAAATCATGGAAGATCCGATCTAACACCGAACGGACGACGCCTCCGTGTTCAACACACGTATAGCACGGGGACGTCTCCTCCTTCTTGATCCAGCAAGGGGAGAGGATAAGTTGAGGGAGAGCTCCGGCAGCACGACGGCGTGGTGGAGGAGCTTGTAGTTCTCCAGCAGGGCTTCGCCAAGCACTTACGGAGGAGGAGGTGGAGTTGGAGAGGGGGAGGGCTGCGCCAAGGGAAGGGTATGGCAGCTGTCGGTGTCAAAACCGGTGGATCTCGGGTAGGGGGTCCCGAACTGTGCGTCTAGGCGGATGGTAACAGGAGACGAGGGACACGATGTTTTACCCAGGTTCCGGCCCTCTTGATGGAGGTAAAACCCTATGTCCTGCTTGATTAATATTGATGATGTGTATTACAAGAGTGGATCTACCACGAGATCAAGGAGGCTAAAGCCTAGAAGCTAGCCTATGGTATGATTGTTGTTCGTCCTATGGACTAAGGCGATCCGGTTTATATAGACACCGGAGAGGGCTAGGGTTACACAGAGTCGGTTACAAAGGTAGGAGATCTACATATCCGTATCGCCAAGCTTGCCTTCCACGCCAAGGAAAGTCCCATCCGGACACGGGACGAAGTCTTCAATCTTCTATCTTCATAGTCTTGGAGTCCGGCCGATGATGATAGTTCGGCTATCCGGACACCCCCTAGTCCGGGACTCCCTCAGTAGCCCCCGAACCAGGCTTCAATAACGACGAATCCGACATGTATGTTGTCTTCGGCGTTTGCAAGGCGGGTTCTTCTCCATGCTCCATGTGTTTGCCGGATAGTGTCCGGTTGCTTCATAAATGCTGCGCTCCTTGGCTTCCGCGTCCAATAATGGCCTTCTTCCACACGTCATACGAATGCGAAAAGCCAGGGTATTTTTATGTTTTACCCCCTAGCTGCGCAAATAAGCTGGCTATAAGAGAGGCGAGGATCCAGATCCAAATCACACCATCCTCCTTCCGCAAGTACTCATCGAGGCGCATCTGACACCAAACCCATTCCAACATGGACAGTCGACGCGGCTCCTCTTCTCGCGCTCCCAGCCCTAAGCCAGGAGATTGGAGGAGATGCTCTGTCCCGAACAGCGAGTTAGTGACGCTCCAAGCAGAGGGATATCTTCCCCCGGCCTTCATGGTTCCGGTTCGAGCCGGACTGGCCACCTACAAGGGTGGGAAGCAGGCGGAGAGCGCCCCCAATCACTCCAAAGGAGAGCGGGTGTGCTTCGTCCCCTACTTAATAAGGGGACTCGGATTTCCTATACATCCGTTTCTCCGGGGGCTCCTGGAGTTCTACGGACTCCAGCTTCATCATCTTACACCTGCCTCCATTTTGCACATCGCGAGCTTCATAGCTCTATGTGAGCTGTTCTTGGGCATTGAGCCCCATTTTGCGCTGTGGAAGAGGCTGTTTTGCCTCGTACCCCGCTCTCACGAGGGGTCGATATATCAAGTGGGCGGAGCCGAAATATGGCGCATCGCCGGGACCGGATATCTGTCCGTGACCCCGAAGAAGGCGTCCGAAGACTGGCCTTCGGAGTGGTTTTATATGGAGGACGCTCCGCTGCCGGATCCAGTCCGAATCGGCCTTCCGGAGTTCAGCAACGCTCCACTGAAGAAACGCCTGAGTTGGCGCCCACGGAGCCCTCAACGAGAAGATGATAGGAGCGTCCATTACTTGATGGGCCGGATACGGCTGCTAGCCCATTCCGGATTAACCATGATCAGAGTCATGGCCACATGCATTATGCGCGGGGTGCAGCCGCTCCAATATAGGGGCTACCCCATGTGGGACTTCAATGGAGACGATGATGCCACCCGTCACGGCCGCAAGGGACCTGGCTCGACCGACGACCTGGTGAAGATCCTGTCCGGCTTGTACAAGGGGGAGAAGGAGGACTTCCTCCACACGAATCTTCTGAATGGATTTTCCATGAACAACCCTCGGAGCTGGGTAAGCGGTCGCATGTTTATCTGATCCGTGCCTTTAAAGGGAATTGTCTTATTGTATGATTTTGACACAGGAACTGCGTCGAGATGTGGAGGGCATAAAAAGCCCAGCTCCACAACCTGAGGATCCAGAAAGGTCCCTTGATCCGGCCTCCGAAGAGGATCCGGACTTACCGGTGGAACTGATCGACGGGGTGTTCCACCAACTTAGCATGGACAATGCCCTGGTCGCCATTACGGCTGACTACCCCGGTTTATTTCCGGCCTCTCAGGTGACTACGACCGAGGTCTTGACACCATCATTTGATCCGTGCTCAATTCTGACCATCCCATACTAATGGTGAATCACAGGAGGTGCCTTTAAGGCGGGAAGCCGAACCCGCGGTGGCCGACCAACAAGGGTCAGTCCGGCCCAGCAGGCAGAAGAGGAGTGCGACGCGAACTGAAACGTCGCCGCAACGGTACGGAGCACCGCTATTTTTAAGGGAAGGATTCCCAGGAGGTATATTAATGCTCATAACTTTTCCAGAAAGAGCGCTCGTCGGACAGTGTCCGAAGAGGTTGCCAATCAAGCCTCCGCCAGCCATGCTCCAACGCATGGCCCGGGAGGGGAGGCGAATACAAGGCATGAGCCGGAAGCTCCTCTGACGGAAGATGCCGACAGGCTGTCCGCCACCCGGTCTGAGGTGGAGAGCGCCATGAATCACAGGCGTCGCCGGACAGTTCTTCGTGACGCGTGTTTCTCCCTAGAGGCATTAAATGCCTTTGATGCGGGAAATGCGCACCTCCGTGCCGCTCAAGATGGGTTAACCAAAGCTACGAATCAGTATGTGAAAGACATACGTGTAAGTAATTTTAATAGTTATATATGCCAGTAGCCCCCGAGACTTAAAATAGTTAAAATAACTGATTTAAGGATCAATTTCTATGCAGGATCTTACGGAGAAGAATACCCATCTGTCCCAGGAGCTCCAAGAGTGCAAGGCCCAACTTGAGGCCGCACTGGCCGCCACAGGGGGAGCCCAAGAGACCCCCGCTGGTAAGACGTACTTTGAAAAGATAATTAATTAACAAAGTGCGGCGTGAACCTGACAATAATATTGCAGAGGGCGCCGGACTAGATCCGGACAAGCAACAGCTACTGCGTCAGCTAAAGGCCGGCGAGAGGGTGCTTATGAAGGTGCAACAGGAGAGAAACAAGCTCCAAGATGCCCACACCCAGCTAGGAGAAGAGCTGAAAGGTGTTCGGGCCCAGTTGTCTGGCTCCTTGAAGGAGAATCAGCGGCTTCGTCGCGGCATTTATAGTAAGTGCTTCAGCAAATTCCTTTGAAAAGAAGAATTCGGCGAGGAAGTCGATTGACAGAAATATGTCTTTAGGTGTGCTCACAGGTCGCCCTGCGGAGGAAATGCCTGGGTCAACAGGTGACCAACTTCCTGAGCTGGTGCAATTATTCGAACATGTTCGGCAGGTGATGAGTGGCGTCGTTTAGGCTTTATGGCCATCCGTCTCCATACCCGAGGGCCTTGGTGAGCTTGCTGAGAAGCTTCAGGGAGCACGGCGACGCCTCTGTTTGTGGAAGATATCGGCCTGCCGTCAGGGCGCCAGGGAGGCCTGGGCCATGGTGAAGACGCGCTACCCGAAGGCTGACCCAAACCACATGGCCGGGGTCAGACCTGCGGGGCCTGATGGGAAGGAGATCCCTGTGAGCTTGATGTACGGCCAAGTTGAACTGGCCGCGAAATATTCCCAACAGGACTGTAAATTAGACAGCCTATTAGATGGGATTGAGGAGGAGTACAATCTGCCTGTTTGACGATGTAATTTGAAATGACATGTAAGATGTCCTCTAGCCGGATTGTAGATCGTTTGTCTTTGCGGACTGTTTTGCTTCAACCTCGGGACCCAACAGTCCGGAGTGTGTCCGAATACCCCTACGGTTATAAAAGAACCGAGGCATGCATGGAGACAAGGCGTCGGATTCATAATTGCTTTATCAGACAAGTGCCCAACTAGTTATGTTATATTACATGGTTAGTAAGAAACATCTTCCAGGGAGAATAGTTCCGTTAAGGGTTCCTTTCCCTGGGAGGCATGCCCTAAGGTGCAATGCCGGACTGCAAAAATAGCAGAAAAAGCATCTGGGGGCAGATAAATAAGTAAGTAATAAATCATCTTTCAAGTCACCGACCGAATATTCTCTTAAGAACGCTAGCTTTCGGCTTCACCCAGTCTGAGGTACACATCGGGCTGACCCGGCAGTAACAATCGCAGAGGTGCTCCCTTTACCTCCTAGCCGAACAATCGGGAACATAGGGGTAAGCACAGGAGCCAGGCAACCCAGCTTGGCCAAAACTTAAGTCATATCGATGCATATAATGGTGAATAAAAGGTACATGCGGAAGTATGACACATGTATTGGGCGTGAAGCCCATATTAATAAGCTTCTGGTAAAGAAGCCCCCAGGTATAATGAGTGCTAGGAGCACATCAAGTGTGTGCGAACAAAGTGCAAATCAACCAATAAAAGGTATTGAGAAATAAAAGTGGGAAGAAGGAGGGGGACAAGAGACAGTAAAAAATATAAAAAGGTGGATGAGGGAGTGAGACGAACTCTGAGTCCGGTGTTTAGGCGTAGAATCTTCAGAGACGGGCTGCGTTCCATGGGTTCGGCTCGAGTCGGTTGTCAGATGCTTTACGTAGACGATATGCTCCGCCGGTCAGGACTTGGTCGATGATGAAGGGACCTTCCCACTTGGGCTTAAGTTTGTCCTTTTTCTTGTCCGGCAGGCGTAGAACGAGTTCGCCGACATTGTAAGTTTTGGCCCGTGCTTCTCTGCTTTGATATCTTCAAGCCTGCTGCTGATAAAATGCGGAACGAGCCTTTGCCACGTCCCACTCCTCCTCTAAGGCGTCCAAACTGTCCCGCCGATCCAACTCGGCTTCTCTTTCTTCGTACATGCGCACACGAGGTGAGTCATGAATGATATCGCAGGGCAGAACTGCCTCTGCGCCGTATACCATGAAAAATGGTGTGAATCCAGTAGTTCGGTTTGGCGTGGTTCGCAGCTCCCAGAGTACAGAGTCGAGCTCCTCTACCCAGTGCGTGTTACATTCCTTGAGGGACCGCACTAGTCTGGGTTTGATGCCGCTCATGATTAGACCATTTGCTCGCTCGACTTGACCGTTAGTTTGGGGGTGATAGACTGAAGCGTAATCGAGCTTGATGCCCATGTTTTTGCACCAGAGTTTAACCTCGTCGGCCGTGATGTTCGTGCCGTTATCAGTGATGATGCTGTGGGGGACGCCAAAACAGTGTACTACCCTGGATAGGAAGTCTATCACCGGTCCGGATTCTGCCGTTTTAACCGGCTTGGCCTCAATCCATTTGGTGAATTTGTCCACCATGACCAATAAGTATTTGTGCTTGTGGGTTCCCCCTTTAAGTGGTCCAACCATGTCAAGCCCCCAGATCGCGAACGGCCAGGTAATGGGTATAGTTTTGAGGGCGGTGGGTGGCATGTGGCTCTGATTAGCAAAGAGCTGGCAACCGACGCATCGTTGGACTAAGTCCTGAGCATCTGCCCGGGCTATCGGCCAATAAAATCCTGTACGGAAGGCCTTCCCTACAAGGGCCAGGGCTGCAGCGTGGTGCCCGCCAAGTCCGGCGTGAATTTCAGCCAGGAGATTCCGCCCCTCCTCTTCGGAGATACACCTTTGAAGGACTCCGGTTGTGCTTTTCTTATAAAGTTCTCCCTCATGGACCTTGTAGGCTTTAGATCGCCGAACTATGCAGCGGGCCTCATTTTGTTCTTCGGGAAGTTCCTGCCGAATTAAGTAGGCTAGGAATGGTTCTGTCCACGGGGCAATTACTGCCATTATTTCCTGAGCTGAAGGTGTTATTTCATTGGCTGAGCCGCCGATTGTGTCAGAATGGTCTGAGTTAGGTGATGCAGCTGGC
Organism: Triticum dicoccoides; assembly: GCF_002162155.2. NCBI lineage: Eukaryota > Viridiplantae > Streptophyta > Magnoliopsida > Poales > Poaceae > Triticum > Triticum dicoccoides. The sequence continues at coordinate 42,105,800 of NC_041391.1, read as the reverse complement.
TCTGGATTGTTATTTCCGGACTCCTCTTCCCATAACACGGATGGCTTAAAGAGCCGTTCTAGGAAGATGTTTGGAGGGACGGCGTCTCGCTTCGCGCCGATGCGCGCTAACACGTCTGCTGCCTAGTTATTATCCCGGGCTACATGGTGGAATTCGAGTCCTTCGAACCGAGCTGACATTTTTAGGACGGCGTTGCGGTAAGCTGCCATTTTTGGATCTTTGGCATCAAAGTCTCCATTTACTTGGGATATTGCGAGGTTTGAATCCCCGCGCACCTCTAGGCGTTGAAAGCCCATGGAGATTGCCATCCGGAGGCCATGTAGAAGGGCCTCGTATTCGGCTGCGTTACTGGAGTCCATGTACATTATTTGAAGTACGTATTGGATTGTGTCTCCAGTTGGGGACGTTAGGACGACGCCAGCCCCCAAGCCAGCCAACATTTTGGATCCGTCGAAATGCATGATCCAATTGGAGTATGCACCGTACTCTTTAGGGAGTTCGGCTTCGGTCCATTCGGCGACGAAGTCAGCCAGAACCTGCGACTTTATAGCTCGCCGTGGTTTATAGGTTATGTCAAATGGTAAGAGCTCAATAGCCCATTTTGCAATCCTGCCCGTTGCGTCGTGATTGTTTATAATATCGTTGAGAGGTACTTCGGAGGCCACCGTTATGGAACACTCTTGAAAGTAGTGTCGCAGCTTCCGGGATGCCATAAACACCGCATACGCTATCTTTCGATAATGTGGGTACCGGGACTTGCATGGAGTTAGAACAGTGGATACGTAGTACACTGGTTTTTGAAGAGGGAATCTGTGCCCTTCTGTCTCTCGCTGGACGACGAGTACCGTGCTGACAACTTGATGTGTTGCTGCGATATATAATAACATAGGTTCGCCCAGGTTGGGCGCGGCCAGGACCAGATTTGTTGCCAGTATGGCCTTTATTTCTTTGAGTCCGGCTGTGGCAGCATCCGTCCATTCGAAATGTTCAGTGCGCCAGAGGAGGCGGTAGAGGGGCAGAGCCTTTTCTCCCAAACGGGAGATGAAGCGGTAGAGGGGCAGAGACTTAAGGCCGCTACGCATCCGGTTAGTTTTTGTATTTGCTTGAGGTCCTTTGGAATATCCAATTGTGACAGAGCACGGATTTTGGCCGGGTTTGCTTCAATTCCTCTACCGGATACGATCAAGCCCAAGAGCTTTCCTGCTGGTACGCCGAAGACGCATTTTTCCGGATTGAGCTTAATGTCATATGCTCGGAGGTTGTCGAATGTCACCCTCAAGTCTTCTACTAGAGTTTCGACGTGTTTGGTCTTGACGACCACATCGTCTACGTATGCCTCTACCGTTTTGCCTATCTGGGTAGCCAGACATGTTTGAATCATGCACTGATATGTTGCGCCGGCGTTTTTGAGTCCGAAGGGCATTGTGTTGAAGCAGAATGGTCCATATGGAGTAATGAATGCCGTTGCGGCCTGGTCTTTCTCCGCCATCTTGATTTGATGGTATCCGGAGTATGCGTCGAGGAAGCACAATGAATCGTGCCCTGCGGTAGCATCGATGATTTGGTCAATGCGAGGGAGGGGGAAAGGGTCCTTTGTACAGGCCTTGTTAAGGTCTTTAAAATCGACGCAGAGGCGCCAGGATTTGTCCTTTTTTGGTACCATTACTAGATTGGCTAGCCAGTCCGGATGTTTTATATCTCTGATGAATCCGGCTTCTAAGAGTTTGGCTAGCTCCTCTCCCATTGCCTGTCTTTTGGGTTCGGAAAATCACCGAAGAGCTTGTTTGACCGGCTTGAATCCTTTAGGATGTTTAGGCTGTGCTCTGCCAGCCTGCGTGGGATTCCTGGCATGTCTGAAGGGTGCCAGGCAAAAATGTCCCAATTTTCCCGAAGGAATTCTCGTAGTGCGGCTTCGACATCAAGACTTAATTGTGCCCCAATGGAGGGCGTCTTTGTGGGGTCCGTTGGATGGACCTGAAATTTGACTATTTCGTCTGCTGGTTTAAAAGAGGTGGACTTGGACCTCTTATCGAGTATCACATCGTCCCTATCCACTGTGGAGCGCGGCGTAGTTAGTTCCTCTGCCGCTAGGGCTTCGGATAATGCCTCTAGGGCCAGTGCGGCTGTCTTATTTTCAGCGCGGAGTGCTGTATCTGGATCACTGGCAAGAGTGATTATCCCATTGGGTCCGGACATTTTGAGCTTCATGTACCCGTAGTGGGGTATAGCTTGGAAGATTGTGAATGCCTCTCGCCCTAACAAAGCGTGATATCCGCTGCCGAATGGGGCCACTTGGAACGTGACCTCCTCAGACCTATAATTGTCCGGTGAGCCGAACACTACATCTAGTGTGATTTTTCCTGTGCAGCGTACTTCTCGACTAGGGATTATCCCTCTGAAGGTTGTGCTGCTTCGCTCGATGCGGCTCCAGTCAATATCCATTTTTTGAAGGGTTTCCTCGTAGATGAGGTTTAATCCGCTGCCGCCATCCATGAGTACCTTGGTTAGGCGAAAGCCGTCCACTATCGGACTGAGGACCAATGCGGCTGGTGCTCTAGCTTCGGAATTTAGGTTCGTCGCTGGCGTTGAAGGTGATAGCCGTGTCACTCCATGGATTTGCTGTTGCCACTTGGTAGACTTCGACGAGGCCGCGGATTGTTCGTTTTCGCATGTTATTTGATGCGAAAGTCTCGAAGACTATTAATACCATACCAGTACTGCTGGGTTGTTTGCCCGGGGCTAAAAAGCCTTCGCCACTTTTGGCCACCTGCCGTAGTATCCAACATGCTCGAAGGCCATGTGTTGGAGTGGCGCCCTCCGTACTGTGGATTTTGCAGGGTCCGTTGAGCCAGCCCTCCAGTACGGTTCCATGCCATATAGGGTTTTTTTGCTTTTTGGTTTTTAACCCAGGTGCTTGAGTATGGCGCACCCTTTTACTTCGGACTAGGGTTGTAGTCAAGGCCGGACTGTCCCAAAACCTAGCTTCGGTGTTCCTGGCACTCTCCACGGCACAGTATTTTTGTACGATGGTCGCTAGGTCGACCAAGCGTGTGACTTCGCGACGACTTATGGCGTTCATGATTCCCTTGTCCGTGCAATTGTTGCAGAAAATTGAAATCGCGCTTTCTTCTCAGCAGTCCTTTATCCTGTTCATAACCAGGAGGAATCTAGCCCAGTAATTATGTACTGTTTCATCGGGCTCTTGCCGTATTCGAGAGAGATCGCTTATGTTTGGGTGGGCGGGTGGAATCAAGTTCGGGACCCTGCCCGATCTGAGGCTCAAAGGCCAAGAAGTTTCCGGATTTGGAAGCTTGACTTGCTGGATGCTTTCCAACGAATCTAGTCCGATGCCTGAGTCTAAGTTTAGTATTTGATTAGCGTCCGTCCCTCCGCGGGAATCCGGCTTGGAGGGATTGGGAATCCGGACATAGTTGGTTTTCAACGTAGAAGAATGGTTGCCGCATTGTCCCTCTACCACGACAACGTGGTGGGTAGCCTGAGGAGAGTTAATCTCTCTCAGATCAGTTTTAAGCCCAATCTGATCGTAGTCTGTAGCGACTCCCAGGGCGGCGATGCGATCCAAGAGCTCGTTTACAGAGGAGAGCTCAGTCGGATCTAACTGCTCGGCGAATTCTGAGCTGACGTGAAGATCGCTTTTGATGACCTGAGAGGTCATCCTCGAAGCGGTGGCCGAACAGGCGGTCATAGGAAAACCACCTAGCCGAACAGTTTGGCCGGCGGCCAAAGCTCCCTTGACGATGGTGCCGTCTTTAAAGACGGGAAAAGGCATCCTTCCTGATCGCGACGACACAGAGGAACTCTCAATGAAAGAACCAATGTCGGTGTCAAAACCGGCGGATCTCGGGTAGGGTGTCCCGAACTGTGCGTCTAGGCGGATGGTAACAGGAGACGAGGGACACGATGTTTTACCCAGGTTCGGGCCCTCTTGATGGAGGTAAAACCCTACGTCCTGCTTGATTAATATTGATGATGTGTATTACAAGAGTGGATCTACCACGAGATCAAGGAGGCTAAACCCTAGAAGCTAGCCTATGGTATGATTGTTGTTCGTCCTATGGACTAAGGCCATCCGGTTTATATAGACACCGGAGAGGGCTAGGGTTACACAGAGTCGGTTACAAAGGTAGGAGATCTACATATCCGTATCGCCAAGCTTGCCTTCCACGCCAAGGAAAGTCCCATCCGGACACGGGACGAAGTCTTCAATCTTGTATCTTCATAGTCTTGGAGTCCGACCGATGATGATAGTTTGGCTATCCGGACACCCCCTAGTCCGGGACTCCCTCAGCAGCCCTCCCACCCCCTCACTATTTATAGGGGGAAGGGGAGAGGGGGTCGGCCCCCTTAGATCTCATCTGGGGGGGCGGCCAAGGGGGGCAGCTTGCCCCCAAGTTGGTGGGAGGCGCCCCCACCCCCTAGGGTTTTCAACCCTAGGCGCCTTGGGCCCTGGGGGTGGGGGTGCACTAGCCCACTAGGGGGCTGGTTCCCACCCTTGTTCAGCCCACTAAGTCCCCCGTGGCAGGTGGACCCACCCGGGGGACCCCAGACACCTTTCGGTGGTCCCGGTACTATACCGATAACCCCTGAAATTATTCCGGTGTCTAAAACTGGACTTCCCATATATAAATTTTTACCTACGGACCATTCCGGAACTCCTCGTGACGTCCGAGATCTCATCCGGGACTCCGAATAACATTCGGTAACTGCATACTAATTCCCATATCAACTCTAGCGTCACCGAACTTTAAGTGTGTAGATCCTACGGGTTCGGGAATCATGCAGACATGACTGTCGGTGTCAGAACCGGCGGATCTCGGGTAGGGGGTCCCGAACTGTGCGTCTAAGGCTAATGGTAACAGGAGGCGGGGGACACGATGTTTAACCAGGTTCGAGCCCTCTATATGGAGGTAATACCCTACTTCCTGCTCGATTGATCTTGATGATATGAGTATTACAAGAGTTGATCTACCACGAGATCGTAGAGGCTAAACCCTAGAATCTAGCCTATGATTATGATTGTTCTTGTCCTACGGACTAAACCCTCCGGTTTATATAGACACCGGAGGGGTCTAGGGTTACATGGAGTCGGTTACCGAGAAAGGAATCTACATATCCGAATTGCCAAGCTTGCCTTCCACGCAAAGGAGAGTCCAACCCGGACACGGGACGAAGTCTTCAATCTTGTATCTTCATAGTCCAACAGTTCGCCATAAGTATATATTCCGGCTATCCGAGGACCCCCTAATCCAGGACTCCCTCAGTAGCCCCTGAACCAGGCTTCAATGACGATGATTCCGGCGCGCAGATTGTCTTCGGCATTGCAAGGCGGGTTCCTTCTCCGAATACTCCAAAGTAGATCTTGAACACAAGAATCGTGTCCGGCTCTGCAAAATAAATTCCACATACCTCCGTAGATAGTACAATATTCCAGGAGTCTAATTTGCTGACAATTTTTCCATAACGTGACACCTTGCGAAACGGTTTTATTGGCACGTCTTGTCAAAGCAGAGATCATGTCCCCTTATCACGGGATTCTCATCAATACGGGTGTGGATAACCCAACCGTGCCATTAACACAGCGCTTGGGGAATAAGCGAGTTTACAAGGTAAGTGGGGAGGTTCACGATCCCTGCTGCCTTTATAAGGAGATAAGGATTCCCCTCTTTCACCCACGCCTTCTTCTTCCTCTGCTCATCCATTCTCTCTCGCTTGAGCTCCAGCGCCCAAGCATTCGCCCTCCCCGCCCACAAAGGCCCTCCGAAAATGTCTGGATCTGGAGCAGGAGGCAAGTGGATGGCCTCTACCGTCCAGGAGAAGGATATCAAGAAACTTCGGGAGGCCGGGTACCTGGCCAAGAAGATCGGCCACCGCCTTCCGACAGTGGGACAGATCGTCCCTACCCCGGAACCCCATGAGAGGGTTATGTTCCTCCCCCAATTGGTCCGTGGGCTAGGGTTCCCCTCCACCCATTCGTTCGCGGTATTATGTATTACTATGGGATCAATTTTCATGATCTATCCCCCAATATCTTCCTCAACATCTTGACATTCATCGTCGTGTGCGAGGCCTTCCTACGCATCTCTCCACACTTCGGATTATGGCTGAAGATTTTCAACGTGAAGCCCAAGGTGGTGAGCGGCCAACACGCTAAGTGCGGAGGAGCCATGGTGAGCAAGATGCCCGACGTCACATGGCCATCAGGTACCTTCAATGATTCCGTCAAAGGGTGGCAACAACAGTGGCTCTACGTCACTAAGACACGCGACACAAAATGGGTAGCAGCTCCCGAATTCCGATCCGGAGCTCTAGTGTGGCTTACGTCCTGTCCCAAGAAGGGCCTGAACTGGTCTTCTCCATATGAGTTGGCGGTGCTCCAGGCGCGTGTCAAGGGTATGGAAGACAAGAATATCAAACTTCTCAACGTAGTCCAGGTGATGTTAGTTCACCGGATTCTCCCCTGTCAACACCGGGCTTGCTATTTATGGGAATTCGACCCGGCCAAGAACCAGACCCTGCTAGGGTTCTTTGGCTCATCACACAAAGATATCTGGAAGGTGCTCTTTAAGTCCGGTAAGTCGTGGCCGGATTCAGCCGAGGACCACGGGTACCAACTGTCCCGACCCGTGAATTCGGTAGGTCTTCGTATCTTAGCAAGTTGTATGCTTTATCAGCATAATCCAAGGGAAACGCCTAATGTATTTTCCCACAACTCTCCTAGGGCTGGACGAAGCAGGCGGGACGGATCTACTGCCCGGCCCCACTGCCAGAAGAACCAACCGGCCCACTTCCGACGAAGATGCTGGTCCCTGTGCCTTATAAGGTGCGGAAGAAGAAAGCCGAGAAAGAGGCCAAAGAGACCAGGGGCGGCCTTCGTCGCCAAGGCACTTCGGATACAATATCTGAAGACTCCGAGGCCCTCTCTTCCTCTAGAGAGGACGAGGAAGAGGAGGAAAACCGACCCCCCCCAGCAAGGGGGGGGGAAGAAACGGACGGCCTCCACATACTTGGAGGCTGAGTCTCCTAAGAAGGGTAAGACTACCCTTCCGGAGGAATCCGCCACCGCCGCCGACAACAGCACCGAGTGGGATCCCAGGGTCCAGCCCCTCGTGAAATCGTGAGTATATAAAGCCCAGACACGTTTGTGTATCCAAACTCACTATCGTACAACATTTAATGCATTGCGTCGTGTCTTCTTTGCAGTCCGGCGAGGTCCCGCACCGAACAATCCTCATCAGAGGATTCACTGGGCTCGGATGATATGGACGACGGGACACCCCCGACGGCCCCCTCCCCCAAACACGTGAGTGACACCAAGGTATCGTCCCGAAGGGATCCATCCCAAGGAGGGGGTAGGAAGACCGTCAAGGCGGCGCCGGAGGGTCGAACCTCAACGGCCAAACACACGGGGAAAAGGCTCCCATGGACACCGACGGCGGGGACTATTTTGACTTCAGCCCCCAGCCGGACACAGTTCCGGAGACCAACACGGCTCCGGAATTAGGCAGGAAACCTCCCTTGACAGAAGGGGGTGCGCCTGTCCCACCGGCCACCTCAGCCAACCAAAGGTGCCGGATACCTTATCAGGAGCACTAAAGAGCGCCTCCATCATTGAAAAGCATTGTGCCCTTATGGGTGCAGTGATTGATAAGATTCAGTCCGCTGAAAGTGGGCTGAATCAAGCCTACATCAGCCTTATAACGGGCTTTGAGGTATGTTCTGAGGTTTCAGAGAGTGTTATAGTATAGATAGTAGCCCCTGATACACTGTTCGGTGTTCGGAAGAAAAAATCGGACAGAGGATCGAATATATACTCGCAGGAGACTTACCTTGTCACACTTCTCCCTCTTTTGTTTTTTTGATAAGCAAAAATCTGTAGTGACTGCCACCTCTCATACTTCGGAAGTCTCCGGACTGAAGCAGGGTCTGGAGCGGGCTGAAGAAGAACTCAGCCAAGTGAAGAAGCAGTTGGAGGATAACCAAGGTATGCAAAAACCCTTGTTCACGTTCAGCGCGAATGAACAATTGAGTATGACAATTTTTTCATGATGTACTCTAGGAGCGATGGCCAAAGTTGAAGCACTTAAGAAGGCGGTGGCCGAGGCCGAGAAGAAGGCGGCCACTGAGCAGGCCCTTCGTGAAAAGCACGAGGCCAGGGTTACTGAAGTGCAGAAAGAGCTCCAAGAGGCCGTGAAGAGATATGAGACCTTGGAGCAGAGTTTAACGGAGAAAGAATCCGAACTCACCAAGGCTCGTCAAGCCACGCATGATGCCCGGAGCGAAACTTAGGGCGCCCTGCAGGAAATCTAGGAGGCCAGAAAGATCGCGACGGGTAAGGCTTCGTCTATGCAAAGCAAGTATTTAAAGGGATAAAATCTCGTTAGTAATTCCAATTCGGATTTCTCCAGGGGTGTTTGCGGAGCTGCCATGCGGCGTATCTGATGCAGCACAATTCTACCAAGCCAAAGAAAGGAGCTCTGAAGAGAAGCTCTTGTGGTTGCAATATCTGGTGCCAGAGTATCTAGTGTCCTTTGCCGATCAACTCAAATAGTTGATCGAGCTGCATAGGGCGGCCGAACTAGCCATGAAGGATTTAATTATCCGGCTATGGCCCGCCGAGGCAATTCTCAGCAGCTACTTCGTGCTCGTGAAGCGGCTTGTAAGTGTCTGCCCTCGATTAGAAGTCATCAAGCGGTCGGTCTGTATGGAAGGTGCGCGAATGGCCTTCGCCCGCGCAAAGGTGCACTGGGCGAAGATGTATGCTGAAAAGCTGATGACCAAAGGACTGCCTGAAGGGAAGGAGCACCGCAAGCCCGAGTTATATTATGACAATGTCCTGAAAGGATCCTGCCTTGTAGCGGAGTAATGTGCCAAGGATATTATATTCCCATGAATACGTTCATGTTATCCTATGTAATGTTGAACAAGGTTATTTATATGATATAATGCTTGTTATGTACGATCTTTACCTCCTGTGCGGCTGTTTTTCTATATATTAGTCCTGAGAGTTGGCCAGTCGTCGGCTTCTGCAGCCACGTAAGAAGTACGGGGGTGTTCGGGATAAACCTGAGCACTATTGACCCTAGTTTTGGGTCCTTGAAGGAGGTGTTCAGCGCAACGAACGAGGCAATCGGACTATAAGGCTTTATCACCCTCACCTAGCCATAGGAGTTTGACAAAAGAAAGGTAGGCGCAGCCCCTGGTGTTCGGAAGACCACACTAGGGGCTCTATAAGCACCCGGTCGGAAGAAAAAACCGATCCATCGCACGCTGCATTAGTTATCGCATAATGTGGAAGAAATCCTTAAAGATTTTGCAACCTCTCGAACAGCTGACCAGCTCTCGTCGTATCATGACAGTCAGTTTTCGGCTTTCTCTACTGAGGTGCTCGTCCGAAATAACCGGGACACAATTGCAGTAGTTCTCCCTTTACTACCCTAGCAGATATAGCGGAACATAGGGTAGCAAGCACAGGAGCCGGGTAACCCAACTATTGACCCAAGACATGATTCGGAGCTGATGCATATAATGCTATAAGTTCGGGGTGACGAACGACCGTGAAGGTATTCAGACTTTATTGTCATATTATGGGTACAACGAGGCCCCTGGCATATTAAGGCACATTGTAATGTACGGATGCCATTAAAAAAAGTATCAATAAGAAAGAATAGCAAGTAAGCATCATATAAAGCCACATATTGTAATTGAGTAATACGTCGAGGCGTACGAGTACAAGTAGTGCAAAAAAAGAAATATGACTTCAGAACCTGCTGAGACCAGGGGGGTTGGCTGTGTGCGGATCCGGGTAATAATCGGATGGTCGTCAAGGGGAATATTTAAGGACTCCCTTACGCGTTCGAGCTGTTTCCCTCCTTGGTATATTCGTCCCCTCATGGGTCTGGTCGCCATGTCGCCAGTGATGGCCTACACAAAAGTGGACCTGCAAAGAAAATGCAAGAAATGTGTGTGTACCATGGAGCGGTTAAGCCGCATTGTGTGACCTATCCTAGCTTTGCCTCCGTCTCCCGCCGGAGTGGTTAATTAAGCTCTTGACGAGCTGGGCTATCCTACCGCTGAGTAGTTCGGACTCTGTTGAAGGTGTCCGGGAACCTGGCTGTGAATGCAGGTTCGATTGAAAAATGCCACTCTACACTTCTACTGTTGAGGCGGCGGTGTGCTCTTTAGTATCGAGGGAGCGTTCGGCTTTGCAGTTAACTGTTATGACACTGCGTGGACCTGGCATCTTGAGCTTAAGATAAGCGTAATGTGGCACCGCGTTGAATTGAGCAAACGCGGTTCGTCTGAGCAGCGCAAGATAGCTGCTGCGAAAAGGGACGCTATCAAAGATTAAATCTTTGTTACGGTAATTATCCGGGGGTTCGAAGACTACCTCCAAAGTGACGGAGCCTATACAGCAGGCCTCCAGGCATGGTATAACACCTTTGAAGGTGGTTTTAGTGGGTTTGATCTTTGAACGATCAATGCCCATCTTGCGCGTTGTATCCCAATAAAGCAGGTTCAGACTACGACCTCCGTCCATAAGGACTCTTGTGAGGTGGAATCCGTCAATTATTGAGTCAAGGACTAGTGCGGCTGAGCCACTCTGATGGGTATTGGTTGGACGGTCCTTGCGGTCAGAGGTGATCGGGCCGGCCAACTGTCGGTTCAATATCCGGCGTATCTCGTAGTAGGCATCCTAAGCTAGGCGTCTTGGAGCGATGGTAACATGGACACGGGGTTTTACCCAGCTTCGGGCTCTCTTGATGAGATAATACCCTACATGCTGCTTTTGATTGTATTCATATGGGTGTAGTGCAGAGTACACGTATCTACCACGAGATTGTAGTAATGAATATGAGATTGTCTATTGACTAGCATGGCCTCGGTTTATATAAGACACCGGAGGCCTAGGGTTTATAAGAGTCCTTGTCTTGGGCGCCAAGTCTTGTGGAGTCTTCCTTGTATGCGGCAGGGGTTGTCTGAACTGACCCATGAGTATACGGCCATAGGGGTCCTCGGCCCAATCCAACTGATCGGGAGATGAAATGGTGTGTACCGCCTAGTCCAGGACACCGTCAGTAGCCCCCTGAATCGGTCTTCAAGTTGGGGACGCTCCTCGATTCTTCTGAACTGTTCTTCATCTTTGATCGTCGGTCTTGAAAACTGGTTCAACAAATCTTCTCTTCTTCGATCTTGAGGACCGCCGAAGTGCATCCGAAGAGTTTACACGTCGGGTATCTGAGGAGCCCCTTTAAGTTTTCGGCCTTTATCAATGCCTTGTTATTTTTATGCCACACCTCGGGTTTGGAGTTGTTCCCGGGCGGCAGTGTCCTCTTGCGTCCGAGCTCCAATGCCGGACTGAATTCAAGGTATCCTTTGCAGCCGAGCACCAACGCCGGACCGCTTCCGAGCTCCGATGCCGGAATGTATCCGAGCTCCACCGCCGGAATGTATCCGAGTTCCACCGCCGGACTGTATCTGAGGAGTATTGCTACAGCCGAGCTCCAACGCTGAACTGCATCCGAGCTCCAACGCCGGACCATATCCAAGGTGTCATATATCACCTTGGTTCAAAAAAGTTGAAGGAGTTTAGCCGAGCTTAATGCCAGAAATGCCCTCTACGGAGCCAGCCACTAGCGTCCGAGCTTGATGCCGGACTGCTTCCGGGGTGTCTATTGTAGTCGAGCACCAACGTCGGACTGCTTCCGGGGTGCCGAATTATGCAATGTAATCTCTGCCGAGATGTATAGCCAGTAGCCCTCAAGGTGTGTGTTGGCCTAATATCCGGGATGCACCTGAAGGAAAAATCAAACTGCTGACCCTAGTAGCCCCTGAGACCCTGGTCGATTCATAAAATCAGCCTGAGGATCAATTCCCAGCTCGGTAACATACTTAGGAATAGAAACGTGGTGTGCGAATTCCTCGAGACTCAGGTTGGGTGCGGCCGACCAACCTCAGGATAATAATCTCCTCGAAAACTATATTGCACTTTAAATTTTCTGCATTGGATTGTCAATGCAGTAGCCCCCGAGACACTGGTCGGGTGGCGACACCAGATCAGGGGATCGATGTACCCCTTTAATATTTGTAAATGAGAAGCATGAAGTCCAGTAGCCCCCGAGCCTTAATGTGGGCACGGGAGGCCGAATTAAGGATCGACATCCATAGTAAAATCACAAATTATATGTAATGACTCTATGTATCCAAGTACTTTACGTCATTAATGCTCGGCTCCGCATTGTACAAAACTTTGTTGACCGACCATCGGCTTCAACCTCCTCGGCCAACAGCCGAGGGGTGTTTGTCCTACTTTATAAAGCCTTCATGAGGGCAAATCTTTACAGCAAACAAGGCAATCCGGCCATACGGTTTTATAAACAAAGGTACGCGGAGAGACATGTTATATTATTATTTATTTATTTTAACATAAGAAACATTTTCCAAAGAAAATAGTCCCTCTATCGGTTCCTTTCTTTGGGTTGTCATGCTAAGTATGATCATGAAGCCTCAGCTTCGATCGATGTGGGGGGAAATATTGAGGATTTAGTTTGTGGAAAGCTTTCGAACTCTATGGTCTAAATGAACCCAAATTTTCACTTCCATTACGACCGTTTATGATCTGAAAGTCGCCCATCGTCAGCTTCTACCCCCTTGTAGATGCTATGCAGGGTGTTTCCAAAACAACCCTTAGCCGACGTCTCGGTGCCCGAAGGCGGTTGTGTTGGCGGAAACGAGGCAATCAGATATGCAGGCTTTAGAATTTTCACTTAGTCATAGGAGCTTAAAGTTGGGAGGCCAGCAAGTAGCCCCCTGGTTAGTGTTCAGCGACAGCCGAGGTCAAGCCGTAAACACTTTGGCCAATGTTATGAACGGCCCGTCATTTAATACAGTCATCGGACTGCTGACCAATTTACGCATATTATGACAGTCAGTTTTCGGCTTTCTCCACTGCGGTGCTTAACCATGCGAGCTGGAAGCACAATCACAGTGGTTCTCCCTTTGCACACCTAGCCGAACAAAGCGGAATATAGGAGGCAAGCACAGGAGCCGGGCAACCCAACTATTGACCGAAGACACAATTCGAAACTGATGCATATATAGCAATATCCAAGAATTTTTGCCGAATCTCTAACGGTGTCCGGCATTGCACTGCGAGACTTATGCGGAAAACACACAAATAGTTGAAAAGTGCCATAGGATTGGAAAACCAAAAAACGTCAGTAAAAACTCGACATCCGAACTAGATCAATTGTTCGGTGCCAATCGTAAAATTGGTCTTAGAAAAAATTATGCTTCTGTCGTGCTTTAACATGACACAGCATATCTCAAGACTTCAAGCGGGTCAGCCTACAGCTTCAACCTCCTATCCCGAAGGCGGAGTACTTCTCGTTAGGCCAGTTTAAAAAACTTTAGCGGTTGTGAGAGGGAAATTATGCCCCCGTCTATTGACCACATACTCGCGTCAAAAAAAGGAGTGATAGAAAAAAGACTTTACAATGACTAGGAAGAAGAACACTTATTATAAAACATCTCACATAATTTAAGAGCCCCCGGGTGACTTGGGTAAAAGAATTTTATGTATAATGATTGTATGTAATGAAGTACTTATATCATATCTGTGTCCACCCAAACTTTATATGCGTCTTAATCGATCGTCGGCTTCTCTCTCTTCGGTCAAGGACCGAAAAGTGTTATGTACTCCCCCTGTCGAGAATATCAACGGTGTTTCCGATAACCAGGCAATCAGGCCATAAGGCTGTAACAGACAAATCGCGCTCAGGGAACTTATGCTATATTACAGATAAAATGTAAGAAGCATCTTCAAAGAAAATAGTACCCCCACCGATACCTCCCTTCGGTTGCTCATTATTATTACGAGACTTGTGCAATAGATTTTTTGTACTCATGAGTTCCGTTGTGTGCCGACCATTGTTGAAAACAGTAAGAGTGCTAGCTTTCGGCTTCACCCAATCTGAGGTCCGGCTCGGATGACCCGATCATGACAATCGCAGAGGTGCTCCCTTTACTTCCTAGCCGAACAATCGGGAATGTAGGGGTAAACACAGGAGCCAGGCAACCCAGCTTGCAAATTGCTTAAGTTAACATGGTGCATATTGTGGCGTAATACATGAACAAGGAACGAAGCCGTACAAGTATAATCATTTGCATGAGGAAAGGCTTCAGAAAGGAAGCCCCCAAGTAAACGGCGTATTTAGATGTGTGTGTCACAAGCAAAGTTTGGACAAGGAAGTTTTTCACAAACAACTTTTTGCGAAAAAAGTATAATGCTTGGTCGGACCGAACAAAATTTAAAACTGGGAGTTTTTGAGCATGAAAGCGACTTAGCTGGTTAATTTATTCGGCATTGATGACGCGGTCCGAGCTTGATGCGGGACAAAGTCTCAGCCCCGATGTGGCCAGCAAAGAGCTCGGTACTCCGAAGAGTTGAAGCCCCTGGTCTAGCCAAGGTAATGAAAAAAAAGGTGCATAATTAATTTACACGAAAAAAGTTTGGTAAATATGGCCTGAGCGCTGAGGCTAGCTCGATGGCGCATTGGCATCGTGGCACGGCAATGTCGGCGAAGGTCGGCCTGCCCAGGTGACATGGAGAGGCTGGCCAGACTGATGCTAGGTACAAACGTCGGTAGAATTTCTCTGCCAAGATGATGCAATACAGGCCAACAAAAAATATTCTGTGTATAATAATGCTAATCGAATAATTTGGAAAAACATAACCTGAACACCAGCGGCGACGATTGTAGCAGACCGAAGCAAACGGATGAACTGATCCGTGCCGAACACGCTGCAAGGCCAATCCTCAATATGCGTAGTAGCACTTTTATTCTGTGTATTTGTCAGAAAAAGTAGAAAACAACCAGCGGCCGACTATATAGGTATTGAATTAAAAAGGGGAAATTAGCAAATCTCCCTGTTGTGTGCTGGAGGTCATTATCTCCACGTCATAGGTCATTACCTCCACGTCATTGCTATGGCAATACCAAGAGAAACATGTGTCGCTCTTATTACGTGGACACAAGCAGTCCTAATAATACCAGGCGGACTTGCACGTGGAAAGTGCATAAAAGGAAGATGATTAGCGAAAAGTATAGATTGCCTTGTAATTAAATAATGAAGGAAAGAAAAACAATGATCGGATCTCCCTGTGACTGCACTGAGACGAATTATTGTCGGCATAACATGCAGGCCGTGTACAGTACTATGTCATGTCCTCGGCTGGTTCACCGCCGTTCAGATTGCTTCTTTTTTTTATCGTTGACCTTGACGAGGTGTCTGTCGGTTGGCGCACAACAAACCGGGCCGTCGAGACGATAGCCAGGTTGGAGCGGCGCGGAGGAGCTCTCTTAACGATGAGCCGAACTTATCAGGCTGGTCATAGTGGGGAGTAACTTAGAGTAGTAACATGCATACGTTACTACTCTATGTTACTACCCTTGTAGTGGGAAGTGTCATATGTGTATTAACATATACATATTCATTTATTGTCTTGTAGACTCATTTTGCATTGGAAAGCGCTATGTGATGGTAACATATTAGGTTACTCTATTTGCCTCTCTCCTCATTAACTACTTGCCACATCAACATTTTTGCTTATGTGACATCTATGTTACCACCTATGTTACTCCCACTATGAGCAGCCTCAAGGCAAGCTCACACAATGGTCCGACCTTGAAAATTAGGAAACAACTAGTATTATGCATTTTTTGATAAGAATGTATCCGGAGACAGACTGCTTAATAAAGTAGTCTATTTCCTCAAGGCTTATAATTAAATAAGGAAAAAAGAAAAAATTAAATAAGGAAGAAAGATAAAGAAAAGTTCAATCTCCCTCATGATCTCCTAGTGCGGAAAGCAATTTTGGAGAGAAAAGTAGACTTTGGATAGTCTGTCAGGGGAAGTTGCAGCCACGCCCTCGAAGTAGGAGCGCCAGATTTGATTTCTTTGTCCACTGGCGTGAGGCCGTTGTCGACACAGGGCGTCGGCGCAATAAGGTGACGAAATCCGAACTCACAGGGTCGCTCAAGTTACGGACGCAATACACGTGGGGCAGCGACGGCATATCATATCGCCTTGAAGTGGCGGCAGCAACGTAGGCCGGATTGCAGACCTGGATTTTCAAGTGTGGAAATCTAAAAAGAATTGTCAAACACAATAATCCATTAAGGGCCGCATATATGCACTAGTAGTAATAGCATCAGACCACTTGGGATTTGACGTTCTACACAAGCGTTAGAATATTGCAAAGCTAAAGCCAACTAGTAGTAGCACGTGAGGGCGCAGATCATGAAAGACAAACCATTAAGTACAAGTTAATTAAATAATAAGGAGGAAGGAGGATGGATGGAAACTTCCCTGCATGCCGCCGCCGATCAGGACTATTGTCAGACGGCCCTCCTGTACTGTTTGTGCGTGGGGACGGGCAACACGCTCGCTATCTCCTCGGCTGGCATGTGTTGCTGCTCAGATTGCCCTATAATCTCCGCGTTGATTCGTGCAGCGAGGCTGTTGTTTACAAGCACGGCTTTCCAGGACCTTAATGACATACCGGTAACTCGGATCCAGGGTATCCTCGAACGACGGATATGGCAGCCGCCGCACGAACCTTTTGGATTCCGATCTGACTACGAACAACGTAGCAAAACGTGATAGCAAGGATTTCGCAAAAGAGAAAATAAACATGAAAGTGACTGAAAAAATATCACCTGATCATTCCATCGATCCGTGACGATCACCAGCAGGCTCTCAATGAAAGCACCAATGCCGGTTCAATATCCGGCGTATCTCGTAGTAGGGGTCCTAAGCTAGGCGTCTTGGAGCGATGGTAACATGGACACGGGGTTTTACCCAGCTTCGGGCTTTCTTGATGAGATAATACCCTACATGCTGTTTTTGATTGTATTTATATGGGTGTAGTAAGAGTACACGTATCTACCACGAGATTGTAGTAATGAATATGAAATTGTCTATTGACTAGTATGGCCTCGGTTTATATAAGACGCCGGATGCCTAGGGTTAGAAGAGTCCTTGTCTTGGGTGCCAAGTCTTGTGGAGTCTTCCTTATATGCGGCAGGGATTGTCCGAACTGGCCCATGAGTATACGGCCATAGGGGTCCTCGGCCCAATCCAACTGATCGGGAGACAACATGGTGAGTACCCCCTAGTCCAGGACACCGTCACCGACCATGAGTTATATTTTGGGGCGACTAGCTCCGTTGCGTAGACATCCCTAAGTGTGCGCCTCCTTTCCCGCCTAGGGATATTGGTGGCTTTTATCATATTCACCGTTTTAATTTGCGGGGGAAACTTCTTTTGCCCTTCTATGTTCGGTAGCCGGGGCTCCTCGTCGTTGTCCTCGCTTTGCGACCCCTTCTCCTTGTTTTCGGCGCCTGACTTGCCGACTTGTTTGAAGATCCAGTATTCTCTGTTGGTATGATTGGCTGGTATTCCTGGGGTGCCGTGAATTTTGGCATGGACGGTCGAGTATACGGTCCAAACTGGACGCGCCCGGACTGTTTCTTTTAAATGGTTTCTTACTTTGACCGGTATTAGGGCCGCTGAATCCGGCATTGACGGTCGTGTCTTCGGCATTGTCGCCATTATTTCGACGTTTGTGTTTGCTGCGTCGGGGCTTGCCGTTGTTATCTCCTGGTTCAGAAGCCCCAGCCTTACTTGAGGCGATGTTGCTACGAGCTAGCCAGCTGTCCTCGCCCGCACAGAAGCGGGTCATGAGTGTCGTGAGGGCTGCCATGGATTTCGGCCTCTCTTGGCCAAGGTGTCGGGCGAGCCACTAGTCTCGGATGTTATTCTTAAAGGTCGCTAGGGCTTCGGCATACGGATAGTCGACGATTTGGTTCTTTTTAGTTAAGAACCAAGTCCAGAATTTCCTGGCTGACTCTCCGGGCTGTTGGGTTATATGAATTAAGTCATCAGCATCCGGTGGTCGCACATAAGTGCCCTGGAAGTTGTCAAGGAATGCGTCTTCCAGGTTCTCCCAACTACCAATGGAGTTTGCCGGCAGACTATTCAGCCAATGCCGTTCTGGTCCCTTGAGTTTTAGTGGGAGGTACTTGATGGCATGTAGATCATCACCACGGGCCATGCGGATGTGGAGAAGGAAATCTTCGATCCATACCGCGGGGTCTGTTGTCCCATCATATGGTTCTTTGTTCACGGGCTTAAACCCTTCTGGGAATTCATACTCCATTACTTCGTTAGTGAAGCATAGGGGGTGTGCGACACCTCTATGCCGGGCTACATCGTGACGCAGTTCGGATGAGACTAGTCTGTTGTATTCAGCCCGGACGGATTTGTGTTTAGTATATCCCGCTTGGCGGTCATCGTCACGCGTTGGGGGGCGCCCCCGCGATCCGTAGATTGATCTTGACTGCCCTGCTTTGTTTTTCCATTCGTCTCGCAGGTCATGCGTGTAGCCCTGGGCCTTCGTGTTTTTGTTTGTTTGGCGACGGGGTGCAGGCTGTTCTTCGGGCTGATATGCCACTTTGTCTCGGCCACGAGGTGGTCGGTCAGCCGCATCCTGTGATGGTAGTATAGGCTCTACTGCCTCGTCCTCAAATTGAGGTAACAACCTGCGCCTCGGGTAGCTTTTTGTTGGGCGCTTGAGTCCGTATTCCTCGGCGGCCAGGACCACAGTCCATCTGTCAGTTAGCAGATCTTGATCATCTTGAAGCTGCTGCTGTTTTTTCTAAAGGCTCTTTGTAGTGGCTATGAGCCGGCGCTTGAAGTGTTCCTGCTCGACGAGATCCTCATGCATGATAAATTCTTTGTTGCCAAGGCTCACCTCCTCTTTGGCGAGGGGCATTGAGGGAGTCCTGGACTAGGGGGTGTCCGGATAGCCGAACTATCATCATCGGCCGGACTCGAAGACTATGAAGATACAAGATTGAAGACTCTGTCCTGTGTCCAGATGGGACTTTCTTTGGCGTGGAAGGCAAGCTTGGCGATACGGATATGTAGATCTCCTACCATTGTAACCGACTTTGTGTAACCCTAGCCCTCTCCGGTGTCTATATAAACCGGATGGCTTTAGTCCGTAGGACGAACAACAACCATACCATAGGCTAGCTTCTAGGGTTTAGCCTCCTTGATCTCGTGGTAGATCTACTCTTGTAACACACATCATCAATATTAATCAAGCAGGACGTAGGGTTTTACCTCCATCAAGAGGGCCCGAACCTGGGTAAAACATCGTGTCCCTTGTCTCCTGTTACCATCCGCCTAGACGCACAGTTCGGGACCCCCTACCCGAGATCCGCCGGTTTTGACACCGACATTGGTGCTTTCATTGAGAGTTCCTCTGTGCCGTCGCAATCAGGAAGGATGCCTTTTCCCGTCTTTAAAGACGGCGCCGTCGTCAAGGGAGCTTTGGCCACCGGCCAAACTATCCGGCTAGGTGGTTTTCTTATGACCGCCTGTTCGGCCACCGCCCCGACAATGACCTCTCAAGTCATCAAAAGCGATCTTCACGTCAGCTCGGAATTCGCCGAGCAGCTAGATCCGATTGAGCTCTCCTCCATAAACGAGCTCTTGGATTGCATCGCCGCCCTAGGAGTCGCTACAGACTATGATCAGATTGGTCTTAAAACCGATCTGAGAGAAATTAACTCTCCCCAGGCTACCCACCACATTGTTGTGGTAGAGGAACAATGCGGCGACTCTACTTCTATGTTAAAAACCAGCTATGTCTGGATTCCCGATCCCTCCATGCCGGATTCCCGCGGAGGGACGGACGTCAATCAAATACTGAACCTAAAGTCAGGCATCGGACCAGATTTGTCGGAAAACATCCAACAAACCAAGCTTCCAAATCCGGAAACCTCTTGGCCTTTGAGCCTCAGATCGGGCGGGGTTCCAAACTTAATTCCACCCGCCCACCCAAACAAAACCGATCTATCTCAAATACGGCAAGAGCCCGATGAAACAGTACATCATTACTGGGCCAGATTCCTCCTAGTTATGAACAGGATAAAGGACTGCCGTGAAGAAAGCGCGATTTCAATTTTCTGCAACAATTGCAGGGACAAGGGAATCATGAACGCCATAAGTCATCGCGAAGTTACACGCTTCGCCGACCTAGCGACCATTGTACAAAAATACTGTGCGATGGAGAGCGCCAGGAAAACCAAAACCAGGTTTGGGGACAATCCGGCCCTGAATACAACCCCAGTCCGAAATAAAAGGGTGCGTCATACTCAAGCACCTGGGTTAAAAACCAAAAAGCAAAAAACCCCTAAAGGGCACGGAACCGTACTGGAGGGATGGCACAACGGACCCTGCAAAATCCACAGTACAGAGGGCGCCACTCCAACACATAGACTCCGAGCATGTTGGATACTACGGCAGGTGGCCAAAAGTGGCAAAGGCTTTCTAGCCCCGGGCAACCAGCCCAGCAGTACCAGTACGGTATTAACAGTCTTTGAGACTTTCACATCAAATAACATGCGGAAGCGAACAATCTACAGCCTCGCTGAAGTCTACCAAGTAGCAACAACAAATCCATGGAGCGACACGGCCATCACCTTCAATGCCAGTGATGAGCCTAAATTCCGAACAGCTCGAGCACCAGCCGCATTGGTCCTCAGTCCGATAGTGGACGGCTTTCGTCTTACCAAGGTACTCATGGATGGCGGCAGCGGATTAAACCTCATCTACAAGGAAAGCCTTCAAAAAATGGAAATTGACTGGAGGCGCATTGAGTGAAGCAGCACAACCTTCAGGGGAATAATCCCTAGTCGAGAAGTACGCTGCACAGGAAAAATCACACTAGACGTAGTGTTGGGCTCGCCGGACAATTACAGGTCCGAGGAGGTCACGTTCCAAGTGGCCCCATTCGGCAGCGGATATCACGCCATGTTAGGGCGAGAGGCATTCACAATCTTCCAAGCTATACCCCATTACGGGTACATGAAGCTCAAAATGCCCTGGCCCAATGGAATAATCACTCTCACCAGTGATCCAGATATAGCACTCCACGCTGAAAATAAGACAGCCGCACTGGCCCTAGAGGCATTATCCGAAGCCCTAGCGGCAGAGGAACTCACTGCGCTGTGCTCCACGGTGGATAGGGACGATATACTCGATAAGAGGTCCAAGTCCACCTCCTTTAAACCAGCGGACGAAGTAGTCAAATTCCAGGTCCATCCAACGGACCCCACAAAGACGGCCTCCATCGGGGCACAATTGAATCCTGATGTAGAAGCCGCACTACGAGAATTCCTTCGGGAAAATTGGGACATTTTCGCCTGGCATCCTTCAGATATGCCAGGAATCCCACGCAGGCGGGCAGAACACAGCCTAAACATCCTAAAAGGATTCAAGCCAGTCAAACAGGCTCTTCGGCGATTTTCCGAACCCAAAAGACAAGCAATGGGAGAGGAGCTAGCCAAACTCTTAGAAGCCGGATTCATCAGAGATATAAAACATCCGGACTGGCTAGCCAACCTGGTAATGGTACCAAAAAAGGACAAATCCTGGCGCCTTTGTGTCGATTTCAAAGACCTTAACAAGGCCTGTCCAAAGGACCCTTTCCCCCTCCCTCGCATCGACCAAATCATCGATGCTACAGCAGGGCATGATTCATTGTGCTTCCTCGACGCATACTCCGGATACCATCAAATCAAGATGGTGGAAAAAGACCAGGCCGCAACGGCATTTATTACTCAATACGGACCATTCTGCTTCAACACAATGCCCTTCGGACTCAAAAACACCGGCGCAACATATCAGCGCATGATTCAGACATGTCGGGCCACCCAGATAGGCAAAACAGTAGAGGCATACGTAGACGATGTGGTCGTCAAGACTAAACACGTCGAAACTCTAGTAGACGACATGAGGGTGACATTCGACAACCTCCGAGCATATCACATTAAGCTCAACCCGGAAAAATGTGTTTTCGGCGTACTAGCCGGAAAGCTCTTGGGCTTCATTGTATCCGGTAGAGGAACTGAAGCAAACCCAGCCAAGATCCGAGCTCTGTCACAATTGGATATCCCAAAAGACCTCAAGCAAATACAAAAAACTAACTGGATGCGTGGCGGCTCTAAGCCGCTTCATCTCCCGTTTGGGAGAAAAGGCACTGCCCCTCTATCACCTCCTCCGGCGCACCGAACATTTCGAATGGACGGATGCTGCCACGGCCGGACTCGAAGAAATTAAGGCCGTATTGGCAACAAATCCTATCCTGGCCGCGCCCAACCTGGGCGAACCGATGTTATTATATATCGCAGCAACACATCAAGTTGTCAGCGCGGTACTCGTCGTTGAACAAGAAACAGAAGGGCACAAATTCACTCTTCAAAAACCAGTGTACTACGTATCCACTATCTTAACTCCATGCAAGTCCCCGTACCCACACTATCAAAATATAGCGTATGCGGTGTTCATGGCATCCCGGAAGCTGCGACACTACTTTCAAGAGTGTTCCATAACGGTGTCCTCCGAAGTACCTCTCAACGACATTATAAACAATCGTGATGCGACGGGCAGGATTGCAAAATGGGCCATTGAGCTCTTACCATTTGATATAATCTACAAACCACGGCGAGCTATCAAGTCGCAAGTTCTGGCTGACTTCATCACCGAATGGACCGAAGCCGAACTCCCTAAAGAGTACGGCGCATACTCCAATTGGATCATGCATTTCGACGGATCCAAAATGTTGGCTGGCTTGGGGGCTGGCGTCGTCTTGACGTCCCCAACCGGAGACACAGTCCAATACGTGCTTCAAATAATGTACACGGACTCCAACAATGCAGCCGAATATGAGGCCCTTCTACATGGCCTCCGGATGGCAATGTCCATGGGTATTCAATGCCTAGAGGTGCGCGGGGATTCAAACCTCGCAATATGCCAAGGATCCGAAAATGGCAGCCTACCGTAACGCCGTCCTAAAAATGTCTGCCCGGTTCGAAGGACTCAAATTCCACCATGTAGCCCGGGATAATAACCAGGCAGCAGACGTGTTGGCACGCATCGGCGCGAAACGCGACGCGGTACCTCCAAACATCTTCCTGGAGCGGCTCTTTAAGCCATCCGTATTATGGGAAGAGGAGTCCGGAAATAACAATCGGTGGCTCAGCCAATGAAATAACAGATTCAGCCCACGAAATACTGGCAGTAATTGCCCCGTGGACAGAATCATTCCTAGCCTACTTAATCAGGCAGGAACTTCCCGAAGACCAAAATGAGGCCCGCTGCATAGTTCGGCGATCTAAAGCCTACAAGGTCCATGAGGGAGAACTTTATAAGAAAAGCATGACCGGAGTCCTTCAAAGGTGTATCTCCGAAGAGGAAGGGTGAAATCTCCTGGCTGAAATTCACGCCGGACTTGGCGGGCACCATGCCGCCGCCCGGGCACTTGTAGGCAAGGCCTTCCGTACAGGATTTTATTGGCCGACCGCCCGGGCAGATGCTCAGGACTTAGTCCAACGATGCGTCGGGTTCCAGCTCTTTGCTAATCAGAGCCACATGCCACCCACCGACCGCAAAACTATACCCATCACTTGGCTGTTCGTGGTCTGGGGGCTTGACATGGTTGGGCCCCTTAAAGGGGGAACCACAAGCACAAATACTTATTGGTCATGGTGGATAAATTCACCAAATGGATAGAGGCCAAGCCGGTTAAACCGGCAGAATCCGGACCTATGATAGACTTCGTATCCGGGGTAGTACACCGTTTTGCCGTCCCCCACAGCATCATCACTGATAACGGCACGAATTTCACGGTCGATGAGGTGAAACTCTGGTGCAAAAACATGGGCATCAAGCTCGACTACGCTTCAGTCTACCACCCTCAAACTAACGGTCAAGTGGAATGAGCAAATGGTCTAATCATGAGCGGCATCAAACCCAGATTAGTGCGATCCCTGACGGAATCTAACACGCACTGGGTAGAGGAGCTCGACTCCGTACTCTGGGGGCTGCAGACCACGCCACACCGCACAACCGGATTCACCATTTTTTATGGTATACGGTGCTGAGGCAGTTTTGCCCTGCGATATAATTCATGACTCACCACGCGTGCGCATGTACGAGGAAAGAGAAGCCGAGTTGGATTGGCAGGACAGTTTGGACGCTTTAGAGGAGGAGCGCGACGTGGCAAAATCCCGTTCCGCATTCTATCAACAACAGGCTCGAAGATATCAAAGCAGGGAAGTGCGGGCCAAAACTTACAATGTTGGCGAGCTAGTTCTACGCCTGCCGGACAAGAAAAAGGAAAAACTTAAGCCCAAATGGGAAGGTCCCTTCATCATCGACCAAGTCCTTACCGGCGGTGCATACCGTCTATGCAATGCATCTGACAACCGACTCGACCCAAACCCATGGAACGCAGCCTGTCTCCAAAGATTTTATGCCTAGCGCCGGACTCAGGGTTCGTCTCCTTCCTCCGTCCACCTTTCGTATTTTTTCGCTGTCTTTGTTTCCCCCCCTTTTTTTCCTCCTCCTTTCAGTACAAGCCTATTTAGGGCTGATTTGCGCTTTGTTCGCACTCACTCGATGTGCTACTCGCACTCGTTATACCTGGGGGCTTCTTTAATAGAAGCTTATTTATATGGGCTTCATACCCAACACATGTGTCACACTTCCGCATGTGCCTTTTGATCACCATTATATGCATCGATATGACTTAAGTTTTGGCCAAGCCGGGTTGCCTGGCTCCTGTGCTTACCCCTACGTTCCCGATTGTTCGGCTAGGAGGTAAAGGGAGCACCTCTGCGATTGTTACTGCCGGGTCAGCCGGATGTGTACCTCAGACTGGGTGAAGCCGAAGGCTAGCGTTCTTAAGGGAATACTCGGTCGGTGACCTAAAAGATGATTTATTACTTACTTATTTATCTGCCCCCAGATGCTTTTTCTGCTATTTTCGCAGTCCGGACATGCACTTTAGGGCATGCCTCCCAGGGAAAGGAACCCTTAACGGAACTATTCTCCCTGGAAGATGTTTCTTACTAACCATGTAATATAACATAGCTAGTTGGGCACTTGTCTGATAAAGCAATTATGACCCCTAGGCCTTGTCTCCATGCATGCCCCGGTTCTTTTATAACCGTAAGCGTATTTGGACACACTCCGGACTGTTGGGTCCCGAGGTTGAAGCGAAAAGGTCCGCAAAGGCAAACGATCTACAATCCGCCTAGAAGGCATTTTACATGTCATTTTAAAATTACATCGTCAAATTGACTGATTGTACTCCTCTTCAATCCCATCTAACAGGCTGTCTAATTTACAGTCCTGTTGGGAATATTTCGCGGCCAATTCTACTTGGCCATACATCAGGCTCACAGGGATCTCCTTCCTATCGGGCCCCACAGGTCCGACCTCGGCCATGTGGTTTGGATCAGCCTTCGGGTACCGCGTCTTCACCATGGCCCAGGCCTCCCTGGTGCCCTGACGGCAGGCCGCTATCTTCCACAGACGGAGACGCCGCCGTACTCCCTGAAGCTTCTCAGCAAGCCCTCCAAGGCCCTCGGGTAGGGAGACGGAAGGCCATAGGGCCTGAACGACGCCGCTCAGCGCCTGCCGAACACGTTCGTGCAGTTGCAGCAGCTCGGGAAGAGGGTCTCCCGTGGAACAAGGCATCTCTTCCACCGAACGACCCGTGAGCACACCTACAGACACATTTCTGTCAATCGACTTCCTCGCCGAACTCTTCTTTTCAAAAGAGTTTGCTCAAGCACTTACTATAAATGCCGCGACGAAGCCGCCGATTCTCCTTTACGGAGTTAGACAGCTGGACCCGAACATCTTTTAGTTCTTCGCCCAGCTGGGTGTTGGCATCTTGGAGTTTGTTCCTCTCCTGCTGCACTTTCATAAGCACCCTCTCGCCGGCCTTCAACTGGCGCATCAGATGTTGCTTGTTCGGATATAGTCCGGCACCCTCTGCAATATTATTGTCAGACTATACACACACGTCGCACTTCATAAACTACTTCTTTTCAAAATATGAATTACCAGAGGGGGTCTCCGTGGCTCCCCCGGCAGCGGCTAGTGCGGCCTCAAGTTGGGCCTTGCATTCTTGAAGCTCCTGGGATAGGTGGGTATTCTTCTCGGTAAGATCCTGCATAACAAATGATCCTTAAATCAGTTAGTTTAACTATTTTAAGTCTCGGGGGCTACTGGCATATATAACTATTAAAATTCCTCACCCGTATGTCTTTTACATACTGCTCCGTGGCTCTGGTTAAACCATCTGGAGCAGCACGGAGGTGCGCGTCTCCCGCATTAAAGGCATTCAACGCCTCTAGGGAGAAACACGCGTCACGAAGAACTGTCCGACGGCGCCTATGATTCATGGCGCTCTCCACCTCAGACCTGGTGGCGGACAACCTGTCAGCATCCTCCGTTGGAGAAGCATCCGGCTCGCGCCTTGCGCTCGCCTCCCCCTCCGGACCAGGCGTTGGAGCCTGGCTGGCGGAGGCTTGGTTGGCACCCTCTCTGGACTCAGTCCGACGAGCGCTCTTTCTCCTGGAAGAATCATGAGCATTAATATACCTCCCAGGAGGCTTTCCCATAAAAGACAATGGTGCACCATACCTTTGCGGCGACGTCTCGATTCGCTCCGCACTCCTCTTCCGCCTGCTAGGCCGCACTGGCCTCGTTTGGTTAGTCGCCGCGGGCTCGGCTTCCTGCTGTAAAGGCACCTCCTGCGAAGCACCATTGGTACACGGTGTTCAGATATAAGCATTAAAAAAGTAATGGTGTCAGGACTTCAGTCGTACTCACCTGGGAAGCCGGACATAAACCGGGGTAGTCAGCCGTAATGGCGACTAAAGCATTGTCTATGCTGAGCTGGTTGAACACCCCGTCAATCAAATCCACTTTTATGTCTGAATCCTCTTCGGAGGCCGGATCAAGGGATCTTCCCGGATCCTCGGGTTGTGGAGTTGGGCTTTCTATGCCCGCCACATCCCAGCGTATTTCCTGCGTCGAAATCATAAAGTAAGACACTTATCTTTGAAAGCACAGATCAGATATATAAGCGTCCGCTTATCCAGCTCCGAGGGCTATTCATGGAGAATCCATTCAATGGATTCGTGCGGAGGAAGTCCTCCTTCTCCCCCTTGTACAAGCCGGACAGGATCTTCACCAGATCGGCGGCCGATCCCGGCCACGTGCGGCCATGACGGGTGGCGTCATTCTCCCCGTTGAAATCCCACATGGGGTGGCCCCTATATTGGAGCGGCTGCACCCCTCGCATAATGCATGTGGCCATGACTCCAATCATGGTTAATCCGGAATGGGCTAGTAACCGTATCCGGCCCATCAGATAGTGGACGCTCCTGCCATCTTCCCGTTGAGGGCTCCGTGGGCGCCAACTCAGGCGTATCTTCATAGGAGTGTTGCTAAACTCCGGGAGGCCGATCCGAACTGGATCCGGTAGCGGGGCGTCTTCCATATAGAACCACTCCGAAGGCCAGTCTTCAGACGCCTTCTTTGGGGTTCCGGATAGATATCCGGTCTCGGCGATGCGCCATATTTCGGCTCCGCCCACTTGATATATCGACCCCCCGTGAGAACGGGGTACGAGGCAAAGCAGCCTCTTCCACAGCGCAAAATGGGGCTCGATGCCCAAGAACAGCTCGCAAAGAGCTAGAAAGCCCGCGATGTGCAAAATGGAGGCAGGCGTAAGGTGGTGAAGTTGGAGTCCATAGAACTCCAGGAGCCCCCGGAGAAACGGATGTATGGGAAATCCGAGTCCCCTTATTAGGTAGGGGACGAAGCATACCCGCTCTCCTTTGGAGGGATTGGGGACATTCTCCGCCTGTTTCCACCCTTGTAGGTGGCCAGTCCGGCTCGAACCGGAACAATAAAGGCTGGGGGAAGGTATCCCTCTGCTTGGAGCGTCACTAACTCGCTATGCGGGACTGAGGATATCCTCCAATCTCCTGGCTGAGGACTGGGAGCGCGAGAAGAGGAGCCGCGTCGACTATCCATGATGGAATGGATTTCTTGTCAGATGCACCTCGATGAGTACTTGCGGAAGGAGGACGGTGTGATTTGGATCTGGATCCTCGCCTCTCTTATAGGCAGCTTATTCGTGCAGCTAGGGGATAAAACGTAAGAATACCCTGGCTTTTCGCATTCATACAACACATGGAAGAAGGCCATTATTGGACGTGGAAGCCAAGGAGCGCAACATTTTTGAAGCAACCAGACACTATCCGGCAAACACATGGAGCGTGAAGGAGAACCCGCCTTGCAAACGCCGAAGACAACATACGCGCCGGACTCGTCGTCATTGAAGCCTGGTTCGGGGGCTACTGAGGGAGTCCTGGACTAGGAGGTGTCCGGATAGCCGAACTATCATGATCGGCCGGACTCCAAGACTATGAAGATACAAGATTGAAGACTTCGTCCCGTGTCCGGATGGGACTTTCCTTGGCGTGGAAGGCAAGCTTGGCGATACGGATATGTAGATCTCCTACCATTGTAACCGACTCTATGTAACCCTAGCCCTCTCCGGTGTCTATATAAACCGGATGGTTTTAGTCCATAGGACGAACAACAATCATACCATAGGCTAGCTTCTAGGGTTTAGCCTCCTTGATCTCAGGTCGTAGGGTTTTACCTCCATCACACAATGACGACGAGTCCAACGCGCAAGTTGTCTTCTTGATCCCAGGCCATTCGGACACCCCCTAATCCAGGACTGCCTCAGTAGCCCCTGAACCAGGCTTCAATGACGACGAGTCCAACGCGCAAGTTGTCTTCGGCATTGCAAGGCGGGTTCCTCCTCCGAATACTTCATAGAAGATGTTGTACACCAGGATAGTGTCCGGCTCTGCAAAATAAGTTCCACATTCCACCATAGAGAGAATAATATTTGCACCAATCAGATCTGCTGACGTATTATGCAACGTGACGTCACGGCCAGGCCTTTATTCGAATCGTTTTACTGTTCCACCTCAGCGCGTTTAGCGAGGCGGTTTCCTTGGCATGTCTTGTCAAAGCAGAGATCGTGTCCCCTTATTCCGGGATTCGCATCAATACTGGCGTGGGTAACCCAACCGTGCCTTAGGTATGACTCCCTAATTGAAAGCGAGTCTCAAACGGTTACGGGGAGGGCTCTTGGTATTCAACTCTTTTATAAAGAGACCAAGGCTCGACTCCCTCTTCTTTCAATCCAATCGAATCTGCCCCTTGCCTCGAGTTCCAACACTCAAAGCTTCTAGCTTTAGGTGCTTCGAACCTCCGACGATGTCCGGCTCCAACCTTCAAGGCCGGTGGGTGCCTTCCTCCGTTAGGGAAGAAGACATGCGAAAGCTGAGAGATGCCAGGTATCTAATCGGCGAAATCTCGCATAGGCTGCCTGCTCAAGGGCAAGCCATTCCTTCTCCTCAGCCCGGTGAGAGCGTGGTGTTCACATCTCACTTACTTCGGCGGTTAGGTTTCCCGATTGATCCCTTTGTGAGGGGGCTGATGTTCTATTATGGGCTAGAATTTCACGACCTAGCTCCGGAGTCCATCCTCCAAATTTCATCGTTTATCATAGTGTGCGAAGCCTTCCTCCATATCACCCCTCACTTCGGATTGTGTCTTAAAACCTTCAAAGTAGAGCCGAAGATGATCGAGGGGCAGCACGCCGAGTGCGGAAGAGCTATCATAAACAAGATAGCCGGCGCTCCATGGCCCGAGGGCTCTTTCCAAGAAGAGTTCGGCGTATGGCAACGGGACTGGTTTTATATCACAGCCCCCAGGGGCACCACGTGGGTGGCGCCTCCTGATTTTCGCTCGGGTCCCCCACCACGGCGAGCATCATGGGTCAATGAAGGGCTTATCTGGGGGCCGTCCAAAGACGTGCCCTACTACAGGACCGCATTCGAGATCTCCTAGGAAGAGATATTAACCTGACCATAGTGGCGCAAGTTATGCTGATTCGCCGCACGCTGCCCTGCAAACGTCGCCCTCTCCGCCTGTGGGAATTTAATCCGGAGGGACCGCGAGTCCTCCAACATTTTATGGGCGCAACGCCCATGGAGATGTACAAATTTTTCTTCGGACCACAAGCAAGGTGTCCGGACCTATCCGAGGACGCAGGTCTGAGCTGCAATCGCCAGGATGCTAAGGTAAGTAGCCCCATGTTTGGACACACCATCCGTATTTTCATCATAAAGTGGCCCTTTAACAGAGCTATCCTTTGAACAGGAGTGGATAGCGAAGGCAAAGCTTATCAGGTGTCCAGCCCCCCTGCCCGAGACCGCGCCGGATCCCGTGTTAAGCAGGATGTTGCAGATTATGCTTTCGGCAGAGGGCGAAGAGGGGAACCAAGGAGCTACCGCCTCCACGAAGGAGACTGTCCAGAAGGGAGGAATCGACAATTCCCCCAACCTGGGAAAGAAAAGGAGTGCCTCTGAAGACCCGGAGGAGATGACCTCGAAACGGGGGAAGAAATCTTTGTCAAAGGATCCGGCGCCGGAGACTGTCCCGGCCGCATTGCGCCCTCAAAGGGATCAGCTTTCCTCCGAGCCGTAAGTAAAGAGAGGGGCTCAAAAATTAGTGGCATCCCTGTTTTATTTTTGAGGAAGATAACCGAAATATTACCTTGCAGTTCGGATCTCAACCCTTCTCAGCAGAGCTCGTCTTCAGGGGATCTCCATCCGGAGATGATAGAGAGCGAAACGCCTCCCCTAGCTGCACCGACTTACAAGGCAGGCGACCCCGAGGTGTCGTCCCGGCAGGTTTCTCCAAGTCCGGATCCTGAAAGAGGTCGTCGGGCTAGTCTGGTGCCCTCTGGTGCGCGGTCGGAGAGGCTGAGGGATCTGCTCGGGCGTGCATCCATCTCAGAAAAACACCATATGTTGATGAACACGGTGATACGAAGGATTGCATCCGCGGAAAGAGGATTGTACGAGGCCGCCAGGAGTTTACTGATGGGCTTTGAGGTACGTAAAAAGGTGTACCTATTGGTAGAGCCGCATAGAATGCGCCCTGTATAAATAGTAGCCCCTGAGACTCTGTGTGTCGTCAAGAGTGATGGCGCACAGAGGATCAAAACCCCAGGTATAAAATGTTACCTTTTTATGAAGGTGTCGAGGCGTTCGGTGGCTAGCCGGACTGATAGATCTGCCGAGTTAAAGCGGCAACTGGACGTGGCAGATGCCGACATCGCGCTTGTAAATAAGCGGCTAGACGAGGCACAAGGTATGCTCCACAGATATCTGATAAGAGGAGTTCGATGCTCGTTTCTTACAATATATATGCTTATTGTAGATAGTGCTGCTTCCGTGGTGAACCTTCGGACGGAACTTGCCCGAGCCATGGAGCAAGCAAGAAAAAGTGATGCGGCTACCGTTAAGGCGGCTGAAGAGCTAAAAGCCGAATAGGCTGCTCACTGCCAGAGTAAGAAGGAAATAGCCGAGATGGCTGTAAAATTGAAAGATGCTGCCGACCGCTGTAAATTTCTCGAACAAGAAGAAAGGGCGGCTCAGAAGGACCTTGAGAAGATCACTGCCGAGGCCAAGGATGCTCACTCTGCAATGAGAGCTATGAAGGAGGAGCTGCATCAGGCCGGAGATATCACGGCTGGAAAGCCCTATATGCTGCGGATGAAGTTCGGGGATCCTAGGTATGCTCCATTAGACCGGCAGTGGAGTGCGGAAAACACTTATCTGGATGTGGCAGCGAGTGCGGCGGACGCAACCAAACACTTTTGAGGTCGAGGCGACCATAACTTGGAAGAACTATTTTGGTCGCAATTCCACAAGCCAGAGCGCCCACTTTCGGTACCCGACCGTTTGGCCGCCTTTGCGAAGCTGAACAGGTTATCCGGACTCGCCATGAAGTATGTCGCGAGTCGTTTGTGGCCGGGGGAGCCAGAGCCGAAAAGTTATTTTGGATTGGTGCAGCAGTTCCTTGGTTCTGTGCCGCATGTCGATGCAATGAAGAGGTCGGCGTGTATAGAGGGTGCACAAATGGCTCTTGCCCGTGTCAAGACATACTGGGCGGATATGCAGGCCAGTGTTGTCGCATCCCAGGATCCGGACGAAGGCCGGGTATCTGCCAACCACTACCACGAGGAAGTTCTTCTGGGCACTCGTTTAATAGAAGCGCAGTGCTTGAAGGATGTTTTGTTCGAATAGCAGGTGCTATTGTATAAGAAATATTTTGATAGAATATAAAAGCTTTTTATACTTGTGCTTGCAAGAATTATAACACCTCCTGTGTGGCCGTTAATGTATATGTGTATATAACCTGAAAGATGGCAGTCATTGGCTTCAGCCCCCACGCATATAATGCGGGGCTGTTCGCAAAAAATGCGCCTTTTCACACTTAATCCAACGTCTTGGTCCTACAAAGGAGGTGATAGCGCGGCGAACGAGGCAACCGGACTATAATGCTTTATCACTTTCACTTAGCCATAGGAGTTTGACATTGGGGCTACTCAATAGCCCCTGGAGGCACCGCGCTCTCCCGAATCCGGGGCGCGTGTGTGCCTGGCCGGGAAGCGGTCCTTCGTTAATGCGGAGGAATCCTAGAGATTCCGAGAGTCATCGAGTGGCTGACCAGTCTCTCGCTGTCAGGACCCCGACTCGATGTCACATCGATCTAGCCGGTAACACCTCATATCACCTTGCGGCCTCACGCACGGTATCCCCACGGGTGTCGCCTTACCTTTGCCCGGGACCGTTTGTGCATTTTGGCTCACGTATATGATAGTGTCGCTAGCATCCATATGATAAAGAGCCCGGGCTGACATGACTAGTCGTAAACCCAAAGTGGCACAGACTTACAGGGACAGGCATCCATGACCCAGCTTCGAACGTGTCGGTCATCAGCAAGTGGGTCCGGGCTGTAGCACTGGGCTAGCAGGACTCCGGTAAACCGGGCTGTAGCGGGCTAACAGGACTCCGGTACTCAAAGCGTGACATTTCCCCGAAGGGACAGACACAGGAACGAAGAAGGACACATGCCGGCCAGCCTAGGTGTTCCAGAGCAGTAGCAGGCTACCATGGCTCAGCGGTAACACTAGGAGACATTTCCCGGTAAGAGAGGCTACTAAAGATAAACAACTAGATAGTCAGATCCCACACATACCAAGCATTTCAATCATACACACAATATGCTCGATATGTGCAAATACAACGAAGCATCACAACATGACTCTACGACACAAGTACTTTATTTAAGGCTCAGGGAGCCATACATATCATACACGAAGGTACGGGTCTCACGACCCAACATACAAGTCATACAGTCATACAAACCAGCAGCGGAAGTAACTTGTCTGAGTACAGACAACTAGTAAAATAAAAGAGGCTTGGAAAGCCTAGCTATACTACAAGGTCCTTCACAAGCTCAGGGTCACCACCTGGGTCTTTAGCCTACTCGTTGATGTCAACGTCTACATAGAACCCATCAGAAGGGGTTGCAGCGTCTTCTGTAAAAATGTAGATTATAGCAACATGAGTACAAAGGTACTCAGCAAGACTTACATCAGATCCTATATACATGCATATTATCAAGAAGGGTTGGTGGAGTTATTGCAGCAAGCCAGCTTTGACTCTTGGCTAGACTATCCTACGATACTCCAACTTGAAATGGTTTTGCGCACACGAGTCCACTACTCACCACTTCAATACACTACCGAGGATCCACCTCCGTCTCCCTACGGAAGAGCCATCCTCGGCACTCACACTTATCTTGAGGCTTTTAACAGTTTCCATTTACTTGTCTATGAACTGTATAGGCAACCAAGTAGTCCTTTACCGCGGACGCGGCTATTCGAATAGATTATGATAACCCTGCAGGGGTGTACTTCTTCATACATGTTTCCACCACTTAGCGTCTGCACACGACATGTGCTCGGCAGACTTCAAGCGAAAGCCGACGTGGGTGTAGACCACGACCTACCTAAACACTTAAGCCTCTAGTCCAAGTTTATCGCCTATTCAGGTTCCATCCGCAGGGAGTCCGGCCGAGGTTTCCCATACGGCCCCGAACGATGTGAACAGGGTTCCCGAGATACCTAACGGGTATTCGGTACACCGTGCCACGTACCTACCGCATCACAGCCCACCCCTACGGTCAGCGCTGTCCACGGCCTCCAGTAGGCTACAAACACCAGAAACTACTTGCAACTCCTGGACGAAGAACTAGGGTGAATAAGAAGCCGAGAGGGTCCATTGGTTTCGGGCCCAATGCATGGTAGTAGCTGATTCTTAAATCACACATACAGATCTCAGTGCTTAAGGTCGGCTTCAATGAAACAACCCACCATGTACTCCTACATGGCCTCTCATCGATACCTTTACCAAATCGTGTTCACCACACCACTCTCATTACCGACATAACATTTCACTCTAGCCCATCACCCAGATGAACCAGACCTGACACGACTCTAAGCATAGCAGGCATAGCAAGGTAGGAACAACACATACATATGGCTCAATCAACTCCTACACATGCTAGTGGGTTTCATCTAGTTACTGTGGCAATGACAGGTCATGCAGAGGAAATGGGTTCAACTACCGTAGCACACAACAGTTTGAAACGCGTTGTCTTAATGCAGTAAAAGAGAGCAGGAGCGAGAACATAGGATTGTATCGATATGATCAATGGTTGGTTGCTTGCCTGATGGTTTCGATGCACGGATACGGTTCTTCGTTAGGGTAATCACGGTACTCCTCGGAGGCAGAACCTGTCGCAAAGGACATCGATACACAACATCACCAAACAATGTGCAACAATATGATGCATGCATGAAACATGGCAATATGAGTGTGTTGGGCTAATGCAACTAAAACCAGAAGGATTTGAGCAAATTTGAATCAAAGATTCAAATTTCAAACTCAAACATGGCCTTTTAAAGTGCTTTTCCTTGTTCTTCTTAAAACATCAATTTAACTTGTTTGATCATGCATGAAAATAGTACAGATGGATAGATTGGATTTTTCTGATCATTTTTCATATATAATTTGTCCAATTTGGAGTTACAGAATAAAAGTTATGAATTTTTGAAGTTTAAATAATATTCTGGAATTTCTGATTTAATTTAAATCCAGAAATATAATTATTGCGCCAGCATGACGTCAGCATGACGTCAATGGTCAACTGCGGCTGTCTGGGGTCAAACCTGACGTGTGGGGTCCACACGTCAGTGACAGGGGGGTTTAACAGGGTTAAATTAATCCTAATTAGGGATTAGTGGCGCTGGGGCCCACTGGTCAGTGTCAGGGGGTTAACTAATAGTGGTTAGCGCTAATCCTAATTAGCTACAAGGCTGGGCCCACCTGTCAGGGACTCAGAGGGTTCCTGCCGTGGTCAAAGTGGGTCAAACCCACCGGCGACACGACGCCGGCGAGGCCCGAGACGGCGGCGCGATGCGGGATCTCGCTACAGGGCACGGGCGAGGCCGTTCTTGGGCTCGTTGGAGAGCTCTTGCTCCCGCGCGTCGAACGGTGGCCGTGGCTGGGCCTGGGGTGGCCGGAGTCGACGGCGGCGAGCTCGGCTGCGGCTGCCGGAGTTCGGGTGCGGCCGGAATCGGCGTTGCAGGGTGTTTGGTGAGGCGTTGGTGCGTGCTGCGTGTTCCTAGTGAAGTGTGGAGCACGATAGTGTGCTCGGTTGGGTGCTACGCTGACCGTGGCCACGACGGCGACATCGCCGGCGGCGTGGAGCTCTCGGCCAAGGTGGGGCTAAGGCCTAGAGGTCGAAAGAGACCAGGGAAGAAGGGGGAAACGACTCGGGGGCTCACCGCGGTTGCAGTGGGCGTCGAAGCGGGCTCGGATACGCGCTGGAGACGGCGAATTCGACGGCGATGATGGTCGGAGCCTGAAGAGTGGACCGGCAACGTGGCGGCGATACAGGGCTTCCGGAGGCCCGTGAAGCGGTGGGGAGGAAGAGGGGGTTGTGGCGGAGCTTCTGAGCTAGTCGGGGGAGCGAGGGGTGGCCGGAG
>NC_041391.1:42021919-42069843 GCF_002162155.2 Triticum dicoccoides | reverse complement strand
GGCGATGATGGTCGGAGCCCGAAGAGGGGAACGGCGACGTGGCGGCGATACAGGGCTTCCGGAGGCCCGTGAAGCGGTGGGGAGGAAGAGGGGGTTGTGGCGGAGCTTCTGAGCTAGTCGGGGGAGCGAGGGGTGGCCGGAGACGGCTGCTATGGCGAACGTCGGCGACGGTGGTGTTCGGCTGTGTGAGAGAGAGAGCGAGGGAGAGGAGGGAAGAGCCGAGGGCGAGTGAGAGAGAGCAGGGGGGGAGGCGTGGCGTCGTCCAGGGGCATCGAGGCGAGGAGGGGAGGGCAGGCAGGCAGGGACAGAGGTGGCGTGGCGCGGTGGCGCGCGCGCGCGCCGGCCACACTCCCCCCCCTCTGTCGGGACGAAGACGACAGAGGAGGGAGACGGGCTGGGCCGCCTGCTGGCTGGGCCGGCCAGCTGGCTGGGCTGCACAGGGAGGAGCCCAGGTAAGCTTCTCCCTTTTATTTTTTTTCTGTTTTCTAATTTCTGACATTTGTTTTGATTTAAATAATATATTAAATCATTTATTTAACTTATGCCAATTTTTGCAGGGGCTAGATATATTATTCCAGAGCTCCTTTATAATTGGCATAATATTTGGACATATATTAATATATATAGAAATATATTTCCAATGCAAATATTTATGCATTAATTCCAAATGCCCAAAATAAATGTCCATGAGCCACTAAAAATATTGGTTTGATTTTTATCTTTGTCCAATATTTTCAGAGAGCAACATGAGCATTTTCTTGGACCCTTTTGGAGAAATTTTTATTTGGGTCATTTTCAAAATGATTCTGAGGGTTTCACAGATCCCCATTTCAAGTTTCTGATGAAAGAGTAAACATGATGCAACACTCTAATGCATGGCTAACTAGGATGTGACAACTCACCCCCACTCAAAAGAATCTCGTCCCGAGATTTGGTTTCCTCCGGGAAGAAGGCGGGATACTCGAGTCGAAGACGATCCTCCCTTTCCCAAGTTGCTTCATCCTCAGAATGGTGCGACCATTGTACTTTGAGAAACTTGATGTTCTGACGTCGGGTGGTACGTTCGGCCTGATCGAGGATACGAATGGGGTACTCTCGATATGTAAGATTATCTTGGAGATCAAGCGTTTCGTGGTCCACTTCACGGATAGGATCCGAGAAGCAACGCCTGAGTTGAGAAACGTGGAAGACATCGTGGACTCTGGAGAGGTGCGGAGGTAGTTCCAACTGGTAGGCAACTTCTCCTCGTTTGGCGAGAATGCGAAAAGGTCCAATGTAACGAGGAGCCAATTTGCCTTTGATACCGAAACGATGGGTTCCCTTCAGAGGGGTGACCCGAAGATAAGCCTTTTCGTCAACCTCGAAAGTCATAGCCTTATGTTTTCGGTCATATTGACTCTTTTGACGGGATTGGGCTGTTTTCAACTTTTCACGAACGATGCGAACTTGTTCTTCTGCTTCCTGAATCATATCCGGGCCAAAGAATTGTCTTTCCCCGGTCTCTGACCAGTTAAGGGGTGTTCGACACCGTCGTCCATAGAGAACTTCAAAAGGGGCTTTACCCAAGCTAGATTGATAGCTGTTGTTGTAAGCGAATTTGGCAAATGGAAGGCATTTCTCCCAGTCCATTCCGAACGAGATAACAGAGGCTCGAAGCATGTCTTCTAGAATTTGGTTGACGCGTTCCACTTGACCACTCGACTCAGGGTGGAAGGCGGTGCTAAAGGAGAGACGGGTTCCCATAGCATTTTGGAAACTTTCCCAAAAT
Source organism: Triticum dicoccoides (assembly GCF_002162155.2). NCBI lineage: Eukaryota > Viridiplantae > Streptophyta > Magnoliopsida > Poales > Poaceae > Triticum > Triticum dicoccoides. The sequence continues at coordinate 42,068,075 of NC_041391.1, read as the reverse complement.
CGAGAGGTGAAAAGACTTCCTCGATCCGAGTTAATTTCCAAAGGAACACCATGGAGGGACACTATTCGGGAGATGTATAAGTCTGCCAGCTGACTAGCGGTTATACTCTCACGAACAGGTAAGAAATGGGCTACTTTGGAAAGACGATCGACCACGACGAAAATAGCATTATTCCCTCTCTTGGTCCTGGGAAAACCGGTAATGAAATCCATACCAATTTTATCCCATTTCCATTCAGGAATAGCTAAGGGTTGAAGGGTGCCAGCAGGCCGTTGGTGCTCTGCTTTTACACGACGACAGACGTCGCGATTTGCAATATACTGAGCAATTTCTCTCTTCATCCTAGTCCACCAGAACCTCTGGCGTAGGTCCTGATACATCTTAGTACTACCGGGATGAATGGTGAGAGAAGATTCATGAGCTTCCTTAAGGATCAATCGCCTCAGGTTGCGCACTTTGGGAACCACTAGTCGATCCCCGAAGTATACGACCCCTTGATCATTAATGGAGAAACACTTCGCAATTCCTTTCTGAACGTTTCTCTTGATGCGGGAGATTCCCGGATCTACCTTCTGTGCTTTGATAATCTGATCCGTAAGGGTAGGTCTTGCCACCAAGGTGGAAAGAAAACCTTGAGGTACAATGTGAAGGTTAAGCTTCCGAAATTCCTCATGGAGAAGCGGTTGACTTTGTTGTAACATCAGGTTGTTACAATAAGATTTACAACTTAGCGCATCAGCCATGACGTTGGCTTTCCCTAGGGTGTAGGTTATTCCTAGGTCGAAGTCTGTGATCAATTCAACCCAACGTCTTTGCCTGAGATTCAGATCCGGTTGGGTGAAAATGTACTTCAGACTTTGGTGATCAGTGAATATTTCGCAACGATTACCGAGGAGGTAATGTCGCCAGGTTTTAAGTGCATAGACTACAGCTGCAAGCTCTAGGTCATGAGTAGGATAATTCTCCTCATGTGGGTGCAATTGCCGTGAAGCGTAAGCAATTACATGTCGATCTTGCATAAGGATGCAACCTAGTCCTTGTCGCGAGGCGTCGCAGTAGATAACAAAGTCTTTGGAGAAGTCTGGCGGTACCAGTACGGGAGCAGAAGTCAGGCGTCTTTTCAGTTCCTGAAAGCTGTGCTCACATTGTGGAGTCCACTCGAACTTCTTATCTTTCTTGAGGAGTTCGGTTAGAGGTTTGGCAACTTTGGAGAAGTTCTCGACAAAGCGACGACAATAGCTCGCTAAGCCCAGAAAGCTCCGAACTTGCTTGACCGATTCAGGTGGAGTCCAATTAAGGACGGCTTGAACTCGCTCAGGGTTAACAGCAATACCTTTACCAGATATTACATGACCCAGATAGGTCACTTCTGACAACCAGAATTCACATTTAGAAAATTTGGCATAAAGGCGATGCTCTCGAAGTTTCTTCAACACTAGCCTTAGATGTTCGGCATGTTCTTCCTCGTTCTTGGAGTAGATGAGTATATCATCGAGATAAACTACGACGAATTTATCCAAATACTCCATGAAGATTGAGTTCATTAACCGAGAAAAGGTGGCTGGAGCGTTGGTTAAACCAAAGGACATGACGGTGTACTCGTATTGGCCATAACGAGTAACAAAGGCCGTTTTAGGAATGTCCCCGTTTCTGATTTTGATTTGATGGTAGCCCAACCTCAAATCCATCTTGGAGAAGACTGAGGATCCAGCGAGCTGATCATACAGGTCGTTGATCCTGGGAAGCGGATATTTGTTCTTGATTGTGACCAGATTGACAGGTCGGTAATCTACAACCATCCGGTCCGTACCATCCTTCTTCTTGACGAATAGGACGGGGCAAGCCCACGGAGATGAACTAGGTCGGATGAAACCCTTTTTCCAGGACTCATCGAGTTGTTTCTTAAGCTCGGCTAGTTCTAGGGGTGCCATCTTATAAGGTCTTCTAGCAATCGGAACGGTTCCTGGAATGAGGTCTATTACGAACTCAACATCCCTGTCAGGTGGAACACCTGGCAATTCTTCTGGGAAGACATCCGGGAAGTCACGGACTACCGGAATGTCCTCAAGGTCTGGCAGAGGGCTGGCGTTAAGAGAATATAATTGTCGCTTGGCTATTCGGGTCAAGACATTGACTATCTTCCCCGAAGGATTTGAACAGTCCTAGAGAAGCAATCAATTTTGGCTTGATGAGCTGACATCCAGTCCATACCCAAAATGATATTAATATCTGAAAATTTAAGGGCTATTAAAGATGCGAGGAAAACAAGTCTGTCGACTTGGATTTCATTTCCATAACTTACCCTAGAGGTCTGCCATCTAGAACCAGGGGTAGAAATTTCCATAGTGGATGGCATGTCACAGAATGCAACGTTATGCAGACGAGCATAATTTTCCGATATAAAAGAATGAGAGGCTCCTGTATCGAAAAGAACAGATGCCGGGTGGCAATTAACAAGAAGCGTACCGAGAACGACGTTGGGATCCTCTTGAGCTTCTTCGGCAGAGATACAGTTGACATGGCCACGTGAAGCGGTGACCGGTTTGGCGTGGAACACTTTCCCTGTCGGCTTGCCACGGCCAACAGCTTTAGCAGATTGATTGGGGTTGGTCTGGGGACACTCACGCATATAGTGACCAGATTCCCCGCACTTGAAACAAGTCACGGAACTGGTACGTGGAGGAGCATTGTTAGTTGGACCCCCATAGGGCTTGGCCGGTGCAGACTGTTGAACAGGGCGAGGCGCCTGGAAAGATGGCCTCGGTGTGAACCTGGGTGGCAGGGCGGTGTTGGGCACCCACACGCGGCGCTTCTGAGGACCAGCACCGGATGAGGAACCCATATCACGGCCGTGCTTGCGTGTTGCGTCATAGTCAGTCTGACCAGTTTCAGCACTGATGGCTTTGTTAACAAGTTTCTGAAAAGATGTGCACTCATGCAGACGGAGGTCACGGTGAAGCTCAGGACTAAGGCCCTTACGGAACCTTGCTTGCTTCTTGGCGTCAGTAGAAACTTCCTCGGTTGCATATCGTGCGAGATTACCGAACTCCCTGCTGTAAACATCCACAGAAAGTCGGCCTTGGGTGAAACTGCAAAATTCTTCACGTTTACGGTCCATGAGACCCTCCGGAATGTGATGTTCACGGAAAGCCTCACTGAACTCAGCCCAAGTAGTGACATGGCCCGCTGGGCGCATAGCTCCAAAATTCTCCCACCATAGACTGGCGGGGCCTTCAAGATGATATGCAGCAAAGGTGACCTTGTCAGCCTCCGCTACCAGCGCGGAACGCAGTTTATGAGAGATACTGCGAAGCCAGTCATCAGCGTCGAGAGGCTCGACGGAGTGGTGGAATGTGGGTGGATGCAATTTGATAAAATCACTGAGTGACACCACGTTAATCCTCTGATGGTGTGCTGTATTCTGTTCAATACGCTCCAACAAATGGTTGGTCTCCCGCTTGTTTCTCTCAGCTTCCATCATAACCTCGGCTAGTGAAGGAGGATGAGGCAGATTTTCATTCCTGCCTTCACTGCCTTCGGCCTGCTCTTGGGAAGCAGGGTTAGCGCGCGTGTTGACCATCCTAGGTAAACAAGACAATGATTTAGTCAGGATGATGAAATTCCGACATAGGATACAGAATGTAAGGAATAACTCGGAATGCAAGATGATCATCCGTATGACATGGTAGATACAGAAACTGCTTCTTTTATTCCATCGTCATACACACCATACAGGGTTTAGTACAAGACCAAACAAAGTACTATTACGGTGAAAGAGGATTACATCTCATCGGAGGCATCCCAAGCTCCTGTACATTATTTTTCTACACCTCCGGAAAGAGTACAAACTAGGTCATATCCCACGAGTCACGCGGGACGATAGAAGACACAACTAGTGCGAACTAGTGATACTACCACTAACTCAGACCGATCCGTAGTAGTCCTCGTAGAAGTCACCTCCATAGCCTGGGAGCTCAACATGATCATCCGGAAACAGACGATCTCGCGGAGCTTGTGGACCATAGGGGCTAGGATGAGGCCTTGGACCAACAGACGGTGGCCTGCGGGGACCGCGAGGTGGGGTGATGCCTCCTACATCACGCCAAACCATCACGTCTGGCAGAGCAGATCTCATAGGATAGAGATCGCGCATATCTGAAAATCCAGCTTGCACCGCCGGTGCGAACCGAGTCAAAGTGGCCCAGTGGTCAGCACGGGTATTGAAGAGCTCTAACCTCAAGGCCCGATTTTCACGGTCCTTATCCTCGAGCATCTCAGCAGTGGTGCGAGTCCGTGAATCCTCCTGAGTGGGGTCAGCATAAATAGCCTGGAGATACCCTTGTGCTCCCGGAAGTGATCCTGGCATATACCGGAAATCAGAGTCCCGAAATAAACCAGATCTGACTCGCATAACGGTCATCATAAAGTAGGCGGCGTCCTGCACAGCCATCTCAATAGTAACCCCGAGTCCATAGGAGCAGTGAAGAGGCTCGGTGGATCCAGGATAAGATGGAAATATCCTGACAGTGCAGAGATACTGGCTTTGATTAAAGTCTCGGAATTGCTCTTCGACCGTGTACTCAGGATACCAACGGTATCCAGCCTCAGTCATTACCCTGACCAACTTGGCAGTATGGCCGGGTACATCTAGGCATCGAGTCAGGCGAACCACTTGATTGAGGTCGCGAGTGGCCATCTGAAAGCACAATCATAATGCAAGGGCATTAGAATTTCTAGCAAAATTTCGGCAGCATAACAGCTGTAAATGCTCAAGAAGGATTTTGAGACATTTGACAAAGGATTTCATACACACTCAACATCATCATGTCAAAGTTCTGAATCCATTCTGACAACATAATGTGGTAGTAGAACTGAACTAGGCTTGTATCCATCAAACTTATAAGGTACTACTGATTAGTAACACGTGATCCTGATAGAGAGAATAGGTCCTAATTCCTTAACCCCCGGTGGAAGAATGGACTGACTCAGATCAGAATGTCATAAGATAAAGGAGTAAAAAGAGCCTTACGTTCCAACCCACAAACAATTCCCCTACATATAACTAAAGAATTTCTAGACTCAACATCGACCAGTTTGGCTTGGAGAACCTACAGGCAGTCCGGCTCTGATGCCAACGCTGTCAGGACCCCGACTCGATGTCACATCGATCTAGCCGGTAACACCTCATATCACCTTGCGGCCTCACGCACGGTATCCCCACGGGTGTCGCCTTACCTTTGCCCGGGACCGTTTGCGCATTTTGGCTCACGTATATGATAGTGTCGCTAGCATCCATATGATAAAGAGCCCGGGCTGACATGACTAGTCGTAAACCCAAAGTGGCACAGACTTACAGGGACAGGCATCCATGACCCAGCTTCGAACGTGTCGGTCATCAGCAAGTGGGTCCGGGCTGTAGCACTGGGCTAGCAGGACTCCGGTAAACTGGGCTGTAGCGGGCTAACAGGACTCCGGTACTCAAAGCGTGACATTTCCCCGAAGGGACAGACACAGGAACGAAGAAGGACACATGCCGGCCAGCCTAAGTGTTCCAGAGCAGTAGCAAGCTACCATGGCTCAGCAGTAACACTAGGAGACATTTCCCGGTAAGAGAGGCTACTAAAGATAAACAACTAGATAGTCAGATCCCACACATACCAAGCATTTCAATCATACACACAATATGCTCGATATGTGCAAATACAACGAAGCATCACAACATGACTCTACGACACAAGTACTTTATTTAAGGCTCAGGGAGCCATACATATCATACACGAAGGTACGGGTCTCACGACCCAACATACAAGTCATACAGTCATACAAACCAGCAGCGGAAGTAACTTGTCTGAGTACAGACAACTAGTAAAATAAAAGAGGCTTGGAAAGCCTAGCTATACTACAAGGTCCTTCACAAGCTCAGGGTCACCACCTGGGTCTTTAGCCTACTCGTTGATGTCAACGTCTACATAGAACCCATCAGAAGGGGTTGCAGCGTCTTCTGTAAAAATGTAGATTATAGCAACATGAGTACAAAGGTACTCAGCAAGACTTACATCAGATCCTATATACATGCATATTATCAAGAAGGGTTGGTGGAGTTATTGCAGCAAGCCAGCTTTGACTCTTGGCTAGACTATCCTACGATACTCCAACTTGAAATGGTTTTGCGCACACGAGTCCACTACTCACCACTTCAATAAACTACCGAGGATCCACCTCCGTCTTCCTACGGAAGAGCCATCCTCGGCACTCACACTTATCTTGAGGCTTTTAGTAGTTTCCATTTACTTGTCTATGAACTGTATAGGCAACCAAGTAGTCCTTTACCGCGGACGCGGCTATTCGAATAGATCATGTTAACCCTGCAGGGGTGTACTCCTTCATACACGCTCTCACCACTTACCGTCGTTTACACGACATGTACTCGGCAACCTTCAAGCGGAAGCCCAACGTGGGTGTCGGCCACGACCTACCTAATCACCTAAGCCTCCAGTCCAGGTTTATCGCCTATTCAGGTTCCATCCGCAGGGAGTCCGGCCGAGGTTTCCCATACGGCCCCGAACGATGTGAACAGGGTTCCCGAGATACCTAACGGGTATTCGGTACACCCGGCCACGTACCTACCGCATCACAGCCCACCCCTACGGTCAGCGCTGTCCACGGCCTCCAGTAGGCTACAACACCAGAAACTACTTGCAACTCCTGGACGGAGAACTAGGGTGAATAGGAAGCCGAGAGGGTCCATTGGTTTCGGGCCCAATGCATGGTAGTAGCTGATTCTTAAATCACACATACAGATCTCAGTGCTTAAGGTCGGCTTCAATTAAACAACCCACCATGTACTCCTACATGGCCTCTCATCGATACCTTTACCAAATCGTGTTCACCACACCACTCTCATTACCGACATAACATTTCACTCTAGCCCATCACCCAGATGAACCAGACCTGACACGACTCTAAGCATAGCAGGCATAGCAAGGTAGGAACAACACATACATATGGCTCAATCAACTCCTACACATGGTAGTGGGTTTCATCTAGTTACTGTGGCAATGACAGGTCATGCAGAGGAAATGGGTTCAACTACCGTAGCACACAGCAGTTTGAAACGCGTTGTCTTAATGCAGTAAAAGAGAGCAGGAGCGAGAACATGGGATTGTATCGATATGATCAATGGTTGGTTGCTTGCCTGATGGTTTCGATGCACGGATACGGTTCTTCGTTAGGGTAATCACGGTACTCCTCGGAGGCAGAACCTGTCGCAAAGGACATCGATACACAACATCACCAAACAATGTGCAACAATATGATGCATGCATGAAACATGGCAATATGAGTGTGTTGGGCTAATGCAACTAAAACCAGAAGGATTTGAGCAAATTTGAATCAAAGATTCAAATTTCAAACTCAAACATGGCCTTTTAAAGTGCTTTTCCTTGTTCTGCTTAAAACATCAATTTAACTTGTTTGATCATGCATGAAAATAGTACAGATGGATAGATTGGATTTTTCTGATCATTTTTCATATATAATTTGTCCAATTTGGAGTTACAGAATAAAAGTTATGAATTTTTGAAGTTTAAATAATATTCTGGAATTTCCTGATTTAATTTAAATCCAGAAATATAATTATTGCGCCAGCATGACGTCAGCATGACATCAGTGGTCAACTGCGGCTGTCTGGGGTCAAACCTGACGTGTGGGGTCCACACGTCAGTGACAGGGGGGTTTAACAGGGTTAAATTAATCCTAATTAGGGATTAGTGGCGCTGGGGCCCACTGGTCAGTGTCAGGGGGTTAACTAACAGTGGTTAGCGCTAATCCTAATTAGCTACAGGGCTGGGCCCACCTGTCAGGGACTCAGGGGGTTCCTGCCGTGGTCAAAGTGGGTCAAACCCACCGGCGACACGACGCCGGCGAGGCCCGAGACGGCGGCGCGATGCGGGATCGCGCTACAGGGCACGGGCGAGGCCGTTCTTGGGCTCGTTGGAGAGCTCTTGCTCTCGCGCGTCGAACGGTGGTCGTGGCTGGGCCTGGGGTGGCCGGAGTCGACGGCGGCGAGCTCGGCTGCGGCTGCCGGAGTTCGGGTGCGGCCGGAATCGGCGTTGCAGGGTGTTTGGTGAGGCGTTGGTGCGTGCTGCGTGTTCCTAGTGAAGTGTGGAGCACGATAGTGTGCTCGGTTGGGTGCTACGGTGACCGTGGCCACGACGGCGACATCGCCGGCGGCGTGGAGCTCTCGGCCAAGGTGGGGCTAAGGCCTAGAGGTCGAAAGAGACCAGGGAAGAAGGGGGAAACGACTCGGGGGCTCACCGCGGTTGCAGTGGGCGTCGAAGCGGGCTCGGAGACGCGCTGGAGACGGCGAATTCGACGGCGATGATGGTCGGAGCCCGAAGAGGGGAACGGCGACGTGGCGGTGATACAGGGCTTCCGGAGGCCCGTGAAGCGGTGGGGAGGAAGAGGGGGTTGTGGCGGAGCTTCTGAGCTAGTCGGGGGAGCGAGGGGTGGCCGGAGACGGCTGCTATGGCGAACGTCGGCGACGGTGGTGTTCGGCTGTGTGTGAGAGAGAGCGAGGGAGAGGAGGGAAGAGCCGAGGGCGAGTGAGAGAGAGCAGGGGGGGAGGCATGGCGTCGTCCAGGGGCATCGAGGCGAGGAGGGGAGGGCAGGCAGGCAGGGAGAGAGGTGGCGTGGCGCGGTGGCGCGCGCGCGCGCCGGCCACACTCCCCTCCCTCTGTCGGGACGAAGACGACAGAGGAGGGAGACAGGCTGGGCCGCCTGCTGGCTGGGCCGGCCAGCTGGCTGGGCTGCACAGGGAGGAGCCCAGGTAAGCTTCTCCCTTTTATTTTTTTTCTGTTTTCTAATTTCTGACATTTGTTTTGATTTAAATAATATATTAAATCATTTATTTAACTTATGCCAATTTTTGCAGGGGCTAGATATATTATTCCAGAGCTCCTTTATAATTGGCATAATATTTGGACATATATTAATATATATAGAAATATATTTCCAATGCAAATATTTATGCATTAATTCCAAATGCCCAAAATAAATGTCCATGAGCCACTAAAAATATTGGTTTGATTTTTATCTCTGTCCAATATTTTCAGAGAGCAACATGAGCATTTTCTTGGACCCTTTGGGAGAAATTTTTATTTGGGTCATTTTCAAAATGATTCTGAGGGTTTCACAGATCCCCATTTCAAGTTTCTGATGAAAGAGTAAACATGATGCAACACTCTAATGCATGGCTAACTAGGATGTGACACTCGCTATATCATGACAGTCAGTTTTCAGCTTTCTCTACTGAGGTGCTCGCCTGGCCGAACTGGGGCACAATCGCAGTAGTTCTCCTGGTGGCGCGTTAGCCTATATAACATAACGTAAGGCAGCAAAACACGGGAGCCGGGCAAACCCAACATTTGACCAAAGACATGATTCGGAGCTGATGCATATAAGGCCTAACTCGCGACGCCGAACACTCCCTAAGGTATTCGGTCTTTATGAAGATGGGCCGAACAGAGCCCTTGATAAAAAAGCCTCTGGTGTCCAGGTACGTGCAAAATTCTGGCATGGCCATATGCCAAAACGCCAGCCTCCTCCTCGGTTATGGCGAAAACCGGGAGATGTTTTCAACAAGAGACAGTAAAAAAGGTTTACGCAGGGTCTTAATTTGAAAAGAATCCTTGGAGCGGGTCCCTACTGCACGTCTGCGCCTGTGTCTCCGTTGTGCCATATCCTGGACGGGCGTAGCACGATGTTCGTCTGCAAAAAAGAGGAACTTTAGTAAATAAGCATCCGAGAAATCCATATTAGAATAAACAAAACATAGTTGGAGCAAGAAGTGAGCTGCATTGTCTCCTGGCATAGACACGCGGAGCCCCTTGTACAGGGTTATGCGGCTATTAAGTCCATGTGTGTTGACACCGGACTCGTCTAACCGTGTCCGGAATAGTAGGGCTAGATTAGTGTGCGGCTGTCTAGGCGGCCGCACTCTTACCCATACTCTGGGGGTCAATTGTCATTCCCCCATGATGAGATGATGCCTCGTGGGCCGGGCATTTTAAGTGTAAGGGATGCATAATGCGGTATTGAGTTAAAGCGGGCGAAAGCTTCACGTCCCAGTAGCGCCTGATAGCGACTTACGAATGGGGCGATGTGGAAGGTTAGCTTTTCGCTTCGGAAGTTGTCGGGTGAGCCGAACGTGACCTCTAATGAAAGGGAACCCATACTCCGGGTATCTAGACCCGACGTGGCTCCTCGAAAGGAAGTTTTGCCACGGAGGATTAGCGCTAGGTTTACCCCTAGTTTGTGGATTGTGTCCTGATATAACAGGTTTAAGTCACTGCCGCCGTCAATAAGGACTCGTGTAAATTGTAGTCCGTCAATAATCGGATTCAAGACCAAGGCAGTCCAGCCTACGTTCCGGGCCCCTCTGGAGTAATCCCGATGATCAAAAGTGATTGGTTGTAACAATCAGTGGTGGTGCTCCTCTGGGGCTGGCTGTGTGGCGCGTGTCTTCATAAGCGCTGTTCTATTTTTCCCTTTTGTCATGTGAAGTGAATTTACTGTTTTGACTTCTTGTGGGAACTTCTTTTGTTCTCCGGTGTTCTGCTTGTGGGGCCCGTCGTCATCCTCGCTTGGTGTGTCGAGCCCCTTGTGTTCGGTATTGAGTTTGTCGGACTGCTTGAAAACCCAACAATCTCTGTCGGTATGGTTTGCAGGTCTCCCGAGGGTGTTGTGTATTTGACATATTTTGTCCAGGATTTTGTTTAGGTTGGACAGCTCGTCCCTGTCATCTTTGGGCGGCGGCTTTTTCTGATGTTGCCGAGAGCTTTTGAATCCGGCGTTGACTGTCGTGCTCGTTGGGCTGTTATCCTTGATTCAGCGATGTTCTTTGTTACGGCGCGGTTTCCCGTTTCCATCTCTGGGTTCGGATGTACTCGAGTCGCTGGTGCTGCTTCTTGCCAACCAGCTATCCTCTCCTGCGCAAAAGCGGGTCATGAGGCTTGTTAATGCGGCCATCGTTCTTGGCTTTTCTTGGCCGAGGTGTCTGGCGAGCCATTCGTCTCGGACGCTATGTTTGAAAGCTGGTAGGGCCTCAGCGTCCGGACAGTCGACTATCTGATTCTTTTTAGTAAGGAATCTGTTCCAGAGTTTCTGGGCCGACTCTCTGGGTTGCTGAGTTATATGACTCAGATCATCCGCATCCGGAGGTCGGACATAGGTCCCTTGAAAATTTTCCCGGAAAGCCTCCTCTAGCGCTTCCCAACTTCCCATCGTGTTTTCGGGAAGGCTTTTAAGCCAATGCCGGGCTGGCCCTTTGAGCTTGAGGGGTAAGTATTTGATGGCATGAAGGTCATCTCCTCTGGCCATGTGTATGTGGAGGATATAATCATCTATCCAGACTCCGGGGTCTGTTGTTCCGTCGTATGCTTCTATGTTCACGGGCTTGAATCCCGCTAGAAATTCGTGATCCAACACCTCATCGGTAAAACACAACGGATGTGCGGCGCCCCTGTATGTAGGTGTGCCGCGATATTCGGATATTTTTTGCATTGCATTGCTCGCTGGAGCTTGCTTTCTTGGGCCATAGATGGATCTGGTTGGGCCGGCTGTTTGATGCGAATCCTTAGGCGGATCGCTCGCCGTATTGAGTGCGGCGCCCTTTCTCGCTTTAGATCGATCGTTGGGTCGTCTATCCGACCTGGTGGCTTCCTTGTTTTTCGACTGTGGGGGCTTTATGGCCTCTTCATCAAATTCCGGTAGTAATTTCCGCTTCGGATAGCTCTTTGTGTGACGACTGTTGTTGTACCTGTGTGCAGTATTGAGTACTTTGTTCCATATGATCCTGAGTGCATCTTCTTCTGTTTTGAGCCTCCGCTTCTGCTTTTTCAGGCTACGTGTAGTGGCGACGAGCCTTTGGTGGAGGTTCTGATGCTCCAGCAATTTGTTCGGCGTGAGATCGTCTGGACGATTATCTTTACTGGGGATGGGCTGTTCAGATTGTCCGCCCTGTTTGGACGGTTGCTCGATGGCGTGTTCGTCTTCCGTTGATTCGCCCTGCTCTATGGCTGGGTCTTTGTCGAGGTGGGGCTTTGCGTGGCGCTTACGTCGCCGCTTTGATTGTTTTTCGAGGGAACGATCCCTGTTTGCGCCCGTTTGATCCTCGTTGTTATCCCTTTTGGGTGTGTCCACCATGTATACATCGTGTAATGAGGTGGCTTTCCAGTGCCCTATAGGTGCTGGTTCTTGGTCGTCTCCTTCATCGGCGTCCATACCATCGATGTCTTCGGAGTCGAAGTTGAGCATGTCGGTTGTATCGTCGATAGTGGCTACAAAGTGGGTGGTGGGTGGGTTTTGAATTTCTTCGTCGTCCGTATCCCAACCCTGCTGACCATAGTCCGGCCAGGGCTCTTCTGGCAAAGAGAGAGACTTTAGGGAGTTCAGGATATCGCCAAAGGGCGAGTGCTGACAGATGTCCCCGGCGGTGAACTCCATGATCGGAGCCCAATCAGGTTCGATCGGAAGGGGTGCGGAAGATTCGGAGTCCGGAACAGTGTCCGGCACCTTGGAGTCACGGGCCTTGCAAAGGACTAGGCTGGTATTCGGCTTTATTGCCGTAGAGATTGCGGCTCCTGGGGCGGCGTCCAACTGTCCGTCCCTGGTTAGCGCAGTCGGCTCCGAGCTAATTGTCGGAGCGGACTCCTGAGCGGCACTCTGGGCGCTGTCCAGCGGTAGAGCTAGATCATACCCATTGAGACAGTGCGGCACGCTCGGCCGTGGCTCGAATCCTTCGAAGATCAAGTCCCCGCGAATGTCGGCCGTGTAGTTTAAGCTTCCAAACCTGACCTGATGGCCAGGGGCGTAGCTTTTGATCTGCTCCAGATGGCCAAAGAGTTGGCCCACAGTGCAAAGCCGCCGAATACGAAGATCTGTCCGGGGAGAAAAGTCGCGCCCTAGACCGCGTCGTGGTTGATGATCGAAGAAGCCGTCAGGCCTAAAGGCAACTACACAGAGGGACTCGGGTAGGCGGTCCCGAACTGTTCGTCTAGGCGGATGGTAACAAGAGACAAGGGACACGATGTTTTTACCCAGGTTCGGGCCCTCTCGATGGAGGTAAAACCCTACTCCTTCTTGATTAATATTGATGATATGGGTAGTACAAGAGTGGATCTACCACGAGATCAGAGAGGCTAAACCCTAGAAGCTAGCCTATGGTATGATTGTTGTTCGTCCTACGGACTAAAACTCTCTGGTTTATATAGACACCGGAGAGGGCTAGGGTTACACAGAGTCGGTTACAATGGGAGGAGATCTTCATATCGTATCACCAAGCTTGCCTTCCACGCCAAGGAAAGTCCAAAGGTCATAGTCCGGCCATCCGGACACCCCCTAATCCAGGACTCCCTCACTCTCCCTCATACGGAGTGACAAATCCCAGTCTCGATTCGTGCCAACCCAACAAACACTTTTGGAGATACCTGTAGTGCACCTTTATAGCCACCCAGTTACGTTGTGACGTTTGGTATACCCAAAGCATTCCGACGGTATCCGGAGTTGCACAATCTCATGGTCTTAGGAAATGATACTTGACATTAGAAAAGCCTTTTGCAAATGAACTATACGATCTTGTGCTATGCTTAGGATTGGGTCGTGTCCATCACATCATTCTCCTAATGATGTGATCCTGTTATCAATGACATCCAATGCCCATGGTCAAGAAACAATAACCATCTGTTGATCAACGAGCTAGTTAACCAGAGGCTCACTAGGGACATGTTGTGGTCTATGTATTCACACATGTATTACGGTTTCTGGTCAATACAATTATAGCATGAACAATAGACAATTATCATGAATAAGGAAATATAAAAATAACCATTTTATTATTGCCTCTAGGGCATATTTCCGACAGTCTCCCACTTGCACTAGAGTCAATAATCTAGTTACATTGTGATGAATCGAACACCCATAGAGTTCTGGTGTTGATCATGTTTTGCTCATGGAAGAGGTTTAGTCAACGGATCTACAACATTCAGATCCGTATGCACTTTACAAATATATATGTCTCCATCTTGAACATTTTCATGAATGGAGTTGAAGCGACGCTTGATATGCCTGGTGTTCTTGTGAAACCTGGGCTCCTTGGAAAGGGCAATAGCTCCAGTGTTGTCACAGAAGAGAGTCATCGGGCCCGACGCATTGGGAATAACTCCTAGGTCGGTAATGAACTCCTTCATCCATATTGCTTCATGTGCTGCCTCCGAGGCTGCCATGTACTCCGCTTCACATGTAGATCCCACCACGACGCTTTGCTTGCAACTGCACCAGCTTACCGCCCCACCATTCAAATTATACACATATCCGGTTTGTGACTTGGAGTCATCTAGATCTGTGTTGAAGCTAGCATCGATGTAACCCTTTACGACGAGATCTTCGTCACCTCCATAAACGAGAAACATATCCTTAGTTCTTTTCAGGTACTTTAGGATATTCTTGACCGATGTCCAGTGTTCCATGCCGGGATTACTTTGGTACCTCCCTACCAAACTTACGGCAAGTTTTACATCAGGTCTAATACACAGCATGGCATACATAATAGACCATGTGGCTGCGGCATAGGGGATGACACTCATCTTTTCTCTATCTTCTGCCGAGGTTGGGCTTTGAGCCGTGCTCAATTTCACACCTTGCAATACAGGCAAGAACCCCTTCTTGGACTGATCCATATTGAACTTCTTCAATATCTTATCAAGGTATGTGCTTTGTGAAAGACCTATGAGGCGTCTCGATCTATCTCTATAGATCTTGATGCCTAATATGTAAGCAGCTTATCCAAGGTCCTTCATTGAAAAACACTTGTTCAAGTAGGCCTTTATGCTTTCCAAAAGTTCTATATCATTTCCCATCAATAGTATGTCGTCCACATATAATATGAGAAATGCTACAGAGCTCCCACTCACTTTCTTGTAAACGCAGGCTTCTCCATAAGTTTGCATAAACCCAAACGCTTTGATCATTTCGTCAAAGCGAATGTTCCAACTCTGAGATGCTTGCACCAGCCCATAGATGGAGCGCTGGAGCTTGCACACCTTGTTAGCATTCTTAGGATCGACAAAACCTTCCGGCTACATCATATACAATTCTTCCTTAAGGAAACCGTTAAGGAATGTCGTTTTGATGTCCATTTGCCATATCTCATAATCATAGAATGCGGAAATTGCTAACATGATTCAGACAGACTTCAACTTCACTACGGGTGAGAAGGTCTCATCGTAGTCAACCCCTTGAACTTGTTGATAACCCTTAGCGACCAGCCAAGCTTTATAGATGGTCACATTACCATCCGCGTCAGTCTTCTTCTTGAAGATCCATTTATTTTCTATGGCTCGCCGATCATCGGGCAAGTCTGTCAAAGTCCATACTTTGTTTTCATACATGGATCCTATCTCGGATTTCATGGCTTCAAGCCATTTGTTGGAATCTGGGCCCACCGTCGCTTCTTCATAGTTCGAAGGTTCACCGTTGTGTAACAATAGGATTTCCAGGACAGGGTTCCCATACCATTCTCGTGTGGAACGTGTCCTTGTGGACCTACGAAGTTCAGTAGCAACTTGATCCGAAGTACCTTTATCATCATCATTAACTTCCTCTCTAGTCAGTGCAGGCACCACAGAAACATCTTCCTAAGCTGTGCTATTTTCCGGTTCAAGAGGCAGTACTTCATCAAGTTCTACTTTCCCCCCACTTACTTCTTTCGAGAGAATCTCTTTCTCCAGAAAGGACCTGTTCTTGGCAACAAAGATCTTGCCTTCGGATCTGAGGTAGAAGGTATACCCAATGGTTTCCTTAGGGTATCCTATGAAGACGCATTTTTCCGACTTGGGTTCGAGCTTTTCAGGTTGAAGTTTCTTGACATAAGCATCGCATCCCCAAACTTTTAGAAACAAGAGCTTAGGTTTCTTCCCAAACCATAATTCATACGGTTTCGTCTCAATAGATTTAGACGGTGCCCTATTTAAAGTGAATTTAGCTGTCTCTAAATCGTATCCCCAAAATGATTACGGTAAATTGGTAAGAGACATCATAGATCGCACCATATCTAATAGAGTACGATTACGACATTCGGACAGACCGTTACGCTGCGGTGTTCCAGGCGGCGTGAGTTGTGAAACAATTACACATTTCCTTAAGTCTGTACCAAACTCATGACTAAAATATTCTCTCCCACAATCTGATCGTAAGAACTTTATTTTTCTGTCACGTTGATTCTCCACCTCACTCTAAAATTCCTTGAACTTTTCATCAAGTAGACATACTCATGTCTACTCATGTCTACTTTTATAGATGTGTTTCATTAAGTAGACATACTCATGTCTACTTAAGTCATCAGTGAGGGTGAGAACATAACGATAGCCACTGCGAGCCTCAACGCTCATTGGACGGCACACATCAGTATGTATGTTTTCCAACAAGTTGGTTGTTCGCTCCATCGTTCCGGAGAACGGAGTCTTGGTCATCTTTCCCATGAGGCATGGTTCGCATGTGTCAAATGGTTCAGAATCAACAGACTCCAAAAGTCCATCTGCATGGAGTTTCTTCATGCGTTTGACACCAATGTGACCAAGGCGGCAGCGCCACAAGTATGTGGGACTATCATTATTAACCTTACATCTTTTGGTATTCACACTATGAATATGTGTAACATCACGTTCGAGATTCAATAAGATAAACCATTGACCAGCGGGCATGACCATAAAACATATCTCTCATATAAATAGAACAACCGTTATTCTTGGATTTAAATGAGTAGCCATCTCGTATTAAACGAGATCCAGATACAATGTGCATGCTCAAAGCTGGCACTAAATAACAATTATTGAGGTTTAAAACTAATCCCGTAGGTAAATGTAGAGGTAGTGTGCCGACGGCGATCACATCAACCTTGGAACCATTCCCGACGCGCATCGTCACCTCATCCTTCACCAGTCTCCGCTTATTCCGCAGCTCCTGTTTTGAGTTACAAATATGAGCAACCGCACCGGTATCAAATACCCAGGAGCTACTACGAGTACTGGTAAGGTAAACATCAATAACATGTATATCACATATACCTTTGGTTATGTCGGCCTTCTTGTCCGCTAAGTACTTGGGGCAGTTCCGCTTCCAGTGACCATTTCCCTTGCAATAATAGCACTGAGTCTCGGGCTTGGGTCCATTGTTTGGCCTCTTCCCGGCAACTGATTTACCGGGCGCGGCAACTCCCTTGCCGTCCTTCTTGAAGTTCTTTTTACCCTTGCCTTTCTTGAAACTAGTGGTCTTATTCACCATCAACACTTGATGTTCCTTTTTGATTTCTACCTTCGCTGATTTCAGCATTGAATATAACTCGGGAATGGACTTCTCCATCCCTTGCATATTGTAGTTCATCACAAAGCTTTTGTAGCTAGGTGGGAGCGAGTGGAGGATCTTGTCAATGACCGAGTCATCTGGGAGATTAACTCCCAACTGAGACAAACAGTTGTATAACCCGGACATAGTGAGTATATGCTCACTGACAGAACTATTTTCCTCCATCTTACAACTGTAGAACTTGTCAGAGACTTCATATCTCTCGACCTGGGCATGAGCTTGGAAAACCATTTTCAGCTCTTGGAACATCTTATATGCTCCGTGCTGCTCAAAACGCTTTTGGAGCCCCGGTTCTAAGCTGTAAAGCATGCCGCACTGAACCAAGGAGTAATCATCACTACGCGACTGAGAGTCGTTCATAACGTCTTGAGTTGCTAGGAAAATGGGTGCTTCACCTAGCGGTGCTTCTAGGACATATGCTTTTTTGGCAGCTATGAGGACGATCCTCAAGTTTCGGACCCAGTCCGTATAGTTGCTACCATCGTCTTTCAGCTTGGTTGTCTCTAGGAACGCGTTGAAGTTGAGGGCAACATTAGCATGGGCCATTTCATCTAAAAGACATATTGCAAAGATATTTTTAGACTATGTTCATGATAATTAAGTTCATCTAATCAAATTATTTAATGAACTCCCACTCAGATAGACATCACTCTAGTCATCTAAGTGATACATGATCCGAGTCAATTAGGTCGTGTCCGATCATCACGTGAGATGGACTAGTCATCATCAGTGAACATCTTCATATTGATCGTATCTACTATACGACTCATGTTCGACCTTTTGGTCTCTTGTGTTACGAGGCCATGTCTGTACATGCTAGGCTCGTCAAGTCAACCTAAGTGTTTTGCATGTGTAAATCTGGCTTACACCCGTTGTATGCGAACGTTAGAATCTACTAGTCGTCAACCGTGCGTGCGCACGGGCTAGTCTGATTCTACATAGCATTATTACTTGGTCATATATAAAATAGCTTTGTGTTGCTTTTTATTTTCTATGCACAAATGACTATATGAGATTGTTAACTTGTAAGCTAACTTTCGAACTTTAGTTTTAAAAAGATATTATTGAAAAAATTGTTTCCCTTCATATAAAAGAGCATGGAGGAATACATTTTGGAGCCCAATCCCTATTCTCAATTAAATGGGTTAAACCTATGTAGGTTTGCATGCCTACTTATAAGACTGTAGCGTTTGTGAACGGTGATGCATTCCGACAACAGAATCCTATGTGGGATTGAAATAACTATATACATCAAAATTTGAATAAATTTCTACAACATAGTTACAACATGGATAAAATGGTTAGTCACACTTCCATGTGTGAAAGAAATATATATTTGGCAAAACCTCAAGTAGTGATTAGCACTAACTTTTTGTGTCAAACGACCCAGAGGGGTGATAAAATTAGAGTCGCTTTATGGGGAAAGTTTGCTTATTATTTAACCAAGGATGTAATCGTTAAAATATTGTCCTTATTGTGACCTCGACAATGGTGTATAAATTCAATGCTGAGTCCGATAGTTAAATGTACTCCTATTAAAATTTAGAGAGTCCTTATCTCTTTTGTGCAAATAAAATAGAACAGTCGATGACACCAGTGAGGGCAACAAAAGAAATCAAAACATCAAATGTTTTCTTGTATGCCAATTTATTATTCGGGAAATAAAAATTGCATAATTCATCTTTCTCATCTTCAAAAACTCAAGGGGCTAGAAGAGAACTTTTTTAAAGGAAGCTTCTCCCTGACGTACACAATGACTTTAATTAATAAGCAAAGGAAACGTCGGCATTGGTCCTCAACATGGAATCTCCTTAATCTTAGACCAGCCATTCTGGCCTTTGTACCACACAACCTACATGTACTGATTGACACCATGAACATCCATTTGTGTCCCCTCGTGAATTATGAGATACTTGATAAGTAAACAACCATCTGTAGCTGGGTGTCTTGGCAAAAAACTGGCTTTTGTTCATCTAAGTCAATGCCTAAGCATGTCAGAACATACCTATAGTAAGAAAGCAGTCATACAGGTTACAAACCTAGCTATAAGTGTAAAGAAATTATAATATTCAGATAGGTGAATACCTAGAATTTGAGAAGATATATACTATGAAGAGAAGAATGAACCTGACCACACCATGAAAACTATTTAGGCGTCGCACTTTAGAAGAAATCAGATCCAAGTATAATAGGACAAAAAAGAACTGATATAGCTGCTTGTTCTTGACCGTTTCCTTCAAAATAGAAAATGTTAGAATTTCGTGAAGTATAGTTGGCGAGGAAAAAATGTAATCACTACTTGGCTGATCATGCACACGCTCAAGAAGGAACTAATAAATGGGATTGAGAGCCGGAACTTACGTGCACCAATTTTGGAGCAGTAAACATCAGAGAGATAAGGATTGATTTTGTTTAAAGTACATATATGAAAATAATGGCTGGTAGACAAACTGTTTAATCTACACAAAACAGAACAACTACTATTACTGTTACTTTATGAGTCCAAAATATTCTATGCAATTCACTTCAGCGATAAAAATCTGCATGTTATAATATCTAGCATGTAGGAAAACTACCTGCACAATAGAAGCTACTCTTACTTAGAGTATACCATGTAATGCCACTGTGTCCTAAATTTAGGAGTTGAGCATTGTTTCAGAGGATATAACGTTACCTTACATATATAAATTTATCCTTTTCAGCTTTAAAACTCCACAATCATCAGAAAAGAAAAAGGCCCATTCCTAGCTATTTTCTCTCAGCATTACCTGAACGGCTCAAAAAAATGGATGGCGAGTAAGTCACACGTAGGTAGATAGAGGAATGTTTGAAACTGGCTAGAGAAAAGGGGTATATGCTGCAACGTTTATTGTATTCTGCCGCTTGAGTAACGCATGCAGATGGGGGTTGGCTTCGTCCTTGTTATGTCGTTGGATGGCAAAGTGTGTCTCCCTGTGGTTGCATGGCACACTGACATTTAACTGATGGCCCAGTCTCGCACCTTCTTCATCAACGTGTAAGACAAATATGCAATATACATCACCCGTAGCTACTACAGGAGATAAGAGGAAAAATCAATCTATAAGTAGTTCAAAACTGTAAGAAGAAATTGAAGCACACGACATACCTCTTTCTTGCTGGTCTTCATGCTAGTGATGTGGTCATCGCTGTTTCAGCAAGGGCATTATGAAGCACTGAAGTACGAGCTCAGCATATGCTGCGGGAGGTAAGGGTGCAATGGGTGTATTGTCCGGGCTGAGGGGCATCATAGTTACTCGGGAGGTGGCAGCTTTGTAACATCCGAAAGAATCTGCAGTAGATAGACAGTGAAAGAGGAAAGCTTGGAGAGAGATTCAAGATTCAGTCTGTGGACACTAACCATATATACTAAAAAATCGGAAATTTCTGCAGATTAATTTACAATTACCTTGTAGAGAATAAACTTCAGGTCGCAGGTCATGGTGTGATCGTTGTGGAGGTCAGGGATGGGGTGAGGCCGCACCGATTCTTGTAGATTGATTTTGATCGACGTTTGTCAGGAAAAAAAATTGCTGGACTTGAAATCCTCTCCACAGTCCACACAAATCTTGCTACCCTGCTGGAAAGACTTAAAGAATAAAATCTGCACCATCATCCAATTCTGTGAAGGTCCAGGTTGGAGAACACATTGAGAATCTGGGCGGAACGCATATATGTTCATGGATTCTGGTGGATATCAACAGATGAACCAATCCAGGACAGTAATCCTGCATATGCCCTTGTGAGGCGGCAGCCAGTTAACGTGGGAAAGAATCAGTAGCAGAAATCCGACCAAGGAAAAGAGCTTGTGGAGGTGTTCGAGATTGAATAGTGGAAAGCATTAAAAATATAGAATTCAAAACCAAAGGAAAACCTCATCTTGATCCAGAGATTTGTTTCTCACGGGGGAGGGGTTGATAGTTGAGATGTATTTTTTTTTGTTGGGAGACAGTTGAGATATCATGCAGCAAGATCTGTTTCAGATTGTTGTTGTTTTTCTAACGGGGAGAGAAGGAGAAGGTGGATTACGTAGGTAGTTTGAGATTTACATGGCTTTTTGTTATTTCTATAAGAAAAAATAGGCCGAATTTAGCAAAACTAAGTCGGGGTTAGCTGGGTTAATCTACACTGTAATAATACGGTCCCACTGGATCAACGGCTCCTAATTACTGATTAACGTGGTAATTTTTAGGGAGTCCGTAATTAGTATAGGTAGGTATAGATCACACCCGATCATCACATGGTGCTTCGAAACAACGAACTTTCACAACGGTGCATAGGTAGGGGAACACTTTCTTGTAATTTTATGAAGGATCATCTTATTTATGATACCGTCGTTCTAAGCAAATAATATGTAAACATGACAAACATCACATGCAAATCACATAGTGACATGATATGGCTAATATCATCTTGCGCCTTTGATCTTCATCTTTGAGGCACGGCATGATCACCTTCGTCACCGGCATGACACCATGATCTCCATCCTCATGATCTCCATCATCGTGTCTTCAGGAAGTTGTCTCGCCAACTATTACTTCTACTACTATGGCTAACGGTTTAGCAATAAAGTAAAGTAATTACATGGCGTTATTCAATGATACACAGGTCATAAAATAAATTAAGAAAACTCCTATGGCTCCTGCCGGTTGTCATACTCATCGACATGCAAGTCGATTCCTATTACAAGAACATGATCAATCT
Source organism: Triticum dicoccoides (assembly GCF_002162155.2). NCBI lineage: Eukaryota > Viridiplantae > Streptophyta > Magnoliopsida > Poales > Poaceae > Triticum > Triticum dicoccoides. Next base: position 42,045,935 of record NC_041391.1, on the reverse strand, counting down.
CATACATCACATTCTTTTGGCCATATCACATCACATAGCATACCCTGAAAAACAAGTTAGACGTCCTCTAATTGTTGTTGCATGTTCTACGTGGCCTATATGGGTTTCTAGCAAGAACGTTTATTACCTATGCAAAAGCCACAACGGTGATATGCCAATTGCTATTTACCCTTCATAAGGACCCTTTTCATCGAATCCGATCTGACTAAAGTGGGAGAGACTGGCACCCGCTAGCCACCTTTATGCAACAAGTGCATGTCAGTCGGTGGAACCTGTCTCACGTAAGAGTACGTGTAAGGTCGGTCCGGGCCGCTTCATCCCACAATACCGCCGAAACAAGATAGGACTAGTAACGGTAAGCAAATTGAACAAACCAACGCCCACAACTACTTGTGTTCTACTCGTGCATAGAATCTACGCAATAGACCTAACTCATGATGGCACTATTGGTGAACGTAGCAATAATTCAAAATTTTCTATGCATCACCAAGATCAATCTATGGAGATTCTAGCAACAAGATAGGAAGAGGATGAGCATCTTCATACCTTTGAAGATCTCTAAGCGGAAGCATTACTAGAACGCGGATGAGGGAGTCGTATTCGCGGCGATTCAAATCGCCGAAGATCCGATCTAACACCGAAAGTACGGCCCATCCGCGTTCAACACACGTACAGACCGGGGAAGTCTCCTCCTTGTTGATCCAACAAGAGGAGAGGAGAAGTTGAGGGAGAGCTCTGGTTGCATGACGGCGTGGTGGAGGAGCTTGCAGTTCTCCGGCAGCGCTTCGCCAATCACTTACGGAGGAGGAGGTGGAGTTGGAGAGGGGGAGGGCTGCGCCAGGGGAAGGGTATGGCAGTCCTCCCACCCCCTCACTATTTATAGGGGGAAGGGGAGAGGGGGCCGGCCCCCTTAGATCTCATCTAGGGGGGGGGGGCGGCGGCCAAGGGGGGGAGCTTGTCCCCCAAGTTGGTGGGAGGCGCCCCCACTTTCAACCCTAGGCGCCTTGGGCCCTAGGGGGGCACAACAACCCACTAGGGGGTTGGTTCACACCCTTGTTCAGCCCACTAAGTCCCCCGTGGCAGGTGGACCCACCCGGTGGACCCACCCGGTGGACCCCCGGACACCTTTCGGTGGTCCCGGTACAATACAGGTAACCCTCAAAATTATTCCGGTGACTGAAACTGGACTTCCCATATATAAATCTTTACCTCCAGACCATTCCGGAACTCCTCGTGACGTCCGGGATCTCATCCGGGACTCCGAACAACATTCGGTAACTGCGTACTAATTCCCATATCAACTCTAGCGTCACCGAACCTTAAGTGTGTAGACCCTACGGGTTCGGGAATCATGCAGACATGACCGAGACAGCTCTCCGGCCAATAACCAACAGCGTGAACTTCATAGCTGCTACGTCTTGAGCTTGCGTTGGTTTTCCTCGAAGAGGAGAGGGTGATGCAACAAGAGTAGCGTAAGTATTTCCCTCAGTTTTTGAGAACCAAGGATCAATCCAGTAGGAGGCTCCTCAAAAGTCCCACGCACCTACACAAACAAACTGAGAACTCGCAACCAACGCGGTAAAGGGGTTGTCAATCCCTTCACGGCCACTTGCGAAAGTGAGATCTGATAGAGATAGTATGATAAGATAAATATATTTTTGGTATTTTATAATATAGATGCAAAAAGTAAAGATGCAAAAAAAGGTAGATTGGGAGCAAAAATGATAAGATATAGACCCGGGGGCCATAGGTTTCACTAGAGGCTTCTCTCAAGATAGCATAAGTATTACGGTGGGTGAACAAATTACTGTCGAGCAATTGATAAAAAGCGAATAATTATGAGATAATCTAGGCATGATCATGTATATAGGCATCACGTCCATAACAAGTAGACCAACTCCTGCCAGCATCTACTACTATTAGTCCACACATCGACCGACTCCTGCCTGCATCTAGAGTATTAAGTTCATAAGAACAGAGTAACGCCTTAAGCAAGATGACATGATGTAGAGGGATAAACTCATGCAATATGATATAAACCCCATCTTGTTATCCTCGATGGCAACAATACAATACGTGTCTTGCAACCCTTTCTGTCACTGGGCAAGAACACTGCAAGATTGAACCCAAAGCTAAGCACTTCTCCCATGGCAAGAAAGATCAATCTAGTAGGCCAAACCAAACCGATAATTTGAAGAGACTTGCAAAGATAACTCAATCATGCATAAAAGAATTCAGAGAAGAATCAAATATTATTCATAGATAAACTTGATCATAAACCCACAATTCATCGGATCTCGACAAACACACCGCAAAAATAGATTACATCGAATATATCTCCACAAGAGAGGGGGTGAACATTGTATTGAGATCCAAAAAGAGAGAAGAAGCCATCTAGCTAATAGCTATGGACCCGTAGGTCTGTGGTAAACTACTCACAACTCATCGAAGGGGCAAGGATGTTGATGTAGAGACCCTCCATGGTCGATTCCCCCTCCGGCAGAACACCGACGAAGGCCCCAAGATGGGATCTCGCGGATACAGAAGGTAACGGCGGTGGAAATTGTGTTTCGGGTGCTCCCTGGATGTTTTCGGGGTACGTAGGTATATATAGGAGGAAGAAGTACATCGGTGGCCGCCCGAGGGGCCCACGAGACAGGGGGGCACGCCCTATAGGGGGGCGGGCCCTCCTATCTCGTGGGAGCCTCTGCTGCTTCTTGGCTTGCACTCCAAGTCCTCTGGATCACGTTCGTTCCAAAAATCACGCTCCCAAAGGTTTCATTCCGTTTGGACTCCGTTTGATATTCCTTTTCTTCGAAATACTGAAATAAGCAAAAAAAACAGCAATAAGGGCTGGGCCTCCGGTTAGTAGGTTAGTCCCAAAAATGATATAAATGTGTAAAATAAATCCCATAAACATCCAAAAGGGGTAATATAATAGCATGGAACAATAAAAAATTATAGATACGTTGGAGACGTATCAATAGCCATGTTGGCTCCCACATGTTCCACGATGATCTCATCGGGTGAACCACGATGTCGGGGATGTCGGGGATTCAATCAATCATGTATACAATTCCCTTTGTCAATCAGTATGTTACTTGCCCGAGATTCAATCGTCGGTATCCCAATACCTCGTTCAATCTCGTTACCGGCAAGTCAATTTACTCGTTCCGTAATGCATGATCCCGTGACTAACTACTTAGTCACATTGAGCTCATTATGATGATGCATTACCAAGTGGGCCCAGAGATACCTCTCCGTCATACGGAGTGACAAATCCCAATCTTGATTCGTGCCAACCCAGCAGACACTTTCGGAGATACCTGTAGTGCACCTTTATAGCCACCCAGTTACATTGTTACGTTTGGTACACCCAAAGCATTCCTACGGTATCCGGGAGTTGCACAATCTCCATGTCTAAGGTAATGATACTTGACATTATAAAAGCCTTTTGCAAACGAACTATACGATCTTGTGCTATGCTTAGGATTGGGTCTTGTCCATCACATTATTCTCCTAATGATGTGATCCCGTTATCAATGTGTGGCACCCCGGCTCAGAGCAACCGGTTTACCTTGCATTGCCAGCCCAGAGATCAAGTCTTCTGGCAATACACAAGAATATGGTACAAAAAACAACCGCTTTATTGATGCTAGCGGATTACATAGGTATGATATTACATCGAGATTCGAGGCCAAGCGGCACACACGGTGCTGTTGGACAGTCTGTACATTTTAATGAACAAGACAGGGCCTCGATCACACGAGCTACGCGACAGCAGAAGAACGACGAAGTGGAACTCCATAGCACAGGGACACCGACGTGAACATGGCCTAGACACGAGATGCGCTCCGATGCGAACTGACTTGCCTGAAATCTGGCATAACACACCAGGTCAGTACATTGAATGTACTTGCAAGCTCACAACAAACATAAGCACGATGACAAACAATATCATGATATTTAATCAGATTAATACAATGCAAAACTACTACCGAAGAAAAACAAACGTTTCATGCAGTGAGTCCCACGAACTCGCTTACCAGACGGTTACCTCATAACCAAACGGTGACCATACCTTGGTCACACCTGAAACCAATCACTCATGAACACCTCAAGTGTTCATGCTCCGGCACGAACCAATGCATCACATCACTCACTTTGTTTGCAAGATTTATTAGAAAGGTTGATCCATGGTGTGACTTACTTCCGAGTTATGCCCATAACCAAGGACGCGGCTATCCATAGATTAATTACACTCTGCAGAGGTAGCGCACTTTACCCACACTATGGAACACCTGGCCTCGCATTCCCATTCAGGTGGACCAAAGCATTCCGACGAAACCTTCCCTTTGTCATGCACTCTCCCCGGCCACTCCGACCAACTCCCCATCAGGGCTAGGTCTTGGGTGGCCCCGTGTCTACCAAAGACACCAACGGCCACGGCGTGGCAAAACGGTCCCAAACGGGGAGAAGGTACCATAAGAACAAAAACGAGCACAGAAGGTTATGTCTGCCTACCGGTCCAGGGTATGCACGCTCATAACCTTCCCTCACAGGAGGCACTGGTGAGATCCATATCAAAGTACCGAATCAAGACCTTCCCATAAGGTAAATGTGGTTGCACTGAATTAAAACCCGATTCAGTGGCACCATGATGTGATCAACATCATATTCAAGTTGAACTTAATCAAGTTTAGCTTTGATAAAAAAAATTTATCATCAACATGATATACCCCTAAAAGAATCATGCCACTATTCGTCATGCAAAGCAAACAACACATATTCATGGATCAAACTTAACAACATATACAACTTGCAATACTTAGAACCAAACTTCTCTCCTTATAACTCATTTTTATTTATCAATCAATATTTTTATTAGTTCTTTATGAAACTATCACTAGTAAAATAACTACCATTAATTTCCATAGCAATATGCATAGTGCAAAATATTACTCTACTTAGCCAAACAAGCTTATGCATTCAACCAGTAACTAAAACAAGCATATCAAGCATGGTAGAGTAATTAGAAATTAACCCAAGTTATTTATCAAATTTTAATTGCAAATAAGAACTCATATTCAAGTAGAAAATCATAGATATTGAAATAACACCATCCAAATGCTGGTGTGTCTTGCCTTAGTGTAGAGGAGGATCACACCCCTCTTGGTTTGCTTCAAGACAAGCTTCTCCTTTTGAAAAATAATTTAAACCACAAAAATATTTGTCAAAACAGAATCTGAAAATCCCCAGAAATTCTAGGCAGCAAGGAAAAATTCACCTTCTGGTGTGCTGCTAGAGCTTTCTGAAACAAAGACAATGCAAAAAGAATCAAATCATTTGGACTTATGGTATCGAAATGGTGGCTGGTCAAAGTTCACTCAAGTTTCTGAATAATATTTGAATTAAACAGAAATCTTGGGGGCGGGGTGACATCGAAAGCGTAAAACAGAAATACGCCTCCACTCGTACTGCTTCGGGCGCGAGTGGTGAGACTAACAGGTGGGTCCCGCGTGTCAAGAGAGAGAGGGGGGCACGATATTAGAGAGAGGCAAGGCTTCATCGGAGCTCATGCCGGTGACGAGGGGGTTTGGGGCTAGGCTAGACGGATAGGATTGAAGCGGGGCTTGAGGAGCACCTGCCCGTAACCGTGGCTTGGCGAGAGGTGGACGTAGCTGCTCGCAGTTGAGCTCGCAAGCTACGGTGGCGGACGGGTCTCGCCAGAAAGGTTGAAGATGACGGCTAGAGGCGGCTCCGAGGGCTCAGAGGTGTCCAGGCAGCACCAGCAGATCCCCAATGCCCGGCCCAAGCAGCTGCTTGAGCTCGAGAGGAACTGTGGCGCGGCGGCTGGACTGCAGGGATCGCCGGAGTCCTCTGGTCGGGGCGACGGCCAAAGGCCTTCCTGACTGAGCTTCTGCTCGTCTATGTGTTCGTGGAGGTGGTGTGGAGTGGTGCTTGGCTAGGATTCAAGGAGGGGAGCGCTATATATAGCCGGAGCGAGGGGGGAACGTGTTACCGCCAGAGCTCTCTGGACACACGGCGAACGGCGACAAGAAGCTCCAATGCGAGGGGGCAAACGCTCAGCGTCAACGCAGGAGCTTGCCCACGCTCGCAGACGAGCACAGGAGGCGGTTGGGGAAGCGAACAAGTGGACGCGCGCACTGTGGCGTTTTGGCCGCGACGCGCCCATGCTTGCTGTGGAGGCTCCGGTGTCAGCGAGCACCAGGGAGCAGTCAAGGGTGATTGGTCGAGGCTTGGGGCACGGTACGGCAGTCGGCGGTGAGCGCTGGAACGAGCACGCGTGAAACAGAGAGCAAGGCGCCAGCCAGAGCGCGTCGAGACGCTGCCAGACGCCGTATCCACGCGTGGTCACCAAGCTGGCATGGTCAAAACGATGCCCAGGAGTGGCCAAACCTTGTCTACGCGCTCAACCATGCAGTGTTTAGTGTAGGAGAAGTGATGGTTCATGCCCAGGCCGACTAGACTTGACTTCACTAAGCTGACAAGTTTCTGTCCAGAAACTTGGTCGACAAGTTTGGCCACCTTCTAGAAGGCCATTAGGGCTGATCTCCTGGGATTTAGTGTTTCTTAGGAGGGTGTTTAAGCTTAAGAAAGATCAAGGCTAAAAGCTCAAGGAAAGATGTACTTGCTGTACAACGTGCATTTCTGGTCCAGAAGTGAAAAGATTTTCTACAGCAATAATATTACAAAAAGTGGTGAAATATTTTTGCATGGGAAGGTGTGCCAAGGTGCTTAGAATATTTAGGAATTACCTCAGATTTTTCTGAGCAAGAAAAATTGAAGTTGCATTGGAGCACAAGTTTCTGAAGTGAGTTTCAGAGAGAGAAATGGATATTTTTCTTTTATGAAAAATATTCATTTGATTATTTTGAGGATTGACCAGAGGAATAAATAAGAAATGTCACTTGGGTGAAAGTCAAGGATATGCCCAAGTGCCAAGCCCATTTGAAATGATTCAAACTCCAATTCAAATCAGGGCAAAAACCACGATAAAAACCAAGTCCGGAAAAGAGAGAGAAGGCAAGTCCGGTAAAAGAGAGAAGGCAAAATCCAGGTTGTCACAAACCTCCCCCACTTAAGATGAATCTCGTCCTCGAGATTCGGTTGCTTGGGAAAACCATTCTAGGTATGTAGTCCTTCAAAATTCCTCTCTTTCCCAGGTCGCTTCCTCTTCGGTAAGGTGCTCCCACTGAACCTTGTAAAACCTTATTTCTTTGCTGCGGGTGAACCTTTCTGTCTGATCCAATATCCTGATTGGCTTTTCCTCATAAGTCAAATCCTTAGCCAATTCTACCTCTGCCATATCAGTCCTTTTCTCCGGTGGCAAGATACATCTTCTCAGTTGTGAGATATGAAACATGTTGTGTACTTTTGACAGTTCCGGTGGCAATTCCAACTGATATGCAACCGTACCGACTCTGGCCATGACGAGGAATGGACCGATATATCTGGGTGCCAATTTTCCGCGGGTCTGAAACCTCTTGACTCTTTTCATAGGGGTGACTCGAGATATACGTGTTCTCCGGGTTCGAAGCTAATCTGACGATGTTTGGTATCATAGTAGCTCTTCTGTCGAGATTTGGCCAATTGCAGTCTGTCGTGGATTTCCTTCACTTGCTTCTCTGCTTCGAGCATTAAATCAGTCCCGAACATGTGGTTGTCTCCGGTTTGAGTCCAGTTTAATGGAGTGCAACATTTTCGGCCATACAGGGTTTCATAGGGTGACATCTTTAAGCTGGCCTAGAAACTGTTGTTGTAGGAAAACTCGGCGTAGGGCAGATAGTCTTCCCACTTGGTTCCTTGGAACAATGTACATGCCCAGAGCATATCTTCGAGTATTTGATTTACTCGCTCAGTCTGTCCATCGGCCTGAGGATGATAGGTCGTGCTACATTTCAGAGCGGTCCCCAAGGGTTGATGTAGTTGGGACCAAAATGCGAAGGTGAAGAGAGATCCCTGATACGTCTCGAACGTATCTACTTTTCCAAACACTTTTGCCCTTGTTTAGGACTCTAATTTGGATGATTTGAATGAAACTAACCTGGACTGACGCTGTTTTCAGCAGAACTGCCATGGTGTTGTTTATTGTGCAGAAAACAAAAGTTCTCAGAATGACCTGAAAATCCACGGAGATAAGTTTTGCAAAATATAAAAAATACTGGCGAAAGAATCAAGGCCAGGAGGCCCACACTCTGTCCACGAGGGTGGGTGTCGCGGTAAATGACCACGGGTAGCTTAGCCAGCTCCCTTTGGCCCTTTGAAAAAACAACAGGCCGATCGAGCCTTGGAGCACCCAAGATGCGGGTCCGCCTTCCTCCGGCCGGCTGTCTCACAAGCCGACTACCGAAAGGCGGCCCATCCCTAAACTCTCTTGGAGGACGCCACGATAGGGCCGACTCCAAGAAGCCAGCCCAAGAAGACCGACTCCAAGAGGTCGTCCCAAGAAGACCGACTCCCAGAAGCAGGCCCAACAAGGCCGACTCCGAGAGGCCGGCCCCTGGCAAGCGGCCAGGGCCGTGCCCTAAAAGTTTGCACCCCCATAACGATGACGGGACAGGGCGTAGCAACAGTGGACCCTGCCACCCCCGGATCCCAGAGCACGCATGGCTACAGTACGCCGTACGGGGCAGCCGTCACCCGTCCGGCGTGGCACTGTCGCCATGCTGATCATGACGCCCTGCACGACGGGCTGCCAGTATGGCCCGCAGGTGGCAGGCCCCTTCGGTCAGAGAGATGCCCGAAGGCGGCCTTGCCTCCCCCAACCGGCCTGAGGCATGGCCGGCTTCCTATGGCCGGCTTCCCCCCTCCTCGGGGCGTGCGCACCATTAAGAAGACAAGACGAGGTAAGGCTACAGTGAGAGCCCGCAAGGCGGCGGCACTGTAGCCATGCTTACCTCAACAAAGCCCTCGTTATCAGAGGCGAGGCAACAGTAACCAGCCCCCGACAAGACCCCCAAGAGGTGGGGCCGGCCTGTCGTCCAATGAGCCGGCAGCCGGCGGGACCCACCAGTCGGCGGGCCCCAGCGACCGGCATAGAAGCCGGCGGCCACAGACACTAACGGCTAGGGCCCCCGCCCAGCCGAATTACCATTGTACCCCTGGGGGGTAGGCCTATATAACCCCCCCGGGGCACCCATGCAAAGGGTGGATCTAATAGTGTTTTAGACACTACCATAGGGAGAGAAGAGAGCTAGCCTTGCCCTTCTTCCTCCTCCCACCGAACAGCTCAAGGAGCCTCTTGTAGCTTCTTGTTGATCTAGTGATCATGCGGAGACCCCGCAGAGCAGGAGTAGGGGTATTATCTCCACGGAGAGCCCCCAACCTGGGTAAGATCCGCCGGCATGCATGTCTTCGCCTCATACCGTTTCCAATTCACCGGCGATGTCTTGCTGGCTCCCACAATGATAAGCCACCCGTTGGCATATGTCGCACCTACCACCCGGCATTTGGCGCCCACCGTGGGGCCAGGTGCATCGTTGTCCGGAGACCTTCTCTGGATGGGAACCCTTTTCCTCCCTAGTGAGCGTAGCCAGCCCGGCATGCCCGATGGCGCTTGCCCCAACGCGCTGCAAAGCGTCGATGATGCTTACGCAGCGAGCTGCCTAGCCGATCTTCTTGGCGAGGCTCACATCTCCGACGAGCCCGCATCCGACGCGGTCACAGGCTGCCCCGAGAGCCGCCTCGTCAGCCTCCTCGACCAACTCCACGTCTCCAAAGAGCCTACCGCGGACTTGGAGTCGGTTGGCTCCACCGACCCGATGCTTGTCGACTCCGACACGGCGTCGCTCGATGCCTTCCCCACCAACGTGATCATCTTCGACGACCCACTTCCCCGAGCCGACAGTGGCGGCAGCACCATCACCGAGGTGCTAGTCATCAGCCATGACGTCACCTCTGGCGAAAATGTACACGACGCCCTGCAAGCAACGCTGCAAGATCTGTCTGCTCCCATCCCGGCTGACAAGGACACCGAGACGCTGGAGGCATGCCACCTTGCTCTCCTTGCGGAGGGCCAGAGGATAGCCTCCATGAGATGCCTCACTGAAGCTCACCAGCGCGAAGTTGACCGTGCCGACTTCGGTATGCCGCCTCCTGAAGGGCCAAGCCGAGCCGGCATCATCGAGAAGCATGGCGCGGCCATCGCCAGCATGCTGGGAGCAGACCGCCCAGTCTACGCCACGCCTCTCGAGAACCTACGCTCCGCTCAGTCGATCGTAGATGAGTTGAATGGACTGGGGACTGACGAGCTCCCCTACATGACCAGACGCATCCAGTAGCTAATCGACGCGGCCGCAGAGCAGCACAAAGCCGGCATCCGTGCTGGAAGCCCCCTCGCCGAGAGCACGACATGACATCACGGACGCTGATTGCGGGCGGCGCCCGTGCGAGACAAGAGAAGGAGCCGGCTGCTAGCCGCAGCCGGACTCGAATCACCATCGAGCGCGACGCACAAGGCCGCCCTCGAGATGTGGAATGACGAGGCGACCCGCCTCCTCCTCCGCCTTGTGGGGAGAGATATCCCACCCCGCCGCCTGTCACGCATTTGACTCTCAGTGGCCGACTCGCTCCCAAGAGACAGGCCCAAGTACAACGGATCCGTGAAGCCGGAAGATTGGTTGATCGACTACTCCACCGCAGTCCGCATAGCAAGCGGCAATAGGCGTGTTGTCATGAAATATGTCCCCCTCATGCTCCAAGGCACGGTGCGCACCTGGCTCAACAGCCTCAAGCCTTATAGCGTCAATAGCTGGCTAGACTTCACGGCCCAAGTACAACGGATCCGTGAAGCCGGAAGATTGGTTGATCGACTACTCCACCGCAGTCCGCATAGCAAGCGGCAATAGGCATGTTGTCGTGAAATATGTCCCCCTCATGCTCCAAGGCACGGTGCGCACCTGGCTCAATAGCCTCAAGCCTTATAGCGTCAATAGCTGGCTAGACTTCACGGAAGTTTTCATACGCAACTTCACCAGCATGTACACACGGCCTCCCAAGCCTCGCCAGCTTTCCTTGTGTGTTCAAAAGCCCAACGAATCGACACACGACTACTTCACGCGTTGGGCTGAGCTCCGCAACTCCTGCAAGGGGGTGCACGAGGTTCAAGCTATAGAATACTTCACCGCCGGGTGTAGAAAAGGCACCCTCCTTAAGCACCGACTTCTCTGCGACGAGCCGACTACCCTCGACGAGCTGCTAATCATAGCAGACACGTATGCCACGGCCGACTCCTCAATGAAGACCGAGCTCCGAGTAGACGCCTTCGGAAAGGTGCTAGCTCCGGCTCCCAAGACGCCGGCTGGAGAATCCAGCCGACGCCCGTACCAGAGCGACCACAAGCGTAAGGCCCCTATGCCATCTTCCACCAGCCGGCAGGTGGCCACGGTCGAAGACGAACAACCTGAGGGGCGGCCGGCACCCAAGAAGCAGAAGGGCGGCAGGCCGGCTTGGCAGCCGGCTTTCTCCTACGAGCAAACCCTTGATGCCCCCTGCAAGTTCCACAGCGGCGCGAAGCCGTCCAACCACACAACTCGGAAATGCCATTGGCTCACACGAATCTCCAAGGGCGAGGGGCTGTTGCCACCTCTGCCTGCAGGCCAGTCGCCTTCAGCCCCTCAGCAGCCGGCCGCTCGGCCGGTGGTCGGAGCTATCCAAGACGAGTTCCCCGATGAACATGCCACCTACATCGTCTTTACAAGCCATACTGAAGACCAGCGCAGCTGGCGCCGACAATAGCAAGAAGTCAACTCGGTCGCCTCCAACAACCCCGAGTTTATGCACTGGTCAGAGAAGCCTATCAGCTGGAGCCAGGCCGATCACCCAGAGGTGATGCCGTCTCCTGGTTCCTATGCATTGGTTTTGGATGCCACCCTCGCGACAGAAAGGCGAGCTGCCCGTTTCTCCCGCGTGTTGATAGATGGCGGGAGCAGCATCAACATACTGTACCGTGATACCATGGAGAAGCTCAACATCAAGCCGAAGCAGCTCATGCCAAGTCGGACTATGTTCCATGGCATCGTACCCGGCCTATCCTTCTCACCAATCGGCAAGATCAAGATGGATGTCCTCTTTGGGGGCAAGCATCATTTCCGCCGAGAAGAAATATGGTTTGAGGTAGTGGATCTGGAGAGCCCGTACCACGCATTGCTTGGCCGACCAGCTTTGGCCAAGTTCATGGTTGTACCTCACTATGCCTACCTCAAGATGAAGATGCCGAGTTCCAAGGGCATCATCACCATAGCTGGAGACTACAAGAAGTGTTCTGAGTGCGCGGCAGCTAGCAACCGGCTGACCGAGTCCCTTGGCCTTGGCTGAAGAGAAGAAGATGTTGGATCGAGTCATGGCCTTGGCTGGCAAGCAGCCGGCCTTGTCCACCGACCCCAACGAATGTGATGCCCAAGGTTCTTTCCAGCCAGCCAAAGAGACAAAGAAGATACCTCTGGACCTGGAGCACCCGGAGAGGTACGCTGTCTTGGGCACTGGCCTCGACAACAAATAGGAAGGTGAGCTCGTCGATTTCCTCCGTGAGAATCGGGACATCTTCGCATGGTCTCCCAAAGACATGCCGGGTGTCCCGACGAATTTCACCGAGCACAAGCTACATGTCCGATCTGACGCCAAGCTGGTCAAGCAGCCCCTGCGCCGCCTATCAGAAGAGAAGAGAAGAGTAGTCGGAGAAGAAATAGCCCGGCTTCTGGCAGCCGGCTTCATTATGGAGGTGTTCTTTCGAGAATGGCTTGCCAACCCGGTCCTGGTGTTAAAGAAGAACAAGCAGTGGCATATGTGCATTGACTACACCAGCCTCAACCAAGCCTGCCCTAAAGATCCTTTTGCTCTGCCAAGGATTGATCAAGTGATAGACTCCACAGCCGGATGCGAGCTGTTGAGTTTCTTGGATGCCTACTTGGGCTACCACCATGTACACGGAGGCGGAAGCCAAGGAAGCACGAGAAGACGGCGTCGACCTGCTAGAAGAAGGCCGGCTGTTAGCCCTCAGCCGGTCCGCCATCTACCAGCAGGGTCTACGTCGTTACCACAGCCGAAAGGTCAAGCCAAGATCCTTCCAAGAGGGTGATCTTGTGCTCCGGCTTATCCAACGAATAGCCAGCCAGCACAAGCTCTCGGCCCCTTGGGAAGGCCCATTCATCATCAGCCAGGCACTAGGCAATGACTCCTACTACCGGATCGACGCGCAGAAGCCGAAGGCACGCCAGAGAGATGATTCCGGCAAGGAGTCCGAGCGACCATGGAACGCCAATCTTCTCAGAAGATTTTACAGTTAAAATGCAGTATATACCACGCTACCTTTTGTATTAAGTACGAGACAACGGGCCCCCCAAGGAGTCCTCGGGGACTACCCTCTTTTATCTATGAATGATGGGTATCATATCCATGGTTATGCCTCTATATTTGTTTTTTCGTCCGCCACAGGGTTTGACCAGTCGGCCCGGGGACTTGCCGCCTTGTGTTATATTCAAAGTTCTATCTGCAGTCAGACAAGTAGTGTGCCGGCACCCAAGCCCTCTCTTGTTGAAAGCCGCAGCTCGAAGAATCGACTGTCCGACCGGAAAGAGCCAAAGGCAGGAAAGGATGCCCACATGAAAAACGGCTAAGGATTAACGAACTTATATAACCCAAGTCGGCTTCCCCTCCCCCTGCCAACCGGCTGTCAGAGCAGCCGGCTAGCCGGCTTCCCTCCTTACTCTACTACAATGTAAGAAAGCTCGAGTACTTGTCCTCCCAGACGGCCAATCCCTTACCCGGTCACAGACTGCAGAGCGGCTGTCCGGCTGGGAAGGCGGCGACCAAGGGAGGGCGACAAAGGAAAATAGCCAAAAGATAAAAAGCAAGTAGGAATGGAAGCCAAGCACATGCATAATTATATTTACACAAAAGGCCTTCGAAAGGCCGGCATTCGACATAGTTTGAATACATCCCCAATGGGTGGAACTGTGCAAATTTAATAAAAAGTTGTTCAAGGAGTAACGAGCAGGAAAGTAAAGACGGCGGATCAGGCCAAGGGAGCAACTGAGGAGTCGGGCAGGTTGGTGGAGACGGCAGTGTCGGCTGGAGGAGTGGCCGGCTGGCGAGTCTCGGCTTGATCATCACCTACGGCAGGCGGTGCGTTCGCACGTGCCTCGTTGCTGGAAGCACGATCAGGCTGGGGCTGGCTGGCTGCTTCACCATCCGGCACAATGTCTTCGCCATCTTCCTCCTCCTCCTCTTTGCCCTCGTTGCTGGAGTCGATCTCCTCCGCCGAGTCTTCACCGTCTGCCGGGTTCAGCCCGAACAATTCCTCCGGCTGAGCGACGCCGTCTTCGTTTACCGCAGGAGAAAAGGTGCTAGTGTCAGTGAAGTTGGCAATTGCCGAGGCGCGCTGAATGATAGCCAGCCGCACCGCCTCCAGCTCCTCGTCAGCCTCCTGCCGCCAGGTGTGCAGCTGGTCCAAGTTCAGCCCAGGGTACCAAGCACGGACGAACTCTAGCGCCCGTCGAGCACCGGACTGAGCTGATGAAGCCTTCCAGCCCTCGAGGCGGCCGACTGCTACCTCCAGTCAGTCGGCAGTCTGGCTGGGGGTGCGGGGAATCACCTCGCCGGGCCAGAGGGCGGCCAGCACCTGTGCTCCGGCATGCTGAAGCCGGCGGAGCATGCGGTAGGCCGGCTGGAGGTGGGCTTGGATCGCCAGAAGCTGCTCCTCAAGCGACCGGTTGGCATCCGGTGTGATCTCAACCCCAGCCTGCCGCCGGGCCTCATGGTGAGCTTCGATGGCTTGGTTGGCGGCGACGGAGTCACCGGGGAAGTATTCTTCACAAAGAAAAAAGAAATAGAGAAAATCAGAAGATAAACCAGATGGCAAGAACGAGCAAAGGAGCGAAGAAGAAGGCGGCCTACCGTCAATCAAATCTTCAATCCGGCCATAGCCCTCGCTCAAAGACTACCTCGACTCGGCCCACCTCACTGCCTCGGTCTCATATCCGGCTTTGAGGGCGGCCTCGCTGTCCTGCGCCGTCTTCAAGGCTGCCTTGTGGTTCTCCTCTGGTCGGCCAGCTTCTTGGCCAGGCGATCACGTTCCTGAGCCAAGGCATTGAGCTCGCCCTCCCTGGTGCGAAGGGCGGTCTGGGCCACACCTAGCTGCTGCCTCAAGTCGGCATTGGCTCCTGCCGATATGAAGAAGAAGAAATTAAAGAAGAAGTCGTCAGGAAAGATCTAACCTGACTACTCAGGAGTTGGCCCAAAACTCGGGGACTACACCCAGTGGGTGCGCTGGCGCGCCCCCACATGAGATAAAAAACAAAGCACTCACTCCGGCTCTCCGGCAGATCGGCGGTCTTCTGATTTATCTCCCGGGCCTGGGAGTTGAAGGTAGCGGCGTGGAGGTTGTGATAGTCCTGCGAATAGGACGAAGGTGAGAACAAGAGCAAATCATTAAATCAAAGTCTTCTGAGAAGTTCCAAGCCACCTGCTCAGCAGCCGACTTGGAACTCGAGGACTACACCCAGTGGGTGCGCTGACGCGCCCCCACGGAAGAAATCAAGAGCAAGAAGACTCACCCGAATGGCCGACCGTGTCGTAAGAAACTCTTGGGTACACTGCTTCAGCGCGGTGGCTTGAGACTGAAGCCGGCTCCGGACATCCTGCGCTGCCAGATTCAGCGTGGTCGTCCCACCGCCCGGCGTCCACCCTGACGAGCTGACGCTGGCCGTCTCCAGGTCATGGGACAACGAGCTGGAGCCCGTGGCCCTATGCGGGTCCAGCTCTGAAGCCGCCCTCCCGCGCGTCGACGAGTCGGCGACAGGACGACAAGATCCGCCCTCGCAGTCGGCTCGCCTCCAGCCGGCTGCTCAGGCAGCGCCTCGGACTGGCCGCCTTGACCCGTCCCGGCTGACGAAGGCGGCACCGTCTCTACCTCTGGGACAACTATGTTGCCCCCTCCCTCTCCATCGTTGGCTGGTCGCGGCCAGTTTCCTCTGGCGGGGGCACCGGGATGTCGGGGGCCATGCTGTGGAAGGGGATGATGAGTTGTGGAGGCTGGCTACGCAGGGCCTCCGCCGCCCTCTCTGCGGTCGCGGCCTCCGCCTGGGCCTTGGCCGCCGCGTCGGCCTGCGCCTCGGTCGACTCTGCCGTCGACTCCTAAGCCGCCTTGGCGGCGGCTGCCCCTCTACTCTTCCGCCTCCCGCTCCTCCCGCGTGTTCCGCTCATTTGCCGCTTGGAGCTCGGCACGGGGGTCTACGCGGCGGGAACCCGCAGATCCTCCCGCCCCTCCAACTATGGAGGCGGCCATAGTCCGCTCAAGAGAGAGCGGAGCCCTGGTTGATAAGACAAGAAAAGACTTAGAAGAATGCCGACTGAAGAGAAGAAAGAAAGGCGCGCGAGAATTAACACTTACGCAGAAACTGCCTGCGGGTGCTTCACCACCTTGCGGAAACGGGCCACCTTCACGGCCGCCTCGCCCCGCTTGGTCGCCGCCGCGGAACCCTTGGGATTCTTCGACCGACCACCGAAGAGAGTCGGTGCCGCTCGGCATTTCTGTGCGCCGCCCCGTGCATCCGGCCCGCCAGAAGGGCCCGCGCCTTGATGGTCGGACGCCGGCTGGCGGCGCGGAACAGGCTCGGCCTCGTCATCATTAGGCTAGTCATCGAAACCGGCGGTGAACCCGAAGCCACCTGCATCCCCACCTCCCCCTACGGCGTCGTCGTCTAAGGTGGCCGCCCCCAAGTCGGGTCGTCAAGGTCGTCCGCCACGCGGTCGAGAGTGAACTCGCGTTCCGCCCCCGCGGTCCCGGTCGACGGATGAAGGAGGGGGTTTTGATTAAAAAACAAGCCGACTGGTCAAAAGCCGACCAGAGAGAACTCGGCAACAAGAGAGGAAGAAAAGAAGGAAAGCTTACCACAGGCGGGGGTTGGCACGAGAATACGGCTCCTTGCCGTACCGCCACTCCTCTGTTAGCTTGCAGTTGGCGATGTAGTTCACCATGTAAGATACCTCGTCTTGCGACATCTCCTTGGTGCTCAGCCGGCTTGGGTCGAAGCGGCCGCTCATCTGGCAGATCAGATGAGGGCGGCCTTGGAGAGGGAGCACCCGGCGCTCCACGAAGGCGGCTATCAAGTTGGACCCAGTCAAGCGCTCCGACTGGATCAGCACCCGAAGCCGGGCGACGGCGCCATCCCCAGCCGGCGTCAGCGACCTGGCCCGGTAGGACCACGAGGGCTGCCTCCCAGCTGGCAAGCCGGCTATGTAAGCCAGCAGGTTGACGTAGTTGCCTTGCGGAGCAACGTTCTTCACATAAAAGTAGGATTTCTGCCAAAGTTCACCGACTGGATCAGCGCGATGGGCGGAAATGGGTTGTCGGTTGTTGATCTCCGTATGGCGATGAAGGTGCCGCACGGAGCCGGCACGCTCGCGATGACCGTACCAAGCTTGGACTAGAAGAACTCCCCCCAAAGTTCGATGGTGGGGAGGACGCCGAGGAATCCTTCGCACAGAGTGACGAAGGCCGACAACAGCACCACCGTCTTTGGAGTGAGGTGGCGTGGCTGGAGATGACAAAACTCGAGAAATGAGTGGAAGAACCCGCTCACAGGAAGGCCGACGCCGCACAGGTAGTGCGAGTAGAAGATCACTCTCCAGCACGAGACGGACCCACACCTGATCCTCGCCCGGGAACCGCCGCGTCTTGCGGAGGAAGTCGATGTGGTCCTCACGGACGTTGGAGCCATCCCAGGAGCTTGACGTCGGAGCCATGGGGACGGAAGGGCGACGGAGAGCGCGTGCTTCGGCGGCAGCAAGACTGCGGCACGCCAAGAAGAATGGCGGAACAGTGGCGTCGTGGAGAGCCGCTGCGGTGACGGAGAGGAAGAAGAAGAAGGGAATGGCGGAGCGAGGGCGAGCGTGCGAACGACTGCCGCTCCCCCTCCCCACAACTACTTATAGCCTCGTGCGGCAAAGCCGAGGAGGCGAGGTGTGGGGGGACGTGGGATTAACTGCGCCCACTCCCACACGTCCCGCGATTATTATGCCTTTATGGCGAGTGGAAATGGCCGTCAGAAGACGTGCGGTCAGTTCGGGCCGCAAAAGATCTGTGCTCGGGCCGAGGCGTGGAAGTGGCAGGCCCCGGTCTACAGCGGCATCCCGTCACGCGCGTGGGCTGGCAGGCCCTTCCAACCGAAGGGCACCACATGGCACGCAGGCGGCGCGCGGCCAGCCCGCGGCTTGGCCAGCTGGTTCCCACCTTCGGATTTCGAAGAAACTTCGCTGAGAAGGCACGCATAAGTGGTGCCGGCTCCTAGCTGCCGGCTCTTCGGGATAGGAAGTTGATTGAGCTTCTCGATTCCCCTTTCAGCCACGAAGCCCAACCAGCTTCGGGGACTACTGTCGGAGTAAATGACCACGGGTAGCTTAGCCGTCTCCCTTTGGCCCTTTGAAAAAAACAACAGGCCGATCGAGCCTTGGAGCACCCAAGATGCGGGGCTGTCTCACAAGCCGACTACCGGAAGGTGGCCCATCCCTAAACTCTCTTGGAGGACGTCACGATAGGGCCGACTCCAAGAAGTCGGCCCAAGAAGACCGACTCTGAGAGGCCGGCCCAAGAAGACCGACTCCCAGAAGCCGGCCCAAGAAGGCCGACTCCAAGAGGCTGGCCCCTGGCAAGCGGCCAGGGCCGTTCCTTAAAAGTCTGCACCCCCATAACGATGACGGGATAGGGCGTAACAACAGTGGACCCTGCCACCCCCGAATCCCGGAGCACGCATGGCTACAGTACGCCGTATTGGGCAGCCGTCACCCGTCCGGCGTGGCACTGTCACCATGCTGATCATGACGCCCTCCACGACGGGCTGCCAGTACGGCCCGCATGCGGCGGGCCCCTTCGGTCAGAGAGACGCCCGAAGGCGGCCTTGCCTCCCCCAGCCGGCCTGAGGCATGGCCGACTTCCTATGGCCGGCTTGCCCCTCTCCTCTAGGCACGTGCACCATTAAGAAGACAAGACGAGGTAAGGCTACAGTGAGAGCCCGCAAGGCGGCGACACTGTAGCCATGCTTACCTCAACAAAGCCCTCGTCATCAAAGGCAAGGCAACAGTAACCAGCCCCCGACAAGACCCACAAGCAGTGGGGCCGGCCTGTCGTCCAATGAGCCGGCAGCCGGCGGGGCCCTCCAGTCGGCGGGCCCCAGCGGCTGGCGGAGAAGCCGGCGGCCACAAACACTAACGTCTGGGGCCCGCGCCCAACCGGATTACCATTGTACCCCCGGGGCACCCATGCAAAGGGTGGATCTCATAGAGTTTTAGACACTACCATAGGGAGAGAAGAGAGCTAGCCTTGCCCTTCTTCCTCCTCCCACCGAACAGCTCAAGGAGCCTCTAGTAGCATCTTGTTGATCTAGTGATCATGCGGAGACCCCGCAGAGCAGGAGTAGGGGTATTATCTCCACGGAGAGCCCCCAACCTGGGTAAGATCCGCCGGTGTGCATGTCTTTGCCTCATCCTGTTTCCAGGCACCGGCAATGTCTTACTGGCTCCCACAATGATAAGCCTCCCGTTGGCATATGTCGCACCTACCACCCGACAGTGGGGGGCGCGCCCTACCCCCTGGGCACACCCCACTGTCTCGTGGGCCCCTTGACTCTCCACCGACCTCAACTCCAACTCCATATATTCCATTTCGCAGATAAAAAAATCAGAGAGAAAGTTTCATCGTGTTTTACGATACGGAGCCACCGCCAAGCCCTAATCTCTCTCGGGTGGGCTGATCTGGAGTCCGTTCGGGGCACCGGGGAGGGGGATTCGTCGCCGTCGTCATCATCAACCATCCTCCATCACAAATTTCATGATGCTCACCGCCGTGCGTGAGTAATTCCATCATAGGCTTGCTGGACGGTGATGGGTTGGATGAGATTTACCATGTAATCAAGTTTATTTTGTTAGGGTTTGATCCCTAGTATCCACTATGTTCTGAGATTGATGTTCCTATGACTTTGCTATGCTTAATGCTTGTCACTAGGGCCCGAGTGCCATGATTTCAGATCTGAACCTATTATGTTTTCATGAATATATGTGAGTTTTGATCCTATCTTGCAAGTCTAGTCACCTATTATGTGTTATGATCCGAAAACCCCGAAGTGACAATAATCGGGATACTTCTTGGTGATGACCGTAGTTTCAGGAGTTCATGTATTCACTATGTGTTAATGCTTTGGTCCGGTACTCTATTAAAAGGAGGCCTTAATATCCCTGAGTTTCTATTAGGACCCCGCTGCCACGGGAGGGTAGGACAAAAGATGTCATGCAAGTTCTTTTCCATAAGCATGTATGACTATATTCGGAATACATGCCTACATTACATTGATGAACTGGAGCTAGTTCTGTGTCACCCTATGTTATAGCTATTACATGAGGAATCGCATTCGACATAATCATCCATCACTGATCCAATGCCTACGAGCTTTTCACATATTGTGCTTCGCTTATTTACTTTTCCGTTGCTACTGTTACAATTACTACAAAACTGTTATCTTTACTTTTGCCACTGTTACCATTACTATCATACTACTTTGCTACTAAGTACTTTGCTGCATATACTAAGTTATCCAGGTGTGGTTGAATTGACAACTCAACTGCTAATACTTAAGAATATTCTTTGGCTCCCCTTGTGTCGAATCAATAAATTTGAGTTGAATACTCTACCCTCAAAAGCTGTTGCGATCCCCTACACTTGTGGGTTATCAAGACTAATTTTTGGCGCTATTGCCAAGGAGCATAGCTCTATTCTTTGAGTCACTTGGGATTTATATCTGTTGATCACTATGAGCAACTTGAATGACGAAAGAACTAAGATTTTGCCCTCAACTACAAGGGGAGGTAAGGAACTGCCATCTAGCTCTGCACTAGATTATCCTTCTGTTATTAGTAAGCTTGCAATAGCTAAACCTGCCACTGCTATGAATTCTGATATGTTGCATGTTATTGATGATGCCACTTCTGCTATGCATGATACTTATGATGAAACTACTTCTTTGTGTGATACTACTGTGCCGTTAGGTGAATTTCTTGATGAACAAGTTGCTAGGGTTAGAGAGAATGAAATTATTCAAGATGATATTATTGATGATAGTGATGATGAAAGTTCTCTCCCTGATTATGAATTACCTGTTGTTCATGAGGGTTATGTTATGAATGAGGAAGCTGTTAGAGCTATCACTACTAGAGAAAAGCCTAGCAGCAGCGCGGGTTTTAGGCCTATCAGTAGCGCGGGCTGGAGCTCTACTGGTACGGCGCTACAGCTAAAGCTTAGCAGTATCGTGCCTCAACCCACGCTACTGCTAAATCGACTTAGTAGTAGCGCTTCCCCAGAGTAGCGCTACTGGTAATTAGTAGTAGCGCTTCTCCCTGCCCGCGCTACTACTATTATTTTGTATTTTATTTCTTTTTTATTTCATGTTGTATTCATACACCTTTACACAAGTTTTCATACAACGGGAATTTAGAGATTGTTTTTACATCATAATGAGTTATTACATCACGGGGTGAAAGAACCATGGACTAGTTTCAAGTGGATGTCCATCCACTTGAAACTAATCCATGGTTCTTTCACCCAAGGATATAATAAATATCATCATCATCATCATATCATTAACAACTTATCATCATAATACATCATTGTCATATAACACCTCCTCAAGATCATTGTTTTCATCAGTGACATCACTTAGCAAATTGGTCACTAGTCATAATCACAAGTACTCCTCATCATCAACTCTAACATGTTGTACCACATAATAAACATATTGTACCTCATAGAACCTACTACATTCTCTTAGGACCTACTACATTATCTAAGGTAAAATAGCAAAAAACAAGATAGCCCCTGACTCTCCATTATGGAGAATGGAGATAATCCTGTCTCCAATTCTTGCCTTTCGCTTAATGTTACTTCCAAGAACCTCCTTGCGAATGTCAAAACATTTTTTCCATTCTTTGATGAGCATGTGTTCACCGTTTTTAGAAATCCGATATGCACAGGTGAGCTCCCAAGATTGACCTGGTAGTATGTTCAGAACTGTAAGGCGAACATTCAGATACATCAGATGAGGCACATAATCCATCGGGATTTTCTGTTGAAAAACATAGTAATAACTTCGTAGTTAGCAATGATGTACTAGTTTTAGAAGTATGCAAAAGATGCACGGATGTCGTAGTAGTAAAAAATCTTACCAGGGTATCTCCATAGAAGTTACCATGGTTCAACACGTGCACTAGTGGCACATATTCACCATAATTTGGAGGAGTTTGATAATAGGAATTGTAATTCTCAAGATAAGTACAATAAGCGTTCAGATGACTTTTCTCCTTATAAGTTAATTCGGAGCCATCAGTGTAGTGGATTTTGTCTACCATCTTCCGCACATTCTTTGAAGAATCAAAATAAGCTGTCAATGGAAATAAGCTGTCAACTATTTTGGAAATAACAATATAAATTAGTTAATAACTATGTTTGAGAAACTCACATTGCGGTAGAATCGGAAGCATATCAACAAGGACCCAAGTGTCCATATTGTCTTGCTCGATGTCAGGATCACCAAGATCCATGGTGACAATCATACCCTCATAAAAACCATACATTTTGCAAAGTGCTTCCCAATTTTGGCAACCAAAATGGGTTACGCTCTGAGCATTGGACAAATTTACTTCAAAATCAATATCATGATGGGTCCTTAGGTGTATTTTCTTTGTTTCAAAATTTTCATGGTCTTCAAAACCCATCCTCTCCAAGACATAGCGTCTTGCATGGCATGGGATAAGCTAGTCGAATTGTAAAAGATGAAAATTAGACGTTGAAATAGTTGAAGTCATGCTTAATTATGAAAAAAAACACTTGCCGTTGTTGCGTACCATTTCAACATCGAAGGTCTCCTCGAGCTTAATGCTGAAGCGCCGATCTTTGTCCAGCTCAACGAACCTGTCGCACATACCTCGATCGTCGTGGCACTAGTTGCACTCCCCCGGGAGACTGTCGTCGTCCAAGTACGACATTTCCTACATTCATAATTCAAAGATTAAACTTGTACAATTAAATATATGTACTAAAAAACCTAAATTAGATCATTATTTTTTGAGAAAATCCGGGCCACTCGATATTTCCTACATATTCTAGCACAAGTCATGCCAGAACTCACGGAAAAATCCTGCATGACCTTTCCTAAAAAAGGACATATCGAGCGCATGAAATTTGCCGGAACGGAAATTAATCAACACTCCGGCAAAACATAGGGCACTCGGAGGTGTAACCTGAACATGACCGGCCACTTGGGCAACCACATATCCTATTTGAGCAACACAAGATATACATGGAGATTTGGCAGGTCTCACCTCGAGGTTGGAGGGGGTCGGTGACGGGAACGACGGCGGGGATGATGGAGGGGCTCCTTGATGTCTGCAAAAGCAAAAACCCTATAAATTATCACTAATACATCCCGAATAATTGCTTAAACTAAAAAAATAACAACAAATATGACATGTTCAACTAGTTCTTACTAAATATAAACTTCCTATAAATGGAAAAAAACTAGTTCTTTCTAAAAATAAAGTAGTTCAACTACTTATATTAATTATCTTACTAAAAAATACATTAGTTCTGTTAATTCAACTAGTTTATTAATTTACTTACTAAACTAGTTCAACTAAAACTACACTAGTTCAACTAGTTTATTAATTTACTTACTAAAAATACATTAGTTCTATTAATTCAACTAGTTCAACTAGTTTATTAATTTACATACTAAACTAGTTCAACTAAAACTAAACTAGTTCAACTACTAAAAATCATTATCTATGAACCCTAAATTAACATCTACTACTACTAAAAACATCTAGTACTAACTAAGCAGAGAGAAAGGGGGTGGGGGCTTACAGAGAGGGGAGATACTGTGGCGGGGAGGTGCTCGGCGACGGAGAGGTAGGGGCGGCGAGGGCGGGCTCGGGATCAGGAGGCGGCGGTGCT
>NC_041391.1:41955454-42021608 GCF_002162155.2 Triticum dicoccoides | reverse complement strand
TCCGCGTGTGGTTAAGTCGAACTCGCAGTAGCGTTGTTTCATAAACGCGCTGTAGCTAAGTTAGTTATAGCGCGTTTTAGCAAAACACGCTGCTGCTATAGGAAGCAGTAATTTCTTTTGTTTATCCTTACATTTTATTTATTTTTCATTTCTCTGTTTCCTACTTCTATCATTTTCATTTACTTTTCTATTTTTTTTTCATTTTTCTTTTCTTTCTTAGCAGTAGCGTTGTACGCAGGAAACACGATGCAACAATGACCATAGTGGTAGCGCGCTTTGCGCGGAATCGCTACTACTACTCATAGCCTACCGCCAGCACGGTGGGAATTATAGTGGTAGCGCTTGTTTCTGAACACGCGCCGCTGCTATATTTTAAGCTATAGCGCGCTTTGCACGAACGCGCTACTACAAATTAGCAGTAGCGCCCTATTTTAACCAGCGCTACTGCTATACCTCTGTGTTTTGGCTTTTCCCTAGTAGTGTATCTTTGCTTGCAAAGATAGATATGATCTTAAAAAGTTATTAGCTAAATGGAAGCAACAATCTCTTAATGCTAGGAATGAAACCTGACCCTGCTTTTGCTACTTCACCTATCTGTGTTACTGATAAGGATTACAAATTCTCTGTTGATCCTGAAATAATTACTTTGGTTGAATCTGATCCTTTTTTTGGCCTTGAATCTCAAACTGTTGTGGCAATTCTTACCAAGTTAAATGGTATAGCCACCCTGTTTACTAATGATGAGAAGTCTTGCTATTATTATATCCTTAAGATATTTCCATTCTCATTAAAAGGTGATGCTAAGACTTGGTTTAATTCTCTTGATCCTGGTTGTGTGCGTAGTCCCCAGGATATGATTTATTACTTCTCTGCTAAATATTTCCCTGCTCATAAGAAACAAGCTGCCTTGCGGGAAATATATAATTTTGTGCAAATCAAAGAAGAGAGTCTCCCACAAGCTTGGGGGAGGCTTCTCCGGTTACTTAATGCTTTGCATGATCATCCTCTTAAGAAAAATGAAATACTTGATATCTTTTCTAATGGACTAACCGATTCTTCCAAGGACTACTTGGATAGTTGTGTTGGTTGTGTTTTCAGGGAAAGAACAGTCGACCAAGCTGAATTGTTATTGAATAATATGTTTACTAATGAAAATAATTGGACTCTTCCTGAGCCAATTCCTGAGGCAATTCCTGAGCCAATTGAGCCAACTCCTGAGCCTATTCCTAAACCTACTCCAAAGAAGAGGGGTGTTCTATTTCTCAGTCCTGAAGATATGCAAGAGGCAAACAAATCAATTAAAGAAAAAGGTATTAAAGCTGAAGATGTTAAGAATTTACCACCTATTGAAGAAATACATGGTCTTAATATACCGCCTGTCGAAGAAACACATTGTCTTGATAACCGGACACAGGTAGTAAAGGTAAATTCTCTCTATAGATATGATGAAGTTGAAATTCCCTCTACTAAATTTCATAGCCCATGCTTAGATGAATTTGATGACTTTATGGCTAGACAAGAAAGTTTTAATGCTTATGTTGGTAGATAATTAAAGAATAATGCTTTCGTGATAGGACGCTTGAGTGATTATATGGCTAGAGTTAAAGGTGAACTTAAACTCATTAGCAAATATGCTTCTATGGTTACCACTCAAGCTGAGCAAGTACTTAAAGCTCAAAATGATTTTCTTGATGAATTAAATAATAAACATGACTTTGCTGTTAGAGTGGCTACTAGAACTGGTAGAATGACTCAGGAACATTTGTATCCTGAATGCCACCCTAAGAGAATTGCGTAGGATTCTCAGAGAAATAACTTAGAGGCACCTAGCTCTTCTAAAAAGAAGAAAAAGAAAAACCATTGGACTTTGCATGCTTCTAGTGAACCTGTTGTAGACACACCTGAGAATCCAAATGATATTTCTATTTCTGATGCCGAAACACAATCAGGAGATGAACATGAACCTAGTGCCAATGTTAATGATGATGTTTATGTTGATGCTCAACCTAGCAATAATGATGAAGTAGAGGTTGAACCTGCTGTTGATCTTGATAACCCACAATCAAAGAATAAACATTATGATAAGAGAGACTTTGTTGCTAGGAAGCATGGTAGAGAAAGAGAACCATGGGTTCAGAAACCCATGCCCTTTCCTCCTAAACCATCCAAGACAAAGGATGATGAGGATTTTGAGCGTTTTGCTGAAATGATTAGACCTATTTTCTTACGTATGCGCTTGACTGATATGCTTAAATTAAATCCTTATGCTAAATATATGAAGGATATCATTACAAATAAAAGAAAGATACCAGAAGCTAAAATTTCCACCATGCTTGCTAATTACACTTTTAAGGGTGGAACACCAAAGAAACTTGGAGATCCAAGGGTACCAACTATACCATGCTCCATTAAAAACTATGTTAAAACTGCTTTATGTGATCTTGGAGCTGGTGTTAGTGTTATGCCTCTCTCTTTATATCGTAGACTTGAATTGAATAAGTTGACACCTACTGAAATATCTTTGCAAATGGCTGATAAATCAACTGCTATACCATTCGGTATTTGTGAGGATGTGCATGTTGTGGTTGCAAATGTCACTATCTTAATGGACTTTGTTATTCTTGATATTCCCGAGGACGATAGTATGTCGATTATCCTTTGTAGACCCTTTTTGAATACTACAGGAGCTGTTATTGATTGCAACAAAGGCAATGTCACTTTTCATGTTAATGGTAATGAGCATACGGTACACTTTCCGGGGAAACAAATTCAAGTTCAGAGCATCAATTCTATTGGAAAAGTTCCAACTATCATTATTGGGGGTTTTGAATTTCCTCTTCCCACTGTCAAGAAAAAGTATGATATTCTTATTGTTGGGGATGTTCATATCCCCGTTGAGGTAACCTAGTGTTATTCGAAATTTCTCCGGTTTCGTGTTATTCGGAATGAGGTTATTAACAAGACTTGATCAACTTTGTTAGTGGATTCATTTTGATGATCATGAGATGGATGAAACTAGAAGGCACAACCTTCTGTACCCTCTTTTTACTTTCTGTTATTTAGAATAAATAAAGCAAAGATAGTATTATCTGTCTGTTTTCTGAATTATCCGTGCAATAAAAAAATATCCCGAAAATAAAAGTGCTCCAAATGCCCTGCAAATTTAGTATGATTTTTTATGGAATATTTGAGGATTTTAGGCACTGAAAACACTGCAGGAGGGGCAAGCACCTGGCCACGAGGGTGGAGGGCGTTCCCACACCCCTAGGCGCGCCCACACCCCCTAGGCGCGCCCCCTTGTCTCGTGGGCCCAGGGTGGTCCCCCTCCACTTATTTCTGCACCCACACACTCCATCTGATTCGCAAAAAAATCCCCATCCAGATCAAGCACGAGTTCTAGCTCATTTTGCTGCGATTTTTGATCTCCTTGCTCAAAGCTCCATTCACAAAACTACTTTGGGAGATTGTTGCTCGGTATGTAACTCCTACATTGGTCCAATTAGTTTTTCTTCTAGTGCTTTATTTATTGCAAAAAATTTCTACATAGGTGACCCTGTTCTTGAGCTTGCATGTCAAATTTATGAGGTCCCAAGTAATTCTAATGCATGATATAGGCTCTAGGCACTTGTAGGAGTAGTTTCTACCAATCTTGTTTAGTTCTATGCACTTTTATTTTGAAGTTACTAAAATTTCAGAAATTTTCAGAAAATCTTAAGGAGATTTTTGAGGGGCTCTTCTAGCCAAGGCTCCAAGGAAAAACAAGCTAAAGAGAAGGAAGGCCAAGTATAATCTTCCTCGCATAGTGCAAGTACGGCCGTGTGAATGGACCTCTGACGATTTCTTGAGAGAAGCTGGAATTTATGAAGACTTTTATTCCTTGATCGAGAATGCAGGCCTCACTGATTTCCTCCATGACTGGATCAATCATTAATTATCTTGTCACGCCGGAAGCGGTGTTCGCTCATCGAGGCCAAGCATCCACTCCAGAGCCTGAGCCTGAGCCGGAACCTTCACTGGACCCTTATCGTGCATCATCTTACCAGTGGGATCTGGAGGAGATGGCCAGCCAGTGGTATCCTGATTACACCCCTCAGTACACCGGGCAGAGTAGCTGCGGTCCTTGGCAATAGACCAACTTAGGCCAAAAGCCTAAGCTTGGGGGAGTACGTATTTCTCACCAACTTTACATTAATGTTCACACACTATTCTAGTCGTCGGTGCTCATACTCTTTCATTGTATTATCCATGCTAGTTTAATTTTCTTTTTCTAGCTTTCTTTTTGTGTGTTTGATAAACCTTAAGAAAAAAAACAAAAAAATAGTTAGTTTAATTTCCATGCTTGTAGTAGACTTAAAATTGAAAACCCAAAAAGATTTCTCGTTCTTCTTTTTACTTGTTGGGAGCTTTCCCGTGTAAATAGTTTTATTTCTTTTCTTTCCTTTGGGGGTCGAGAGTAGAAGACCATATTGAAAATGTTTAGTGGCTCTAATATGCATGATTGTTTATTTAACTTAGAGCCCATATTACTTGTCTTCTCTCTTGAGTTGAATGCTTGTAGAATCCAGCTTAGTCCAATGCACGTGCACTATTATTATTATACACATCATTCAGTCATGCAAGTGAAAGGCAATAATGACGATATATGATGGACTGATTGAGATGAGAGAAGCTGGAATGAACTCTACCTCTTTTGTTTTTGTAAATATGATGAGTTCATCGTTCATGATTCAGCTTATTATGAAGTAAACATATTTGCAATGACATTTAGAGATTATAGTTGCTTGTGCCATGCTTGATTAGCTATGAGTTATTGTTGGGGAACGTTGCAGAAAATTAAAAATTGTCCTATGGTTTCACCAAGATCCATCTATGAGTTCATCTAAGCAACGAGTCAAGGGAGTGAGTTTGCATCTACATACCACTTGTAGATCGCGTGCCGAAGCGTTCGAGGGAACGGTGATGATGGAGTCGTACTCGCCGTGATTCAGATCACCGATGACCAAGTGCTGAACGGACAGCACCTCCACGTTCAACACACGTACGGTACGGGCGACGTCTCCTCCTTCTTGATCCAGCAAGGGGGAAGGAGAGGTTGAGGAAGAAGGCTCCAGCAGCAGCACGACAGCGTGATGATGGCGGAGAGGCAGTACTCCGACAGGGCTTCGCCAAGCACACAACGGAGGAGGAGAGGTGTTGGGGAGGGGAGGGGCTGCGCCTTGGCGTGGGTATTCAGCCCTCCCCTCACCCCTCTATTTATAGGGGAAGGGGCAAGGGGGGCCGGCCCCTCTAGATGGGATCTAGAGGGGGGGCGGCGGCCAGGGAGGGGGGACTTGCCCCCCAAGCAAGGGGGGTGCCCCCTCTAGGGTTCCCCCCCAACCCTAGGCGCATGGGCCCAAGGGGGGCGCGCCCAGCCCTCCAGGGGCTGGCTCCTGCCCCACGCGGCCCATGTGGCCCCCCCGGGAGGGGTGGCCCCTCCCGGTGGACCCCCAGAACCCTTCCGGTGGCCCTGGTACAATACCGATATGCCCCCGAAACCTTCCGGTGTCCGTATGACAACTTCCCATATATAAATCTTTACCTCTGGACCATTCCGGAACTCCTCGTGACATCCGGGATCCCATCCGGGACTCCGAACAACTTTCGGTAATCACATACAAGTCTTCCTAATAACCCTAGCGTCGCCGAACCTTAAGTGTGTACACCCTACGGGTTAGGGAGATATGCAGACATGATCGAGACGGCTCTCCGGTCAATAACCAACAGCGGGATCTGGATACCCATGATATCATCAGATCAACCATGATGTCGAGGATTCAATCAACCCCGTATGCAATTCCCTTTGTAAGACGGTATGTTACTTGCCCGAGACTCGATCGTCGGTATCCCAATACCTCGTTAGTCTCGTTACCGGCAAGTCACTTTACTCGTACCGTAATGCATGATCCCGTGACCAAACACTTGGTCACTTTGAGCTCATTATGATGATGCACTACCGAGTGGGCCCAGTGATACCTCTCCGTCATACGGAGTGACAAATCCTAGTCTCGATCCGTGTCAACCCAACAGACACTTTCGGAGATACCTGTAGTGCACCTTTATTGTCACCCAATTACGTTGTGACGTTTGGTACACCCAAAGCACTCCTACGGTATCCGGGAGTTACACGATCTCATGGTCTAAGGAAGAGATACTTGACATTGGAACAGCTCTAGCAAAATGAACTACACGATCTTGTGCTATGATTAGGATTGGGTCTTGTCCACCACATCATTCTCCTAATGATGTGATCCCGTTGTCAATGACATCTAATGTCCGTAGTCAGGAAACCATGACTATCTGTTGACCAACGAGCTAGTCAACTAGAGGCTCACTAGGGACATGTTATGGTCTATGTATTCACACGTGCATTACGATTTCCGGACAATACAGTTATAGCAGGAATAAAAGACAATTATCATGAACAAGGAAATATAATAATAATCCTTTTATTATTGCCTCTAGGGCATATTTCCAACAGTCTCCCACTTGCACTAGAGTCAATAATCTAGTTACATTGTGATGAATCGAACACCCATAGAGTTCTGGTGTTGATCATGTTTTGCTCGCGAGAGAGGTTTAGTCAACGGATCTGCGACATTCAGATCCGTATGTACTTTGCAAATATCTATGTATCCATCTTGAACATTTTCACGGATGGAGTTGAAACGACGCTTGATGTGCCTCGTCTTCTTGTGAAACCTGGGCTCCTTGGCAAGGGCAATAGCTCCAGTGTTGTCACAGAAGAGTTTGATCGGCCCCGACGCATTGGGTATGACTCCTAGGTCGGTGATGAACTCCTTCACCCATATTGCTTCATGCGCTGCCTCCGAGGCTGCCATGTACTCCGCTTCACATGTAGATCCCGCCACGACGCTCTGCTTGCAGCTGCACCAGCTTACTGCTCCACCATTCAACATATACACGTATACGGTTTGTGACTTAGAGTCATCCAGATCTGTGTTGAAGCTAGCGTCGACGTAACCCTTTACGACAAGCTCTTCATCACCTTCATAAACGAGAAACATGTCCTTTGTCCTTTTCAGGTACTTCAGGATATTCTTGACCGCTGTACAGTGTTCCTTGTCGGGATTACTTTGGTACCTTCCTACCAAACTTACGGCAAGGTTTACATCAGGTCTGGTACACAGCATGGCATACATAATAGATCCTATGGCTGAGGCATAGGGGATAACGCTCATCTCTTCTTTATCTTTTGCCGTGGTCGGGCATTGAGCCGAGCTCAATCTCACACCTTGTAGTACAGGCAAGAACCCTTTCTTGGACTGATCCATTTTGAACTTCTTCAAAATCTTATCAAGGTATGTGCTTTCTGAAAGACCTATGAGGCGTCTCGATCTATCCCTATAGATTTGATGCCTAATATATAAGCAGCTTCTCCAAGGTCCTTCATTGAAAAACACTTATTCAAGTAGGCTTTAATGCTATCCAAGAATTCTATATCATTTCCCATCAAAAGTATGTCATCTACATATAATATGAGAAATGCTACAGAGCTCCCACTCACTTTCTTGTAAACGCAGGCTTCTCCATAAGTCTGCGTAAACCCAAACACTTTGATCATCTCATCAAAGAGAATGTTTCAACTCCGAGATGCTTGCACCAGCCCATAAATGGATCGCTAGAGCTTGCATACTTTGTTAGCATTCTTAGGATCGACAAAACCCTCCGGCTGCATCATATACAGTTCTTCTTTAAGATGCCCGTTAAGGAATGCCGTTTTGACGTCCATCTGCCATATCTCATAATCATAGTATGCGGCAATTGCTAACATGATTCGGACGGACTTAAGCTTCTCTACGGGAGAGAAAGTCTCATCGTAGTCAATCCCTTGAACTTGCCGATAACCCTTAGCGACAAGTCGAGCTTTATAGATGGTGATATTATCATCCGCGTCCGTCTTCTTCTTAAAGATCCATTTGTTTTCTACCGCTCGCCGATCATCGGGCAAGTCAGTCAAAGTCCATACTTTGTTTTCATACATGGATTCTATCTCGGATTTCATGGCTTCTAGCCATTTGTTGGAATCTGGGCCCGACATTGCTTCTTCATAGTTCGAAGGTTCACCGTTGTCTAACAACATGATTTCCAGGACAGGGTTGCCGTACCACTCTGGTGCGGAACGTGTCCTTGTGGACCTACGAAGTTCAGTATCAACTTGATCCGAAGTACCTTGATCATCATCATTGTTTTCCTCTTCAGTTGGTGTAGGCATCACAGGAACATTTTCCTGAGCTGCACTACTATCCCGTTCAAGAGGTAGTACTTCATCGAGTTCTACTTTCCTCCCACTTACTTCTTTCGAGAGAAACTCTTTTTCCAGAAAGGACCCGTTCTTGTCAACAAAGATCTTGCCCTCGGATCTTAAGTACAAGGTATACCCAATGGTTTCTTTAGGGTATCCTATGAAGATGCATTTTTCCGACTTGGGTTCGAGCTTTTCAGGTTGAAGTTTCTTGACATAAGCATCGCATCCCCAAACTTTTAGAAACGACAGCTCAGGTTTCTTCCCAAACCATAATTCATATGGTGTCGTCTCAACGGATTTAGACGGTGCCCTATTTAAAGTGAATGTAGCTGTCTCTAGAGCGTATCCCCAAAATGATAGCGGTAAATCGGTAAGAGACATCATAGATCGCACCATATCCAGTAGAGTGCGATTACGACGTTCGGACACACCGTTACGCTGAGGTGTTCCGGGCGGCGTGAGTTGTGAAACGATTCCACATTTTCTTAAGTGTGTACCAAACTCGTGACTTAAATATTCTCCTCCACGATCCGATCATAAGAATTTTATCTTTCGGTCACGTTGATTCTCTACTTCATTCTGAAATTCCTTGAACTTTTCAAAGGTCTCAGACTTGTGTTTCATCAAATAGACATACCCATATCTACTCAAGTCATCAGTGAGAGTGAGAACATAACGATATCCTCCGCGAGCCTCAACGCTCATTAGACCGCACACGTCGGTATGTATGATTTCCAACAAGTTGGTTGCTCGCTCCATTGTTCCGGAGAACGGGGTCTTGGTCATTTTGCCCATGAGGCATGGTTCGCATGTGTCAAATGATTCATAATCGAGAGACTCTAAAAGTCCATTAGCATGGAGCTTCTTCATGCGCTTGACACCAATGTGACCAAGGCGGCAGTGCCACAAGTATGTGGGACTATCGTTATCAACTTTACATCTTTTGGTATTCACGCTATGAATATGTGTAATATTATGTTCGAGATTCATTAAGAATAAACCATTGACCATTGGGGCATGACCATAAAACATATCTCTCATATAAATTGAACAACCATTATTCTCGGATTTAAATGAGTAGCCATCTCGTATTAAACGAGATCCAGATATAATGTTCATGCTCAAACTTGGCACTAAATAAAAATTATTGAGGTTTAAAACTAATCCCGTAGGTAAACGTAGAGGTAGCGTGCCGACGGCAATCACATCGACCTTGGAACCATTCCCGACGCGCATCGTCACCTCGTCCTTCGCCAGTCTCCGCTTATTCCGCAGCTCCTGCTGTGAGTTACATATGTGAGCAACGGCACCGGTATCGAATACCCAGGAGTTACTACGAGTATTGGTAAGGTACACATCAATTACATGTATATCAAATATACCTTTAGTGTTGCCGGCCTTCTTGTCCGCTAAGTATTTGGGGCAGTTCCGCTTCCAGTGACCCTTCCCCTTGCAATAAAAGCACTCAGTTTCAGGCTTGGGACCATTCTTAGACTTCTTCCCGGCAACTGGCTTACCGGGCGCGGAAACATCTTTGCCGTCCTTCTTGAAGTTCTTCTTATCCTTGCTCTTCTTGAACTTAGTGGTCTTATTGACCATCAACACTTGATGTTCTTTCTTGATTTCAACCTCTGCTGACTTCAGCATTGAAAATACTTCAGGAATGGTCTTTACCATCCCCTGCATATTGTAGTTCATCACAAAGCTCTTGTAGCTTGGTGGGAGCGACTGAAGGATTTTGTCAATGACCGCCTCATCTGGGAGGTTAATGTCCAGCTGGGACAGGCGGTTGTGCAACCCAGACATTTTGAGTATATGCTCACTGACAGAACTATTTTCCTCCATCTTACAACTATAGAACTTGTAGGAGACTTCATATCTCTCGACCCGGGCATGAGCTTGGAAAACTAGTTTCAGCTCCTCGAACATCTCATATGCTTCGTGTTGCTCAAAACGCTTTTGGAGCCCCGGTTCTAAGCTTTAAAGCATGCCGCACTAAACGAGGGAGTAATCATCAGTACGAGACTGCCAAGCATTCATAATGTCTTGGTTCTCTGGGACGGGAGCGTCACCTAGCGGTCCTTCTAGGACATATTGTTTCCTGGCAGCTATGAGGATGATCCTCAGGTTCCGGACCCAGTCCGTATAGTTACTGCCATCATCTTTCAGCTTGGTTTTCTCTAGGAACGCGTTGAAGTTCATGTTGACATGAGCGTTGGCCATTTGATCTACAAGACATATTTGCAAAGGTTTTTAGACTAAGTTCATGATAATTAAGTTCATCTAATCAAATTATTATAATGAACTCCCACTCAGATTAGACATCCCTCTAGTCATCTAAGTGTTACACGATCCGAGTCGACTAGGCCGTGTCCGATCATCACGTGAGACGGACTAGTCATCGTCGGTGAACATTCTCATGTTGATCGTATCTACCATACGACTCGTGTTCGACCTTTCGGTCTCCGTGTTCCGAGGCCATGTCTGTACATGCTAGGCTCGTCAAGTTAGCCCTAAGTGTTCTGCATGTGTAAATCTGTCTTACACCCGTTGTATGTGAACATAAGGATCTATCACACCCGATCATCACGTGCTGCTTCGAAACGACGAACTTTAGCAACGGTGCACAGTTAGGGGGGACACTTTCTTGAAATTATTATAAGGGATCATCTTATTTACTACCGTCGTTCTAAGTAAACAAGATGCATAAAACATAATAAACATCACATGCAATTATATAGTAGTGACATGATATGGCCAATATCATACAACTCCTTCGATCTCCATCTTCGGGGCTCCATGATCATCTTTGTCACCGACATGACACCATGATCTCCATCATCATGATCTCCATCATTGTGTCTTCATGAAGTTGTCACGCCAACGACTACTTCTACTTCTATGGCTAACGCGTTTAGCAATAAAGTAAAGTAATTTACATGGCGTTCTTCAATGACACGCAGGTCATACAAAAATAAAGACAACTCCTATGGCTCCTGCCGGTTGTCATACTCATCGACATGCAAGTCGTGATTCCTATTACAAGAACATGATCACATACATCACGATATATCATTCATCATTCATCACAACTTCTGGCCATATCACATCACATGACAATTGCTGCAAAAACAAGTTAGACGTCCTCTAATTGTTGTTGCATCTTTTACGTGGCTGCAATTGGGTTCTAGCAAGAACGTTTTCTTACCTACGAATAACCACAACGTGATCTTGTCAACTTCTATTTACCCTTCATAAGGACCCTTTTCATCGAATCCGCTCCAACTAAAGTAGGAGAGACGGACACCCGCCAGCCACCTTATGCAACTAGTGCATGTCAGTCAGTGGAACCGGTCTCACGTAAGCGTACGTGTAAGGTTGGTCCGGGCCGCTCCATCCCACAATACCGCTGAAGCAAGATAAGACTAGTAGCGGCAAGCAAGTTGATAAGATCTACGCCCACAACAAATTTGTGTTCTACTCGTGCAATAGAGGAGTACGCATAGACCTAGCTCATGATGCCACTGTTGGGGAACGTTGCAGAAAATTAAAAATTTTCCTACGGTTTCACCAAGATCCATCTATGAGTTCATCTAAGCAATGAGTCAAGGGAGTGAGTTTGCATCTACATACCACTTGTAGATCGCGTACAGAAGCGTTCGAGGGAACGGTGATGATGGAGTCGTACTCGTCGTGACTCAGATCACCGATGACCAAGTGCTGAACGGGCAGCACCTCCACGTTCAACACACATATGGTACGGGCGACGTCTCCTCCTTCTTGATCCAGCAAGGGGGGAGGAGAGGTTGAGGAAGAAGGCACCAGCAGCAGCACGACGGCGTGATGATGGTGGAGAGGCAGTACTCCGACAGGGCTTCGCCAACCACACAACGGAGGAGGAGAGGTGTTGGGGAGGGGAGGGGCTGCGCCTTGGCTTGGGTGTTCAGCCCTCCCCTCACCCCTCTATTTATAGGGAAAGGGGCAAGGGGGGCCGGCCCCTCTAGATGGGATCTAGAGGGGGGGCGGCGGCCAGGGAGGGGGGACTTGCCCCCCAAGCAAGGGGGCGCCCCCTCTAGGTTCCCCCCCCCCCAACCCTAGGCGCATGGGCCCAAGGGGGGGCGCGCCCAGCCCTCTAGGGGCTGGCTCCTGCCCCACGCGGCCCATGTGGCCCCCCCGGGAGGGGTGGCCCCTCCCGGTGGACCCCCGGAACCCTTCCGGCGTCCCCGGTACAATACCGATATGCCCCCGAAACCTTCCGTTGTCCGTATGACAACTTCCCATATATAAATCTTTACCTCCGGACCATTCCGGAACTCCTCGTGACATCCGGGATCCCATCCGGGACTCCGAACAACTTTCAGTAATCACATACAAGTCTTCCTAATAACCCTAGCGTCGTCGAACCTTAAGTGTGTAGACCCTACGGGTTCGGGAGATATGCAGACATGACCGAGACGGCTCTCCGGTCAATAACCAACAGCGGGATCTGGATACCCATGTTGGCTCCCACATGCTCCTCGATGATGTCATCGGATGAACCACGATGTCGAGGATTCAATCAACCCCATATGCAATTCCCTTTGTCAGACGGTATGTTACTTTCCCGAGACTCGATCGTCGGTATCCCAATACCTCGTTAGTCTCGTTACTGGCAAGTCACTTTCCTCGTACCGTAATGCATGATCCCGTGACCAAACACTTGGTCACTTTGAGCTCATTATGATGATGCACTACCGAGTGGGCCCAGTGATACCTCTCCATCATACGGAGTGACAAATCCCAGTCTCGATCCATGTCAACCCAACAGACACTTTCGGAGATACCTGTAGTTCACCTTTATTGTCACCCAGTTACATTGTGACGCTTGGTACACCCAAACAGTCCTACGGTATCCGGGAGTTACACGATCTCATGGTCTAAGGAAGAGATACTTGACATTGGAAAAGCTCTAGCAAAACGAACTACATGATCTTGTGCTATGCTTAGGATTGGGTCTTGTCCATCACATCATTCTCCTAATGATGTGATCGCGTTGTCAATGACATCTAATGTCCATAGTCAGGAAACCATGATTATCTGTTGACCAACGAGCTAGTCAACTAGAGGCTCACTAGGGACATGTTATGGTCTATGTATTCACACGTGCATTACGATTTCTGGACAATACAGTTATAGCATGAATAAAAGACAATTATCAGGAACAAGGAAATATAATAATAATCCTTTTATTATTGCCTCTAGGGCATATTTCCAACAGTTATAATGGTTTACCTTGCGTGCCAACATGCTATTAAAATGATTATGATGTGGTATGATGGGATGGTATCCTCCTTTGAATGCATTGAGTGACTCGACTTGGCACATGTTCACGCATGTAGTTGAAACAAATCAACATATCCTTCACGATATTTATGTTAATGGTAGATTATATCCTACTCATGCTTGTACTCGGTGTAAATTAATTTTAATGCATGTTCATGACTGTTGTCGCTCTCTCAGTTTGTCGCTTCCCAGTCTTTTCCTAGCCTTCACCTATACTAAGCGGGAATACTGCTTGTGCATCCAAACTCCTTAAACCCCAAAGTTGTTCCATATGAGTCCACCATACCTTCCTATATGCGGTATCTACCTGCCGTTCCAAGTAAATTTGTATGTGCCAAACTCCAAAACTTCAAATGAAATTTTGTTTTGTATGATCGAGCAGGTCATGTTTCAACTAGGGTTGTCCGTATCTTCCATGCTAGGTGAGTTATTCTCAAGAGGAGTGGACTCCACTCCTCATTCACGAGAAAGGGACGGTAACTGGAGGCACTCCCCCATGGCTTATGTTAGTTGGAGGCACTCGTTGTTTCGAGCAAGCCATGGATTGATGCTTGTTGGTGGTGGGGGAGTATAAACTTTTACCATTCGGTTTGGGACTCGCCTATAATGCATGTAGTATGGAAGATACCGCCATCTCAAAGTTGTTGCGTTGACAGTGAAAGTACGCCGCTCAAAATGTTATTCATCTCTATTTTAAAAATCGAGCTCTGGCACCTCTACAAATCCCTGCTTCCCTCTGCGAAGGGCCTATCTATTTACTTTTATGTTGAGTCATCATCTTCTTATTGAAAAGCACCCGCTTGAGAGCACACTATCATTTGCATTCATTACTATTAGTTTATATTGGGTATGACTTGACTGGATCTCTTTTACCATGAATTACAATGTTTAGTCGGTCCTTGATCTTTAAAGGTGCTCTACATTTATGTTTTGCGGTCTCAGAAAGGGCTAGCAAGATACCATTTTGTTATATCATATTATGATTGTTTTGAGAGTGTTGTCATCCGAGTTTTATTATTATAGCTCGCTAGCTGATTATGCCATTGATATGAGTAATTGTGAGACCTAGGTGTTATTTTGAGTATGGTTAGTTCATAATACTTGCTGAAAACTTGAGTGCTGGCTTTACATATTTACAACAACAAGAGCAAACAGAGTTTGTAAAAGTATTTCTTCATCACTTTCAGTTTATCAACTAAATTGCTTGAGGACAAGCAAAGGTTTAAGCTTGGGAGAGTTGATACGTCTCCAGTGTAACTACTTTTCCAAACACTTTTGCCCTTGTTTTGGACTCTAATTTGCATGATTTGAATGAAACTAACCCATACTGATGCTGTTTTCAGCAGAACTATCATGGTGTTGTTTATTGTGCAGAAAACAAAAGTTCTCGGAATGACCTGAAAATCCATGGAGATAAGTTTTGGAAAATATAAAAAATACTGGCGAAAGAATCAAGGCCAGGGGGCCCACACCCTGTCCACGAGGGTGGGGGGCGCGCCCTCCCCCCCTGGGCGCGCCCCCTTTCCCGTGGGCCCCCTGAAGCTCCACCGACCTCAACTCCAACTCCATATATTCCATTTTGCGGATAAAAAAATTAGAGAGAAAGTTTCATCGTGTTTTACGATACGGAGCCGCCACCAAGCCCTAATCTCTCTCGGGAGGGCTGATCTGGAGTCCGTTCGGAGCTCCGGAGAGGGGGATTTGTCGCCGTCGTCATCATCAACCATCCTCCATCAACAATTTCATGATGATCACCGTCGTGCATGATTAATTCCATCGTAGGCTTGCTGGACGGTGATGGGTTGGATGAGATTTACCATGTAATCAAGTTTGTTTTGTTAGGGTTTGATCCCTAGTATCCACTATGTTCTGAGATTGATGTTTCTATGATTTTGCTATGCTTAATGCTTGCCACTAGGGCCCGAGTGCCATGATTTCATATCTGAACCTATTATGTTTTCATGAATATATGTTAGTTCTTGATCCTATCTTGCAAGTCTATAGTCACCTATTATGTGTTATGATCCGACAACCCCGAAGTGACAATAATCGAGATACTTCTCGGTGATGACCGTAGTTTCAGGAGTTCGTGTATTCACTTTGTGTTAATGCTTTGGTCCGGTACTCTATTAAAAGGAGGCCTTAATATCCCTTAGTTTCCATTAGGACCCCGCTACCACGGGAGGGTAGGACAAAAGATGTCATGCAAGTTCTTTTCCATAAGCACGTATGACTATATTCGGATTACATGCCTACATTACATTGATGAACTGGATCTAGTTCTGTGTCACCCTATGTTATAGCTATTACATGAGGAATCGCATCCGACATAATCATTCATCACTGATCCAATGCCTACGAGCTTTTCACATATTGTGCTTTGCTTATTTACTTTTCCGTTGCTACTGTTACAATTACTACAAAACTATTATCTTTACTTTTTCCACTGTTACCATTACTATCATACTACTTTGCTACTAAATACTTTGCTGCAGATACTAAGTTATGCAGGTGTGGTTGAATTGACAACTCAACTGCTAATACTTAAGAATATTCTTTGGCTCCCCTTGTGTCGAATCAATAAATTTGGGTTGAATACTCTACCCTCGAAAGCTGTTGCGATCCCCTACACTTGTGGGTTATCAATCCCCTGTCGGAGGTGATAGTCTTGGGTACTCCATGCAGACTAATGATTCTTGACACATATAGGTGTGCGAGTTGATTTGCACAGTATGTGGTCCGGATAGGAAGAAAGTGTGCCACCTTTGTTAAGGTGCCCACTATGACCCATATTGCGTCGTTTCCTCGATGAGACCTTCGTAGTCCGGTGATGACGTCCATGCAGATATCATCCCATTTCCATTGGGATACCTGCAGAGGTTAGAGGAGTCCGGCGGGTTTTTGGTGTTCCGCCTTTACCTTATTGCATACGTCGCAACAGGCCACAAAGTATGCGATGTATTTCTTCATTCCATCCCACCAAAATACCTGACGAAGGTCCTCATACGTTTTTGTACCATCAGGATGAATTGAGTATGGTGCTTCATGCGCTTCTGCCAATATCTTCTTCTTCAGACTTTCTTGGTTGGGTACGCAGAGTCTTCCTCGGAACCTAGCGAACTTTGCTGATCCATAGAGAAGTCTGGTGCACACCTTTGGTGCATCTTCTGAATTAACATATTATCATTCGCTTGAGCGCTGCGGATTTCTTCTTCAAGAGTAGGGGCAACTTCCAATATATTGGCAACACGGACATCGGTGATTACCAAATTGAGCTGCAGGATTTCTTCATAAAGCTCCGGAGGTAGGGAATCCATTAGAGCATTAAGGTTGGCTAGTTTGCGGCTGAGGGCGTCAGCCACCACATTAGCTTTGCCCGGGTGATAATTTATCCTGAGGTCGTAGT
This sequence comes from Triticum dicoccoides, assembly GCF_002162155.2. Classification (NCBI taxonomy): domain Eukaryota; kingdom Viridiplantae; phylum Streptophyta; class Magnoliopsida; order Poales; family Poaceae; genus Triticum; species Triticum dicoccoides. The sequence goes on along the minus strand of NC_041391.1, from coordinate 42,004,575 downwards.
CCTTAACTGTTGGAGATATGCCCTAGAGGCAATCATGTATGATGATATTTCCTATGTGTTTATGAATAAAGATAGTTCTTGGACATTATCAATGATGTGTATCAGCAAGTACGTGACTTGTTTGTGGGACTATGCATTGTATGATGACTGTCCTAAAAGGTCCCTAGTCGAAAGGGTTGTGTGGACGCGCATCCGACTAGACTAGCATATGACACGGTCGATGGCTTGGTCTCACTAGCCATGGAGCATTGGATGCTAACCGAATAATATGGACTTGGAAAGGTCTGGTCGGATTCGACGTATTCGGATCCGAGTCGAGATAAGGTCCGAGTCGGACAGACCCAACTATGAGACGCAGCGATATGTCATCTGTGAGTCTCTAGTACAACATACGTTCTATGTCCTAAGACCTAAGCTGACGCATGTACTCGGGATGGTGACAGACTTGCTTTGGGCCGACCAAACGCTACTCCATGACTGGGTAGTTACAAAGGTAGGTTTCGGGTTTGTCCAGTCCCATGCTGCAAGACATGGTCGAGCAAGATGGGATTTGCCCCTCCGATCAGGAGAGATATACTCTAGTCCCCTCATGTGATCCGACCAGGATAACCATGGCCATGTGACAAGGATTATGAGATAATCCGGTTTGTGGTCGGTATCACTGGAACGAGAAAGAGGCCGGGCTAGCACAAGGATGACAATATCGCCTTGAGCCCGACAACATATATCGTGTGGCAAAGGGAACAGAGTGACACGTTGTAGAGGTTCGCATAACCAGCTTCATAGTCTGCTTGGTGGTCGGCACGCCTTGCTAGAGGCCGCTACCAACCGTGCAGGTCGGAGGTGATCCGAACTGTGACCAAGCCGACTTGAACCTAAGGGGTCGCGCGCTTAAGGGAAGGAACCTACGAGGTCGGTTCGTAGGACACTGGTCGGATGTGATCCGAACTGGACTAGGAACGTGACCGAGTAGACTTTGGGCTTTAGGGTCCATGCAAGGCCCAAGTGTTGAGCCTACGACGGACGCCTATATAAAGTGGGGCTGCGGCACACTCATGCGGTTGATCGCTTCGGTGCTGCGACTAGGGTTTGCATGTGTTGCGAATAGCCACCTCCACTCGTTGCTGACTGTGTGATCGGACCTAGCAGTCCGTCGCACGGTGTTCCTCCTGCACGCGCGGATACCGTTAGAGGCGATGCACTTGCACCGCTCCGGCGAACTTGTACGTGGGATTGGACGACCGGCTGTTCGAGGGAGATCGGACGAGGAGGAGACGATTCACGCGGACGCACTGCCTCAACTCTACTTCCGCTGCACGGCACTGCGTGTCTAGTGGTAACGAACCGTGATCCATCTCCCATAGCATGTTCTTGGCTGTTGCTGCGTGTAGGAAATTTTAATTTGCAGTCGACGCACCCTACCATAGATCCCAACATTAAGCAATTCAAACCATCTTCGCTGTCGAAGGTTCAAATCGGGCTGAGTGAATATATACTTAAGACTCTTATGATCGGTGAATATCTGGCACTTCTTTCCAATCAGATAGTGTCTTCAGATCTTCAAAGCGTGCACCACCGCGGCCAATTCCAAATCATGGGTAGGGTAGTTTCCTTCGTGTTGGCGCAGTTTTCGAGATGCATATGCCACCACTTTGCCATCTTGCATGAGTACGCACCCCAGTCCTCTACTGGATGCGTCGCAGTAGACATCAAAACTGCGGTAGATGTCTGGAAGAGTCAATACTGGTGCCGATGTCAGCCTGCTTTTTAACTCGTTGAAACTCCGCTCACATTCCTCAGTCCATATGAACTTCTTACCTTCTTCAGAAGCTCAGTCATAGGCTTGGCGATCTTTGAGAAGCCTTCAATAAAACGGCGATAATATCCAACTAGTCCAAGGAAACTCTAGATTTCTAAGAATGTGGTGGGTGTGGACCAATCAAGTACATCCTTCACCTTGCTTGGGTCCACTGAGATTCCTTCTGCCGAGAGGACATGCCCGAGGAATCCCACTTGTTGGAGCCACAACTCACATTTGCTGAATTTGGCATATAGCTGATGGTCGCGAAGCCTTTGCAGAACCGCTCGAAGATGCTCCTTGTGTTCATCCTTGATCTTGTAGTAAATGAGGATGTCATCAATGAATACCACCACAAATTTATCCAAGAAGTTCATAAAAACCTTGTTCATCATATGCATAAAGAATGCAGGAGCGTTGGTGAGGCCGAAGGACATAACGGTGTACTCATAAAGACCGTATCGAGTGCTGAACGCGGTCTTAGGAATATCTTCCTTCTTTATCTTGAGTTGATGATATCCAGTCCTCAAATCAATTTTTGAGAATACTTTGGCCCCACTAAGTTGATCAAACAGATCATCGATCCTCGGCAGTGGATACTTGTTTTTGATGGTGACGTCATTCAGCTGTTGGTAGTCTACACACATTCGTAGACTGCCATCCTTTTTGTCCATGAAGATTGCTGGTGATCCCCATGGTGAAGAGCTTGGACGAATGTATCCTTTCTGCAGCATCTCATCCAGTTGTTTCTTCAATTCCACCAATTTTGAGGAAGGCATCCGATAATATTTCTTATGTATTGGAGTGGTTCCAGGCACCAAGTCAATTGCGAACTCCAATTCTCGGTTTGGCCGCATGCCTGGTAATTCTTGAGGAAAAACGTCTGGATACTCACTGGCCACAAGAATTAATTCCACTTCTTCTGCCAATGCGGCGAAAACCATATCTTTCGTGGGTATGCGCTTGCGGGCATAAAAACTTGTGGTGCGACCTACCATATTTTTTAGGGTAACTTCTCTGGTCGCACAGCTGATGCAGACTTGATATTGACTTAACCAATTCATGCCCGGAATGACGTCCAATTTGTTGGAATCGATGATTATCAACGAGGTTGGAAACTTGACGCCCTTGATGTCAATTTCCAAATTTCGGCAGACGAGATTGCTTCTGAGTAGGGATCCCGAGGATTGTACCAGCATGTGCTTTCCAAAAATCGAGAAAGGAAAATTGTTTTTGGAAGAAAAACTCCGCGATATGAAAGAGTGGAAAGACCCAGAGTCAAATGAAATTACGGCGGGTATGTCATTAACAAGAAACATACCAATGACGACTTCCGGGTCTTCTTGAGCTTCGTCTAAGGAGATGTGATGAATTTTCCCTTGAATCATATCTGGGGTGGAATACGGCTCCATGTAGTTGACTTGCGTCTAGAAGGGAGCTACGTGCTTGTTGTTCTTGGGACACTGTCTGGCGTAGTGTCCTGTTTGACCACAGCTGAAACATGAAATGTTGTGCTGACAGTCTTCGCGCACCGGGCTGGTCACGACATTCTTGACTTGTGTAGTAGTCTTGTTGACATTCTGCTGCCAATTTGGTTTGTACTCCACCTGAGTCTGTTGCCAAGTACGAGCCTTTTGCACTAGTTGCATATCCTTCTTTGGCTCGAATTTGCGCTTGTGGTCGTTAATAGCTGGCTTGTGGTCGTGTAAGATCTTGTGTTCCCTTTTGGCGATGAGGGCCTTGTTCACCAGCGTCAGGAAGTCTAGGAAATCAAACATGCTGAGAGTGCACCTGAGATGCTGATTCAGGCCTCCAAGGAACCGGTCGATCTTCCGCTCTTCTGTGGCAACATCGTGGATAGAATAGCGGGCCAAATGGTTGAACTTGTTCAGGTACTCGTTGACGGTCATGCTGCCTTGAGTGAGAGCAAGGAATTCGCACTGCTTGATTTTCAAATCTTCGGTGGGAATATGATACTTGCGGAATTGTTCCTTGAATTTGGCCCAAGTAATTTCCTCGTCTGCAGGCCGTATTGCCTTGGCATTATCCCACCATATCGCGGTAGCTCCTTTGAGATAATGCATTGTGAAGGGAACCTTGTCCCCTTCTTCAGTGCGAGCAATCTCCAGTTTCCTCTCCATAGTCCTTAGCCAATCGTCGGCGTCCAAAGGATCAGTAGCGTGGCTGAAACTGGGAGGCTTGGTTCGCTGAAAATCTGACAGTCTGGAGTGATGGCCATTCTGGTTTCCATTCTACCCAACCATAACTTGCACACTCTTCAGGATTTCTAATAGGTCATTGCTCCTTCTTTCTTCAAACATTCGCAGGATCTGATCGGTGGAAGGCGGATGTGGCGATGGCGGCGGAGGTGGCTGGTACAGCTCGAGGGAATGTCCCGCCTGTCTTGTGGAACGACAGACAGGAACATCCTCACAAGCTTGGTTGTTGCTGCCTCCACGCGTCATCCTATTTTTCGTTTTCCCAATACATAGCAACCATGATGACAAAATTCCAAAATGGGGGGAAAAGCCAATGACAAATCCTGGAAGAAAACGGCGAACAGAAACCAAGGCGAATAAAAATTTCCAACATAATTATACATAGTCCCAACATGAAAGTAACATCACAACGGGTCTACTACCCTCGTACATGAAACTATGCATCATGACAAGTGCGATTACAGCCATACATCATGCTCATGACTACAACAATACTCCAATGGTCTACTGCTTGGTTGGTGCTGCTGCAAGCTCGTCTCCTGAGCTGGACCCTGATCTTGAACTGATAACAAATACCTCCGGGTCAAGATGGACACGACGACGCTGCCTTGAGGGCTCTCCCTCAGGGGCAGGCGGGGGATGGGATCTAAGCATAGGAGCAGCAGGAGTAGTGACAAGGGAAGACCATGCGGCAGGATCGCTGCGAGGGTTCACCGTCAGAGGGTTAACAGTACCCTGCTAGGTCATTGGTGGAACGGAGGCGGAAGAAACCGGAGCAGAAGTATAGATGACAGCGGGAAGAGGGTTCCTCATACGAGCAGCTGCGAGAGTGGTGCGAGCACGTGAAAGCTCCCGAGCTAACTCGTAGTTCAGGAGATAACTAGCGGTGATGTAGCGAGAAAGGTGGCTAGTGGGACGGTCGGACGCCGGATTATTCAAAGGAAAACGGACACGCCCATTCTCGGGAGGAGATAAGTAGAAGAAGAGACCAGAGTGGGTATGCATGCGGACCTGGTTGTAGTGCAAGTCTACAAGAACCTCGAGAGCAGCAAGCTGAACCGCCTGGGTTGGCGTAGAAGCAAGACCATCCTTAGTCGAACGAGTGTAAGCGCCGGAATGTGAACTATGGTGTAGAGTGACCTCAGCATAATACTCATACAATGCACCGGCCAGATGCTCCCGATACACCCGATACTCTGGATCAGCACCCTATGGGTAGAGTCGTCGCCACACGTTCTGAAGCAGATGTGGCGATATGTTCGGAGCTGGCTCGGGATGGTACAAGATCGGTATTGGTGGCATCTACACTCACAAACCATTAGGTTAGTAATACCAAATAAACATGCATGCAATGCAACAATCGGCACTCAGACGAAGCTATCTACCGTTTCACTAATGCACTAACGGTCTAGCGTGTCCTACAATCAGCGCGGCTCTGATACCAAGTGTTGTGGCACCCCGGCTCAGAGCAACCGGTTTACCTTGCATTGCCAGCCCAGAGATCAAGTCTTCTGGCAATACACCAGAACAAGGTACAGAAACGACCGCTTTATTGATGCTAGCGATTAAATAGGTCTGATATTATAGCAAGATTCAAGGCCAAGTGGCACACATGGTGCTGTTGGATAGTATGTACATTATTTAATGAACATGATGGGGCCTCAATCGCACGAGCTACGCGGCAGCGGAAGAACGACGAAGTGGAACTCCATAGCACAGGGACACCAACGTGAACATGGCCTAGACACGAGATGCGCTCCGATGCGAACTGACTTGCCTGAAATCTGGCATAACACACCAGGTCAGTACATTGAATGTACTTGCAAGCTCACAACAAACATAAGCAGGATGACAAACAATATCATGATATTTAATCAGATCAATACAATGCAAAACTACTACCGAAGGAAAACAAATATTTCATGCAATGAGTCCCACGGACTCGCTTACCAGACGGTTACCTTGTAACCAAACGGTGACCATACCTGGGTCACACCTGAAACCAATCACTCATGAACACTCAAGTGTTCATGCTTCACCACGAACCAATGCATCACAACACTCACTTTGTTTGCAAGATTTATTAGAAAGGTTGATCCATGGTGTGACTTACTTCCGAGTTATGCCCATAACCGAGGTTGTGGCTATCGATAGATTAATTACACTCTGCAGAGGTAGCGCACTTTACCCACACTACAGAACACCTGGCCTCGCATTTCCATTCGAGTGGACCAAAGCATTCCGACGAAACCCTCCCTTTGTCATGCACTCTCCCCGGCCACTCCGACCAACTCCCCCTCAGGGTTAGGTCTTGGGTGGCCCCATGTCTACCAAAGACACCAATGGCCACGGTCGTGGCAGAACGGTCCCAAACGGGGACAAGGTACCATAAAAACAAAAACGAGCACACAAGGTTATGTCTACCTACCGGGCCAGGGTATGCACGCCCATAACCTTCCCTCGCGGGAGGCACCGGTGAGAGCCATAACAAAGGACGGAATCAAGACCTTCCCATAAGGTAAATGTGGTCGCACTGAATTAAAACCCGATTCAGTGGCACCATGATGTGATCAACATCATATTCAAGTTGAACTTAATCAAGTTTAGCTTTGATAAAAACTTTTTATCATCAACATGATATACCCCTAAAAGAATCATCCAAATATTCGTCATGCAAAGCAAACAACGCATATTCATGGATCAAACTTAACAACATATACATTTTGCAATACTTAGAACCAAACTTCTGTGGTTATAACTCATTTTTATTTATCAAGCAATATTTTTATTAGTTATTTATGAAACTATCACTAGTAAAATAACTACCATTAATTTCCATAGCAATATGCATAGTGCAAAATATTACTCTACTTAGCCAAACAAGCTTATGCATTCAACCAGCAACTAAAACAAGCATATCAAGCATGTTAAAGTAACTAGAAATTAACCCAAGTTATTTATCAAATTTTAATTGCAAATAAGAACTCATATTCAAGTAGAAAATCATAGATAGAAATAACACCATCCAAATGTTGGTCTGCCTTGCCTTAGTGTAGAGGAGGATCACACCCCTCTTGGTTTGCTACAAGACAAGCTTCTCCTTCTGAAAAAGAATTTAAACCACAAAAATATTTGTCAAAACACAATATGAAAATCACCAGAAATTCTAGGCAGCAAGGAAAAATCCACCTTCTGGTGTGATGCTAGAGCTTTCTGAAACAAAGACAATGCAAAAAGACTCAACTCATTTGGACTTATGGTTTAGAAATGGTGGCTGGTCAAATTTCACTCAAATTTCTGAATAATATTTGAATTAAACAGAAATCCTAGGGGGTGATGTCGAAAGCAAAAAACAGAAATACGCCTCCACTCGTACCACTTCGGGCGCGAGTGGTGAGACCGCTAGGTGGGTCCCGCACGTCAGGAGAGAGAGGGGGCGAGATCAGAGGAGAGGTGGGGCTTCGCCGGAGCTCACACCGGTGACGAGGGGGTTTGGGGCTAGGCTAGAGGGATAGTATTGAAGCGGGGCTCGAGGCGCACCTGCCCGTACCAGTGGCTTGGCGAGAGGTGGACGGAGCTGCTCGCAGTTGAGCTAGCAAGCTATGGTGGCGGACGGGTCTCACCGGAGAGGTTGAAGACGATGGCTAGAGGCGGCTCCGAGGGCTCAAAGGTGTCCAGGCAGCACCAGCAGATCCCCAATGCCCCGCCCAAGCAGCTGCTTGAGCTCGAGAGGCACCAGAGCGCGGCGGCTGGACTGCGGTGATCGCCGGAGTCCTCTGGTCGGGGCGACGGCCAGAGGCCTGCCCGACCGAGCTTCTGCTCGTCTACGTGTTTGTGGAGGTGGTGTGGAGTGGTGCTTGGCTAGTATTCAAGGAGGGGACCACTATATATAGCCGGAGCGAGGGGGGAACGTGTCACCGCCGGAGCTCTCTAGATACGCGGCGAACGGCAACGAGAAGCTCCAATGCGAGGGGGGCAAATGCTCAGCGTCAATGCAGGAGCTTGCCCATGCTCGCGGACAAGCACAAGAGGCGGTTGGGGAAGCGGACAAGTGCACGCGCGCACTTTGGCGTTTTGGCCGCGACACGCCCGTGCTTGCTGCGGCGGCTCCGGCGGCGGTGTGCGCCAGGGAGCGGTCAAGGGTGATGGGTCGGGGCTTGTGGCGCGGTGTGGCAGTCGGCTGCGAGCGCTGGAACGAGCACACATGAAATAGAGAGCAAGGCACCAGCCAAAGCGCGTCGAAACGGTGCCAGGCGTCGTGTCCACGCATGGTCACCAAGCTGGCATGGTTAAAACGACGTCCAGGAGCGGCCAAACCTTTTCTACGCGCTCAACCGTGTAGTGTTTAGTCTAGGAGAGGTGATGGTTCATGCCGAGGCCGACCAGACTTGACTTCACTAAGCTGACAAGTTTCTGTCCAGAAACTTGGTCGCCAAGTTTGGCCACCTTCTAGAAGGACATTAGGGCTGATCTCCTGTGGTTTAGGGTTTCTTAGGAGGGTGTTTAAGCTCAAGGAAGGTCAAGGCTAAAAGATCAAGGAAAGATGTACTTGTTGTACAAAGTGCATTTCTGGTCCAGAAGTGAAGACATTTTCTACAGCAAAAATATTATGAAAAGTGGTGCAATATTTTTGCATGGGAAGGTGTGCCAAGGTGCTAAGAATATTTAGGAATTACCTCAGATTTTTCTGAGCAAGAAAAATTGAAGTTGCTTTGGAGCACAAGTTTCTGAAGTGAGTTTCAGAGAGAGAAATGAATATTTTTCTTTTATGAAAAATATTCATTTGATTATTTTGAGGATTGGTCGGAGGAGTAAAGAAGATAGGTCACTTGGGTGAAAGTCAAGGATATGCCCAAGTGACAAGCCCATTTGAAATGATTCAAACTCCAATTCAAATCAGGGCAAAAACCACGATAAAAACCAAGTCCGGAAAAGAGAGAGAAGGCAAGTCCGAAAAAAGAGAGAAGGCAAAATCCAGGCTGTCACACAATGACATCCAATGCCCATGGTCACGAAACCATAACCATCTGTTGTTCAACGAGCTAGTCAACTACAGGCTCACTAGGGACATGTTGTGGTCTATGTATTCACACATGTATTACGGTTTCTGGTCAATACACTTATAGCACGAGCAATAGACAATTATCATGAACAAGGAAATATAGTAATAACCATTTTATTATTGCCTCTAGGGCATATTTCCAACATTATGGCCATCCGATCCCTCTCCAGGAAGTATGGATGAGCTTGCAAATTTATTCAAGGGAGCTCGTGGCCGTTTGGAGCTATGTAAGATATCAGCGTGTCGGGAAGGCGCCCGAGAAGCCTGGGCCATGGTAAAAACAAGGTATACCAAGCTTGGTCCGAATCATATGGCCCAGGTCGGGCCTTGGGACCAGATGGACGAGAAATTCCTGTTAGCTTACCGTACAACCAAGTGAAAACAGCCGCTAAGTTTTCTCAACAGGATTGTAAACTAGACAACCTACTAGAGGGTCTAGAGGAAGAAGAAGTTTTTGAGTCCAATTAGTAGTGTACTTTATCAAAAAAACTTATCTCCGGCCGAATTGTAAAACAGTTGTCATGGCAGACTTTCCGCCTTGACCTCCAGAACCCGAGGTTTGGAGTGTTTCCGAATATTTATACCATTGGTAAACACCAAGGTATGTTCGGAAACTAGGCAGTCCGGTGATAGTTGCTTAAACAGACAAGTTGTATTCGGGGAGTTATGTTATATTGCATTTTATCGTAAGAAACATCTTCCAGAGAGAATAGTTCCGTTGAGGGTTCCTTTCCCTGGGCCAGCATGCGCTTTTGCACATGCATAAGCTGTGATGCGAGAAATCACAGTACATATTATGATTTGGGGGCGTATATTGCAACGATAGCAGTTCGTCTCTTGTCCGCTGCCCGATTATTCCCTTAATAAAGCTAGCTTTCGGCTTCACCCGTCTGAGGTACACGTCCGGATAACCCATATGTAACAATCGCAGAGGTGCTCCCTTTTTTCCCTAGCCGAACAAGCAGGAATGTAGGGCATAAGCACGGGAGCCAGGCAACCCAGCTTGGCAAAAACTTAAGTCATAAAGGTGCATATAATGCGAAGACAAGACACATATGAGTAGACAACACATATATACGGTGAGCTTCACGCTCCAAAATAGTAATCATAATAAGCTTCTGTGAAAAGAAGCCCCCATGTATCATGGGGTATGTACATTTAATGATGTATATCCCTTGAGTGTGTGGTTTATCCGAACACTGGTAAAAGTTGTACAAAAAATGAGAAAGAGAAAAAAAAGGGGGTAAGAGGGAGAGAAGAAAATACAAAAAAGTTAAAAGTGTGAACTTAGGCGTAGAATCTCCGGAGCCGAGCAGCGTTCCATGGGTTTGGTTCCAAACGATTATCCGAAGTGTTGCGAAGGTGATAGGCTCCTCCTGTGAGAACTTCATCTATGATGAAGGGACCCTCCCATTTGGGCTTGGCTTATCCTTTTTCTTCTCCGGTAGGCGCAGGACGAGTTCACCGACATTATAAGTCTTTGCTCGTACTTCCCTGCTTTGATATTGCCGAGCTTGTTGTTGCTAAAATGTAGAATGGACCTTCGCAACATCGCGCTCCTCCTCCAAGCCGTCCAGATCGTCCTGTCGGTCGACCTCGGCCTCTCTCACTTCATACATGCACACTCGAGGTGAGTCATGAATAATGTCGCAGGGAAATACTGCCTCGGCGTCGTACACCATGAAAAAAGGTGTGTGTCCGGTCGTACGATTGGGCGTGGTACGCAGCCCCCAGAGTATAGAATCGAGTTCTTCAACCTAGTGCTTGTCTGATTCACGCAGGGATACACTAGTCTGGGTTTAATGCCGCTCATTATCAAGCCGTTAGCCCGTTCGACCTGACCGTTTGTCTGGGGGTGATATACAGAGGCATAATCGAGCTTGATGCCCAAATTAGTGCACCAGGTTTTTACCTCATCGGCCGTAAATTTAGAACTGTTGTCAGTAATGATACTATGCAGGACACCATAACGGTGTACAACACTAGATATGAAGTCTATAACCGGTCCGCCTTCGGCCGTTTTGACTGCTTTGGCTTCTATCCACTTAGTGAACTTGTCGACCATAACCAGTAAATATTTGTTCTTATGGCCTCCCCCTTTAAGGGGTCCAACCATGTCAAGCCCCTAGACCTCAAAAGGCCACGTAATGGAGATTGTTCGTAAGGCAATGGGAAACATATGGCTTTGATTTGCAAAAAGCTGGCATCCAACACATCGCTGTACGAGGTCTTGTGCATCTGCTCAGGTCGTGGGCCAAAAGAAACCCATACGGAAGGCCTTACTTACAAGGGCCCGAGCCGCGGCGTGATGGCCACCAAGACCGGCGTGTATTTCTGCCATGAGCTGTTGTCGGGGGGATGAACCCCGGGTAGGCAACGGAACCCGGATCGTTTTCAAAAACAAAGGGGCCACCATCGCCCCTCAAGTCGGCTCACGCTTGGCCGGGTTGCTCAACCCGGCCAAGCTCTCCAACCTGGCCATACTCCTCAACTTGGCCCCAACGACCAGCTCAAGGCGGCCGAAATCGGCACACCAAGACTTTCCCAACAAGCCAGCTCCACCCTTGGCGTGTTAATCAACCCGGCCACGGGTTAGTTCTCGTCCCATCTAGGCCGTATGATGGGACGAGTCTCCATCTACCGATGACCGAGGCAACAGTGCCCTACCCATGCCTTCGGTCAGCCGGGGCGTGGCAACAGTGTCCCTCACCTACCCGCTGACCAGGGCCGGCGTGGAAACAGTGCACCCATCATCACTGCTGACGCTAGCAAGCGGCGACCTGACGGAGTGCCACTGTACCAGACTCAACCCAGCCACTCCCTGACGATTGACAAGACTGCAAATAGTGCCCATAGGCATACGGGGCCCGCGCCCAGAGAACCTGGCGAGCCTTGACAGCCGGCGGGTCCTAGCTCCGGGTGTCCAGACGCTGACAACCCGGCCCTGCGGCCTTGTAACATTACCATTTGTACCATGGGGGTTGACCTATAAAATCCCCCAGGAGCCCTCATGCATACGGGCAACTAAGCAAGCATATGATAGAGAGACCCACTACTAGCAACACTCCACCCATACACCAAAGGAAGGGGCCGCCTGAGCCTTAGCCTGCCTTCCTTCTTCTCCATACAGCTCTAGGAGCAACTCTGTACTATTGCATATCAACCGCACTCGGCAGGACTAGGGGTGTTATCTCTCCGGGAGCCCCGAACCTGGGTATGTCTTGCATCCCACGCTCGCTCATGCTGACCTCGCCTCTGGAACCCACTAGTGCCCTCGAGCCTCCTCCTCTCTTTAGCCATCCGTTGGCATCTGTCGTGCGCCCACCACAACAGTTGGTGCCTACCGTGGGGCAGCTCGAGGTCCTGGCCGGGAGCATGCTTCAGACGGGGCTCCTCTCCGACTCCAACGAGCCCGTCACGCTGGCGGACGATGTCATCGACGTGCTCGCCACCTCCTTCGCAGCGCTGTGCATCTCCGATGCGCCTGCGTCTGACGAGTACCCCAGCGAGGTACTTGACTTTTCTGACTCCCCACTCTCCCTTAGCGGCAGCGCTCCCACTGGGGCGATGGACCTCCATGTGGAGGTTTTCGTCACCGACACCGGCGCCTCTTCCTTGTCGAGCGCGGCGAGGAAGGCCGCCGAAGCCAAGGCTAAAACGAACCAGGCCGTCTCTCCCAACCCGTTGCGCGCCATGATGCAGAGCCTTCGCGTCCCCATCGGCACCGACATCGACGCCTCCAACATCATCGAGGCCCGGACTCGGCTCGAGGAGGACCGCCAACGCCTGTTGGACCTGACCGAGACGCTCGCCGCCATGCAGCGTCGCCTGGACTCCGCTCAGCTGGAGCGCAATGCCGCCTACGATTTCACGCCTGCCACGGCTGAGCCAAGCCGGGTCGCCGACGTGCGAGCCCGGGGCGGCGTGATCGGCCGCGCCTTCGGCGCCATCCCGCCCATCTACTAGACTCCCATGAAGAACATGCGTGATGTCAAGGCAGCTGTAGTCTGCCTGGATCAGCTCGTGGGTGAAGAGTTGAGGGACCGCCTGAAGCGGGTGCACGACCTCCTCGATGCGGCCAACGCGCAGCAAGACCGCCTCAACCAACTCGCCAAGCCGGCGGGATTCGGCTCCGCCCGCGCCGGTGGACCCGGCGATCAGCAGAACACAGCATCTTCACCACCCGGCCAGGCGCACTCCAGCCGCACCCGGACCCGGCGTAACCCCACCCCGACAACCGCCGGCGGCTTAGGCGACGAGCCAGCCCTGGAAGACCGGTGCAAACACGATCAATCTAGCCGGCGTCTGGCTTCTATCAACCCGGCCCCCCGTGGCACGGTCGCTAGCCGGCTGGGCGCACGCGCCATCGATGACATCGATGCCCGCCACCGCCTCGATTGGCTCGCTTTCACCCTGGAGGTGGAGGAGAGCAGCGTTGTTGGACCGGCGTGCTTCGGTCCACGCATCCGGGACCGGCCCTTTCCCAAAGGGTTCACGCTCCCCCGCGACACCCCCAAGTACAACGGCACCGTGAAGCTGGAGGACTGGCTCACCGACTACGCCACCGCCATCAGCATCGCAGGCAGCAACCAACGACTCGCCGTGCGCTACACAGCGCTCATGCTCCAAGGGTCGGCCCGCACCTGGTTGAACAGCCTGCCGGTGGGCAGCATCAACGCCTGGGTCGATTTCGAGCAGGCTTTCGTCCGCAACTTCACTAGGACCTATCAGCGACCTGGCCGCCCCAGTCAGCTCTCCATGTGCGTGCAGGGGCCGGTGGAAACTGGCCGCGAGTACCTTGCATGCTAGACCGAGCTCCGGAACAGCTGTGAGGGCATCCACGAAGTCCAAGCAATCCAGTACTTCGTCAATGGTGCCGGGATGGCACCCTCCTCAAGCACAAGCTCCTACGCTTCGAGCTGGCCACCGTGGCCGCCCTCATGGTGACGGTGGATAAGTACGCCAACGCCGACTCCGCCATGAAGATCCAGGTGGCATTGGATGAAGCAAGCGAAGCCGGTTTTCCCTCTGAAGCCGGTCGGCAAAGGCAGCCAGCAGCAGCACAACCAGCAGAACAACAAGCGCAAGGTCGACTAGCCGGCCCAGCGCTACGACAACCAGCTCGTTGTGGCCGCCGAGCAGGCACCCGCGATCGACCTGGCCGCCAAGCGTCGGCAGACCGACAAAATGGCGTGGTAGCCAGCCATGAGCTTCGAGGAGATGCTCGACGCCCCTGCAAGCACCACAGTAGCGCAAGGCCGTCCACACACACGCTTCGGTAGTGCGCCATCACCAAGCGCATCATGAGGGGTGATGTCACACCTCCTCTGGACCCTGCTCCGGGAGCGGGACAGCCGCCTCCACCTCCTTCACCGCCCCCGACTGGTGGCGCGATGCGCGACGACGTCTACCCGGCCTAGAACATGGCCTATGTCGTCTTCACCAGCCTCGACGACGACAAGCGCAGTGAGTGCCTCCTTCGGCAGGAGGTGAACACCGTCATCCCGGCCAAATCGGAGTACATGCACTGGTCGGAACGCCCGGTCACGTGGACCTGGGAAGACCACCCAGCTGTCATGCCGAACCCGGGTGGCTATGCCCTCGTCCTCAACCCCACCATTGTTGCACCTAGGCGCACGTGCAAGTTCTCCCGAGTCCTCATCGACGGCGGCAGCAGCATCAACATCCTGTACCGTGACACCATGACCAAACTCGGCCTCGAGGACAAAGACCTGGAGCCAACCCGGACGATCTTCCACGGCATCGTTCCCGGCCTCTCCTGCTCTCCGATCGGCCGGATCCGGCTCAACGTCCTATTCAGTAACAACAACCACTTCCAATGCGAGCCGATCTGGTTCGAGGTGGTGGACCTGTCCAGCGCATACCATGTGCTGCTGGGCCGGCCCGCGCTCGCCGAGTTCATGGTGGTCCCCCACTATGCTTACCTGAAGATGAAGCTGTCGGGTCCAAAGGGCCTCATCACCATCACCGACGACCCGCAAGTCCCTGGAGTGCGCCCGAGACCGCGCCAAGCTGGCCGAGTCACTGGTCATAGCCGAGGAATAGCGCCAGCTCGACCGGATCGTTTCCCTAGCCAACGAGACATCAACCATGCCGATCCCGGCTGAGGAGCCGGCTGACGAGGCCTCCTTCAAGCCCTCCAAGGAGACCAAGAAAGTGAAACTGAACCCGGAAGACCCCAGCTGCAGCAAGTACGTTGTCGTAGGCGCCCGCCTCGACAAATAGGAAGGCGAGCTTGTCGACTTCCTCCATGAGAATCGGGATATTTTTGGATGGACCCCAAAGGACATGCCGGCTATCCCGAGGAAGTATGCCGAGCACAAACTCCACGTCTGCAAGGACGCCAAGCCTGTCCGCCAACCCCTAAGACGTTTCTCCGAAGAGAAGAGAAGAACCATCGATGAAGAGGTCGCCAAGCTTTTGGCGGACGGCTTAATCATGGAAGTGTTCCACCCCGAGTGGCTGGCCAACCCAGTCCTCGTCCTAAAGAAGAACAATACCTAGCGCATGTGTGTCAACTACACCAGTCTGAACAAGGCCTGTCCCAAGGATCCGTTTGCCCTCCCGCGGATTGACCAAGTCATCGACTCCACCGTCGAGTGTGAGCTCCTGTCCTTCCTGGATGCTTACTCAGGCTATCATCAGATAAAGCTGGACCCGGCCGACGCCCTAAAGATGTCCTGCATCACGCCCTTTGGCGTGTATTGCTACATCACCATGTCGTTCGGCCTGAAGAACGCCGGCGCCACCTTCCAGTGCTGCATGCAGAAATGCTTGCTGCCGCAACTCGGCCGCAACATCCATGTTTACGTGGAAGACATCGTGGTAAAGACCAAGCAGCACCTCACGCTCCTCGACAACCTGAAGGAAACATTCGCCAATCTACGCGAATACAAAGTCAAGCTCAGCCCGGAGAAGTGCGTTTTCGGCGTCTCGGCCGGAAAGTTACGCGGCTTCCTCGTCTCGGAGCGCGGCACTGAGACAAACCCGGAGAAGATCAAGGTTATCGAGTGCATGGGCAAGCCGGCTCAGCTGCGTGATGTCTAGATTTTCACCGGCTACTTGGCCTCGGTCATCCGGATTCTCAGCTGGCTGGGCGAGAGGGCCTTGCCCCTGTATCAGCTGATGAAGAAGATGATGTCGTTTGAATGGAACGACCGGGCGGACAAGGCCTTCCGGGACCTCAAGCACATGCTCTCAACCACACCACTCTTGGCCGCGCCGGCCGAGAAGGAGCTGTTGTTGCTCTATATTGCCGCGACCTCGTGGTCGGTCAGCACGGTGATGGTGGTCGAGCGACCAGACTAGGGCAAGGTCCAAGCCGTCCAGTGCCCAGTCTACTACCTGAGCGAGGTGCTCTCGGCCACCAAGCAGAACTACCCGCACTACCTGAAGATGAGTTACGGTGAGTACTTCACCGTCAAGAAGTTGGTGCTAATAAGAGGGAGGGGGGGCAGGGGAAGGGGCGGTGACTCACGACGAACTCGATGGCAGGGTCGGGGAGGCCAGGGAAGGTGACGTAATTGATGACGTACGACGGCGGCCGGAGTTGGGGAAGGAGGATGATGGCGACAGCTTCGGGGCAAATTCGACTGATTCCTTGCGCAGGGAAGGAGAGCTCAAGGGAGACCAGCTCCTGGAAACGGTGTTTCGTCGCGGGGAGGCCGTGGCAGTGTCGCCCGTCGGCGAGGGGCGGCAGTGGTGTCCATGGCATCGGGAGCGGCAGTGGATTGGGCATGGCCGCCGGGCGTGTGTGGTCGGGCATGGCCATCGTCCTCCTTGAAGGAGCTTGGCAACAAGCATGGGCACCCCCTGGAGGAGTAGAAGCACCACGACATGCTTGGTGCATGCGTGCTCCGGTGCCGTGCTTGCTTGCTGTGCTCGGGGGAGTTTACAGGGGAGGGGCAGGGAGCCGACGGCTAGTAGCGGCGCTCAAGAATAGGGGTGACGGCGGGGTTCGTGGGCTGCTGGCGATGGCGACGGCGACGGAGATGGCGAGAAACCTATCAGGTGCGATGGGAGCAAGAGAAACGAACAATGGCACGATGCGATATAACTTGCCAAGTTGGGCTGGGCCTGCCCTTTCGGTCCGTCCGAGCCGGACCCGGTCAAAATAGGATATCCACGAACTCATGGATTGGATGGATTTAGAACTTGCTCCATGGATACCAAATGGATACCCATTTTACAAGTAGGACTCACATGGCAGTCACACATGTCATATAACCTATTATAATTCTGTATCAATCATTAAGTGTTGACCATATTTGTCGTATCATTTGTAGTTGTGATGTGTGCAAAACTGATAATTTGTATTGTCTGTCGTGTTACGTGACCTTTTATCGTTATTTTCGTTATTAACATGTATATATTGTTATGGTTGTTATTTTTATTGTTACATGGATATGGATACCCATGAATAGCTTGATATCTACGAACGTAACACTTCACAAGGGAGCTAAGGCGATCGCCATACCTAGCCGCCTCCAGCCTCCTTTCCTCCTCACTGTCGCTAGGGCGTGTCACCGAGCAAAGCCCGCGTGGCTCCAGCGGCGGCGGGAAGGTCCGGTTTAGGGGCAGCTTGCGGATGAAGTCTTGGAGGTCTTAGAGGGCTGTTGTGGTCGAAGAAGGAGATGAGGGCCCAGCCTTGCTAGGCCACCGGAGAAGACAGCGTCAGTGCATGGACCTGGACGACGGCGAGTTCGATCTCAGATCTGGACATGGCGTATATCGGCATGGGTTATTTGTCTCAGATTATCTTTAGGGACTCTTCGTGTTTGGTGTGGACAGCGTGTCATCGGCGCTTTCCTAGTTTAGGAATAATGTCTTCCCCGCGCTATCCCCGTTCCGTTGGTGTGCTTATCACCGACGAGGGCGTGTGGTTTTCTCTCTTTGGTGGGTCTCCCAGGATCAGGTCGGTTTAGGTTTCTGGTGGATTTGTCTGGATTTGGCCGGCTTTCATGGTCTTCGAAGTTTCTACAGGCCCTTACAGGTCTTCTCTTCTTCGGGGCGGCGATTAGCTTCGCAGATCGCGACCGCCGATGTCTCCTGGTATTCATTGATGACTTCCCGGCCGTTGCTTTTACAAGCTCCTGGGTTTCAAAAAGTTTGATCTGCCAAGGTGGAGGCCCAGAGGTGGCATCGAGCTATGCTCACGGCAAGCCGCCGGTGGAAGCAACAGGAAGAAGACTTCGGCATCCCCAAGGCTTTCATTGTAATTTTATTTTTCTGTATGACTGTGTTTGTAAGGTCATGTGAATCATAATATATATGGCCTTGGGCCTTTCCGAAAAAAATAGCTTGATATCTAGCGGGTATGGGTATGAACAGCGATCTATGACCGATGGATACTTTTACGGGTGGGCAATGGACACGCTTGTGGTTGTGGATATGCTACCCATCCAAACCCGCCACATTGCCATCCCACACGAGCTAGCTTCAACTCGAAGTAGTCTCCACAGTTCCTAGTGAGGACGCACCGCACTCCTAGCCCCACTTCGTACAAGTGTGCCAAGTGTGGCAAGGAAAATGATTGTGTTAGGCTATATGTTGAGAATTTGGAGATCCTACAGGCCCATGAATCCGGGGAACGAGAACCGGAGCCCGCTGAGCAAGAAAATAGTTATTTTCTTGAACCGTCGGAACGGGTCTTCCTGCTGCCGTCACCCGACGTCGGCCCAGCGTCATGCTCCTCAGCCCCATGCCCGTCCGACCCCACGCCACCATCTCCGACCCGGACGATACTCGTCCATAAGGTTGCGCATGCCTACTCATCTGCTCCACGTATACCTGGCCACGGGCAGCCTGACCCGGACGGCCCGACCCGACCTTGCCCGTGGGCCGGGCCTGGGCCTGAGTTTTGAGCCTGAAGGACATGCTGGGCCAGGCTTGGGCTTAGATATGTTGCATTTTAAGGAAGGGGCCCGACCCGAAGCCCGAGGCCCGACGGGATTTGTCACTAATGGGTCGGGCTTGGGCGTGAAAACAAGGTGGTGTCATTGCGGGAGTTCATCAGGAAGCACACGCCGGTGGAGGAGGTTGAGGTACGCCGGTTGATGGTCCCCAAGTTCAAGTTCATGACCGAGTTTCAGGCGTCCTCGGACATGCAGAAGCTTGGTGTCACCATGGCTTTCGTAGGTGGTGACTTCTCAGGCATGGTGAGCGGCGGGGATGGACAGTGTTGGAATCGATCTCACGGTAAACAAACCAAGAGAAAAATAAGGGAGACAAAGTCTCCACCCTCTCACGACCGTGCCTTGATCGCGAGCACATATAACAACTTTTGGTTTTGGTCCCATGTACCTAGCACACACATATATAAGGAAAAGGGGAGGTTTTGTTACAGATAACAAAACTACTATCAAAGCCTCCTAACTGCTGATCCTAAACGTGTGGTGAGGTACGTGAAGACCATCAACCACCACCGGCCGCCATGAAGGCAGTGCCGGCGGCTTCCTGCTGCCATCAGCGAGGCCCCTGGACCAGCTGCTGCATCTCCACAAGCGCCTGCTGCCATCTACGTCACCCAGGTGGTGCTGCCCTTCTTCCTCGGGCATGTCTTCTCTGCCGGAGACCCCAAGGTGCATCCATGGGGCTATCTCCTGCTGATCCCTGCCAACCACGGTTAGTCACTACTATTCCGCATAAGAGGTGTTCTAATCACGAGATTAAGATCATGTGTTAAGTTAATCCAAAGGAATTATTTCTAACACACGGCTCTCCATCGGTGGGGTGCACCATAAGGCCACCATCAAGGTGGACGAGCAAGGCATCGTGGCTGCTGCTGCCACGGCCATAGACATGGCTGGTAGTGCGCTTTCAAGCGAGCCACCGCATTTTGTTGATTTTGTGGCGGATCGGCCCTTCTTTTTTGCCGTGATATCCAGTTAGTGTTAGCTACCCTAGGCAGCTTCAAGTTCTGAGTGATATCCATGAATGGACGATATCAGACACAGAGGTGAACCCTTGTTTCACTTACTAGGATGACTTTGCAAACTGCCAATTGAAACAGAGGTGAACCCTTGTTTCAACTGTCTGAAGAGTGAAGACCACACGAGGCACATGACTAAGATTGCTCTTGTATTCACTCAGTCTCTTAGTGGTGACCAGAAGAAAAATTGATAATTCCTTTGATAGCAAGATTTGCTTTTTGTTTTTCATTTAACAGGAGGGGTTTCATGACTGCAACAGTACAGAATTTTATATGCCTGCGAGGTGGGAAAGTACCCAGGTGACTGAAATTCAGTTGATATGTCCAGAGATCGTGCTCTGTCATCATCAGTACAGAATTACTGAATTAGCCAAGAGCTGGAGATCATTGAACTGGGAGTAGGCCTGCTCACTGCTCCGACAGAGGCAACTGGAAATAATATCCGAGAGATCTCCACTGTCCAGAGTGAGTACTATCTTTGTAGATAAATGAGGATTCTATAGAACAAAGAAGAACAAGTCAGGCCACTGCCGGGAACGAATAAGGCCACTATGGACATGACGGTGTGTATACTTCCAAGCTTGTTGCAGCGAATGCACGAACCCCTTGTTCCCCCTGCTGAGCGGCGCATATGGACAGCAGCATCAGCACTATGCAGAGTCCAGAAATATTTTGAAAGCGTGGTAATTCTAATTGCTTACTTTTCTCCATATATAGAATGTCTCCGCTGATTGGGAGAAAGAAAGAGTCCAGGAATATTTTATCAAACATCAACACATCATACACCAAAAGAAGGCATGTTAATACAACAGTACCTCCTTCCCGCAAAAATAAAATAAAATACAACAGTATCTCCATTAACAGCTATAAAATGCGGTAACATTGATAAAAGAGGATCCCGCACAAAAGGAGAACAGTCCGGGCAACCAAAATGATGATCATGATTAAATAAACTAAATCTTATTCTAGCCAAAACATGCAACAATTGTGATTCCTCAGTTTGCTGTTCTAGGGCTGAGCCTGATTGCCTGCGCCATTTTTCGCTGTCACATGTGTTCTGTTTTTCAGGTATAACTAGAAGCACACACACACTCTGCAGAAGAATAGAGCCGAGCCCCTTGTCAGATGACCGATCGACGCTTGTTGTGTCAGCGGTGTTCGGGAGCCACCTGTAGAGATGCACATACTTGCTTCACATTCATTAGGTTGTCGATCAGGTTGACGTTTGTCATTGCCCGGCAAACCATGCAAGCTGAAGGTGCTATAGCTTCCTTCAGGAGAGTGCCCTGTTGCCTGCGCTGATGTATTTGTAGCGATTGACTGATGCCAGCTGTCAGAGTGTGAGATAAATTCCATTTTTTTAGATAGATAGATGCCGAGAAATCCTGGTGATCCTGCTATCTTGGCTTCAGTTTGTATAAGAAGAGGTTTTTGCATTGCTGGCAGTTTTTGCATCCGCTCATAATCATGCACTCCCTCCGTAAACTAATATAAGAGTGTTTAGATCACTACTTTAGTTATCTAAACACGCTTATATTAGTTTACAGAGGGAGTACTGGAAAACCAATCACGGCAAAATCTATTCTGTTAGTCTGTTACTCAACTCACTGAGAAGAACAATACTACTGTAGTTACAAAATCCACATGATCTGTGATGTTCCGAAAATTTATTCAACCACCTATTGGAGAACAGAGCCTCGCATGCCTACTTGTCGCACTCTTTGCTGATGGCCGCCACCTGCGCACCTGTTGGAGGTACCGCTAGCAGTCGAGGTGGATCTCGAGGGCGGAGCGGTAGTACTCGAGCATCGCTTCCTGCTCTGTAATGCCCGCGTCCGGCGCGACGCCCTACCGGTGGCGAGCTGCTCCTCTGCTTGCAGATGCTCCTGCAGGAGGTGGTGGTTGTGGGTGGCGTCGGCCTGCGCCTCCCGGAATTGCTCCTCCCGCACCATGTCAATGTAATGGGCACGAGTCTCGCCGATGGTCATGGTGTAATGTACCCGCGAGGGTGGTGCGGAGGAGGAGGTTGTCGTCTGCTCGTCGTCGGCAGCGTCCTCCACTCGGACGTCGTCAACCTCCGGCTGCCTATCGGCCAGCCAGCCGGCAGTAATGGCGGCCATTTCCTTCTTTTAGTCCGGCGTCAGCCCGTCCAAGAGAGTTTTGACCGGGGAGAAATCCATGGCAGGAGTGGTGCACAGAGGGATCGGAGGCGGGATGACTACGGCTATGCCCTGGGTGGCAGTTTATATAGCAATGGCGAGCAGCAGAGGAATGGACAGGTGGCGTCGGAGGAGACGCCTCAGCAACTGTGTGCCATCAATGTGGGCGGCAGACAGACGGACCGACGGTAGTCGTGTCGTATGAACGCGCCGCAATCATCTGCACCCAGAAGCAGCGGAGATGGTGTTCTCTCGGCGAGCTCGCCGCTCCAATGCTAGCGCCAGTGAGCGGTCATGTCTGCTCTGGTCGGGCATGAATGCGGCCACTGACGCTCAGGAGCGGTGCTGACCGTTTCGGACGAGAAGCACGTGTGGAAGGGAGGATGGGTTTTTGGTGGGCCAGGCGGTTAGAAGCAGCCCGGACTCTCACCTATGTTTGTCTCCGGTTTGCGGTAGAAATCGCACGCGGACCGTCCTACTGACCGATACGTTGGATGGCTTCCGCGGTCCGGAGAGCGCGGTCCAAACGCATGCGAGAGGTTTGTGGGTCGATGCCCATAATGAGTCTTTAATTGGTCGGATGTGATAATAGACTTTTTTTTTCTTGGCTGAACAAACAAAGAAGCATGGAAACCCACCACGTATACAAGAAAAATAGGCATGCACATAATCAAGCTGCCAACACAACACGTCCTCCATATCACCTGGGGCCCATGCACCGTTCACACACCTCGATTCTCCACATGAGCTTATTTCTAGGGAGCTTAGTAACTCTATAGATGCACTCATCCATAGCAATTCAGCTGTGGAATTCGGAACTAGACAAGAGTGAGTGTTGCTCCTGTCCTGGTGCTCAAGGAGACAAGAGTGTGTTGCTCTCTAAACAAAGAAGGCTTATTGCTTGCTGGCTTAAGACTTTGAATCAAAATAGTACAAAAAATCATATCCAAGATTAGTGCCAGGGCATAAGTTATAAGTACACGCTTTCATATTCAAGGTTGGCTGCACATAGCTTGCATCTCCTGTCATTCTTTGGTTGGGATTCTGAGTTCCAACTTCCAAGACATGAATCTTGTTCATAAGGCTGGTTCCACACATGTTCAACCGTTCATAAGGTTGGTTGGGAAATTCAGATGTAGTATTTGTAAAATAGTGTGAAAGCGTATGCCTTAGCAGGGATGCGCTGTGTGTTTATATAGGCATAGAGATTACAGGGTTAGTTGTCAGGTAGTTGCTAGATTGATCTCCAAGTAATGACCTACACAAGAGATATATGAGATCATCTGCAACAACCTTAACAACTTGATTACAACGCAACGCCAACCCTTATCTACTCGTACGTATGGTTTATACACATACCGTACATATGTTTACATTATACACTTTAACACGCCCCCTCACTCACAACTTCACCAAGTTGAGATTGTTCTTAAACTCTTGCAGCTTGCTCCATGACAAGGCCTTGGTAAAACCATCTGCAACCTGATCATTTGTAGGAATGAACCGTATCTCTAGTAGCTTCTTAGCTACTCTTTCACGAACAAAATGATAGTCAGCCTCAATATGTTTTGTCCTTACATGGAACACTGGATTTGCTGACAGATAAGTAGCACCAATGTTATCACACCATAAACGTGCAACAGAAGAGTGTTTTATGCCAAGTTCATTAAGCAGAGCCAGAACCCATATCAACTCGGCTGTAGCATTAGCCAAAGCTTTGTATTCGGCTTCAGTACTAGATCTTGACACGGTTGCTTGCTTCCTTGCACTCTAGGATATAGATTTGGTCCAAAGAAAACTGCAAAACCTCCTGTAGACCTTCTGTCATCAGGACAACCTGCCCAATCTGCATCAGAGAAGGCACTTACCAAAGTTGAGGTTGATTTTGTGAACTTTAACCCTGTACTCATGGTTCCTCTGAGATATCTCAGAATCCTTTTAACTGCAGTCCAATGCTGAAGAGTAGGAGCATGCAAAAACTAGCATACTTTGTTGACAGGAAAACATATATCAGGTCTTGTAAAGTGTTAACTATTGCAGAGCACCTATAACACTTCTATAATTTGTAGCTCCTTCGGCTCCCAAGGGCTCACCTTCTTCTTTAGACAACTTCTCAGTGGTTGAAAGAGGCATATTTGAAATCTTGCAATTCATCATACCTGATCTCTTCAGTATGTCTGACGCATATTTTTCTTGACTTAGAAGTATACCATCTGTTACCTTCTTTAGATCTTTTAGAGCAAAATACTTCTTTAGATCTTCTAATAGTGCATTGGTTGCTTCCTGTGATGAGCTAGCCACAATTATGTCATCAACATGCACTAGTGCAGAACCGGCCTTTAGTGTTGGTTCGTAACGGCCTTTAGTGCCAGTTTGCCAACCGGCACTAAAGAGTGGGGACTAAAGACCCCCCCCCCCCCTTTAGTACCGGTTCGTCACGAACCGATGCTAAAGTGACACCACGTGGCACGAGCCAGGCCCGTGTGCGCGTAGAAAATTAGTATCGGTTGGTAACACCAACCGGTACTAAATGTTTGAGGGTATATATATATATATATATATATATATATAGGACAAATGTTTACTACAAGCAGTGGTAGTTACCACCACTTGCATTTTGTATGTTGTATGTAGTATATGTCGAAATCGAGAGTATGTACGTGTTGTATGTAGTATATAGCAATGATTAGGTAGTATATATACTAATTTTTAGGTAGTATGTATTATGTTTTGAGTATGCTCTTTTTTACGTACAAATATGTACATATTTCATAAATATAATAAAAACTATGGGTTTATATGCAATTTTTTCATGTAACTTGCTTTGAAATATCATAGATATAGTATATGAACATATTTAAAATAATAAAATAGTATATATAATAGCACATGGTACTCCCTCCGTCCCAAAAAACATGTCGCAGGGGGTTTCAAATTTAAACTACCGCATTATTTACAAAAACACCCTCCCGCAACTTTGAATTCTCTCAAAGCAACCCGCACGCAGGCCCAAGTCGCGGGAAGATCCTGCCGCTGGCCGGGCTCCAGGCCGGTGGAGCTCCTGCCGCTGCTGCCGGTGGAGCTCCTGCCGCTGCCGCATCTTATCCTGCAGATTCTCCCCTGCTGCCGGCCGCTGCTTCCGCACAGGAGCTGCCCCCACTCCAAAAACGAGCCCGTCTCCTCCCCCTCCGGCAGCGGCGTCCGCACAGGGGCTCGGCGCCGTCGCACCTCCTCAGTCCTTCCCGAGCATACCAGGAGCTCCGCCTCGCCGATACCTACGCCCTCCTTGAGCCACGCTTGCTGGGAAGCCGCTGATCGACGGAATCGATCCCGTCTCCTCCCACTCCGGCCGCCGATTCCGCACACGAGCTCAGCGCCGTCGCTCCTCCTCTAGTTTCCCCGAGCGGCTCAACAGCTTCAGGGTGATCTTCTGGTCCTCCAGGTCACTTTTCTCCTGTCGATTGGTTGCTGGTTCGCCTGGCCGTGGTCTGCCGCTTGCTGCCATTGGAGCTCGTCAGTAAGCTCCTCCGGTGACCAAAAACCGGCGCCGTTTCCATTGGAGTATCACCCACGCTCGGGTGCTGACCTGCTGTTCTTCGCTGCTGATCTTCTCTGAAGAAGAAGGTACAGTACAATCTCTGGTCTTCTGTTGTTCTTCCCCTGTCGATTGATCTGTAGCGACTGTTGTTGTTGTAATCTCTTCGTCATGCTGTTGCTTGCTGTATCAAAAATTAACTCGTAAGATATGTGACTTAGATCAGTCATTCAAGATAACACTATTTATGCATGGCACATGAGTACAGAGTTCAACAACTAACAATAGTAAGGAAAATTTCAATTTAGCATGGATTAGTAATCTCTACCACTGGAGGAGTACAAAGTTCAACAGCTAACAATAGTAAGGAAAATTTCAGTTTCGACATCAGTATAAACATCAAGCAAAACTCTTGCAAATTTTCAGTTTCGACAGTGTCAAAGCATACAGGCGCTAACGTGCACCTGCAGTAAGTTCTGATCAGTTATCTTTCGATAAAGGGCCGAAACCCAATTTCTTCACCAAGTTTTGAACCAGAAAACTAACTTACAGAAATGCGGCAAGCAACTACAACAACTAATGAGGCAAGCAAGGCCTTTGCTAATCCCATATCATCAATAGATGATATGGTATGAGATTATCTTCTACTGCAATTGCAATCTAGCTTTAGTAAAAAAGGCCTAAAGGTTGTAATCAATCTAGCTTTATCAACTACTGCAATTGCAATTGCAATCCCAGGTTGTAAGAGTATATAAGGGGTATTTTCACCAACTTACAGAGAGTATTTGAAAATTTGGTCACTACAGGACCACTACACTACTCCATGTCACTACTGTTCAGAAACAAACTTGGCTGAAAATTCAGTCATTCTAAAATTCTAAAATGCATTAACAAATTTTGCTTTAGTTTGACTTCAGAAATCAAAATCTAGGAGGAAATCAAGAGGAGCTGGAGACTTTTGGCAGAACATGGACACCCCCACAAGGGCTTGTAACTAGTCCAGCTGTTTTCCATATAGAATGGTCAATCTCCACAAAATAAACATCTTATGAGATATACACCGATCTTTTACACATTACTTAATAAAGTATGCTGACAGTCATAATTTTGTTAAATATCTAAACTCGGCCATAATTCAGTTGAACATGCAAGGAAACATTTAACTTGTGATGTCAGTGAAAACATCACCAGACTGTTAAAATTCAGTTAAAAGATTTGTACCTTGATGCAGACAAAGGGAGTAGGTTAACTGATTTGGTCCTGTGGCTGGTCAAACTGTACCATGCCAAAGTATTTCCTGTAGAGAGAAAAAACAAAAATAAGCAAACATAAATTGATTGGAATGTGTTGTAGTTTCACTAGGAGTAGTTTATATGCAAAGGTAATAAATCAGTTTTGATTCTATTGACAGGAGTATATTTTTCTTGACACTTTTCTACCATAGGCATGGTACTATGAGCAAGTAAAATTCAGCAAAACTTAAAATTCTGTGAACTACTCTAACTAGAGAAAATGGCTTATGGTTAGAGCAAAGTGTTTGGCTGCCATGGCAACCTTTCTATAAATGATGCCATGGCAGCCATTTGTAGAAATGGTCCCATGGCACCATTTCTTGCTTGGGTACTGTGGCAACCAAACTAGAAATGGTGCCATGGCACCTATTTCTTGTTTGACTTGCATACTCATTTTGTGTGTGTATATTCTTGTTATGGTACCATGGTGTACTCATCTCTTTTGTCATTGATGACAGGAACACATAAATATGGATTTGAACTTGATGCCTCAAGAGGAAGAACATGAAACCATTGATTTGAACTTGATGCCTCAAGAGGAAGACGATGAAGGCATTAATTTGAATTGGGTCCCTGGAGAGGAGGAACCTCAAGTGGCAGAGAATGGAGATATGGATTTGAACTTGATGCCTCAAGAGGAAGACGATGAAGCTATGAATTGGATGCCTCAAGAAGATGAAGCTCAAGAGGATGAAGCTCAAGAGGAAGAGGATGAAGTTATGAATTGGATACTTCAAGAGAAAAGAAGAGAATTGTCAGACAAGGAGAGGCATGGTGTTTACTTTGCCTTGCTGGTAATCGAGCTCAGAGATGGGTCTGTCCAACCAGACGACAAGCTGCTAGTCTCAAACCTGTTGGACATAAGTGTATGATCTGTTGAAAGAATCTGGGAACTGGCTAAAAAGCAAATTGCCGATGGCAAAGAAGTAGATGTCTCAAGCAAGAAGCCAGGAAGATCCGGCCGAAAGAGAAAGGAGCTAAATTGTTTGGACCTCTGCTTCCATACCTCTCTCCAGTCTCTAACCGACTGCAGGTCACCTACAAACATCCAGGAACTGGTACAGGGTGTGGAAGAGGAATTCGAGAACTACGATCCCGACAAGTTGCACAGAAGCTTTATCACATTAGAAGAAGTTATGTTTGAAGTTATGAAAGACAAAGGAGGAAATCAATATAAGTTGCCCCACTTGCACAAGGATCGCATTCAGAATGCTGGCAGGGAAATCATCAGTGTATATTGCGACAGTCGGGTAGTTGTTGATACTAGGGCCATTATAGAAGAAATGGAAATTGCAATAGGAAAAGAAAATGAAAGGAAAGAATTGGCTAAAGAAGGGAAAAGAAAGAAAAGTAAAGGGAAGGGAAGGGAAGAAGTGGCCAGAGAAAGAATGTAGTCAAGAGGGGGCAAAGAGGCCCTTATGTCATGTAGTCAGGTGCTCCTTGTGTATGTCTTGTGTAATCTTGTGTCAAGAGGGGACAAAGATGCCCATATGTCATGCCCTTGTGTATGCCTTGTCTAATCCTTGTATATCAACTCCTTGTTGGAATTTATTGGAATTATCTAGGTTATTTGAATTAACTGATTAATTTGGATTATTTGAATTAATTTGGGTTATTTGGATTTATCTGAATTATTTGAATTGATTTGGATTAATTTTAGTTATTTGAATTAATTTAAAATATTTGGATTTATTTCAATGAGGCATGCTAATGTCACAATCAGTATACTTTGAAAGTTAGTGGCAAGCAAGCCACCCTCAATAAGCTAGCCTCGCCCCACGGACGGCCTATCAGTTGCAAGCCGATAGGAAGGCCTTGCTTGTCATGACCAACCTGTGTAGAGGACAGGAGTAGCAGCACATATTAGATTAATACTTTCCCTGCATGTTTTTGAGCTAGTATATTGTAACAAAATTCTGAATGTTTCCTATAATTATTTCTAACTAGTAGAAGA
The DNA here is from genome assembly GCF_002162155.2 of Triticum dicoccoides. Classification (NCBI taxonomy): domain Eukaryota; kingdom Viridiplantae; phylum Streptophyta; class Magnoliopsida; order Poales; family Poaceae; genus Triticum; species Triticum dicoccoides. The sequence continues at coordinate 41,975,605 of NC_041391.1, read as the reverse complement.
TACAATTAATACTCGTCATGAGTTGTGAGTTTGTGACACCACTTACAGGAACAGAAATGGCAGGCAAGCCAAGAAGGTTCCCGGCAAAAATGAATTGCATTAGCTTGGCTGCAATAAAAAGAGAATCAGGAACAGAAAAGGTGTAGTTGATCTCTGTAGAACAAAGTACCAACAATTGATCTCTGTAGTTCTGACAAAGCAAGATTATTAAGAATTTAATGTAGCACTTCCTTGATTTAGTTCAGATATGATGACACTGCAAAATCCTTTAGGAAAAAAACAAAGCACTTGATCTGCTTTTGCTTAACTTCACAAGGAAGATATAGCTGCATCACAACAACCAGTACCTAGGATATTTTCCTAGTACCAATAGGAAATAAAGCCTCTATTTAAACTGGGATTCAACTCCCCGAACCAAATTTAGACTAGAACTATTACTGGTGATAGGAGATGACCACAGAGGTTTTATGTCAAATATCTCAATTCAAAAAGGGAAAACATCTCAAACATCTTTCAGAGTATTTTTGTCAGGTTGTTGTAACATAGCTATAGTACTCCATTCACTAAAATTCAGTAGACAGAGAATAAGTGGTTCAGAGAGTATACACATTCAGTAAATTCAGTAAAGATGAAGATTGGTGACCCAGGTTGTAGGCGTTCAGTAAAGATGAAGATGAAGAGTGGTTCAGAGAGAAGAGAGGTTCATACCCAGGTTGTAGGCGTTGGTGACCCAGGCTGTACCCAGGAGAAGATTTGTAGCCGCCGCTGCTGCCAAGTGAGCAGGCACGACCCTCTGGACAGCCCCCGCCGCTGCCGCGGTGTCGCAAGCGCGGGTCTTCCATCAGAGAAACAAAGGAGAAGAAGCCGCAAATCCACGAGCAAATCCACGAGCTTAAGCTTGTTGTCGTGGTCGGGCTCATCAGCTCACGCGCCTCCGCCCCGCTCCAGTCCACCACCAGCAGCAGCGCCGTCCCTCCCTCCCTCTTTCTGCACACCAACACGCAGCGAGATAGAGCAGCGACTCGCGTGGCAGAGCCTTCGTCTTCACCTAGCTACCTCTGTCGCCACGCGTGCGTAGGGCCGTAATCGCCTCCGACCCCCTCGCTCCTCCCGACCCCCGATTCACCGAGCACGCCAACGAACCGCACCGCCGCTACTCCCCTCCCCGCCGCTGCCAGGCCCGGTCCGGCCCGGCGCTACTGGACTGGCTTGGGGCGGAGGAGATCTTCCCCGACCTCGGTTCCATCCTCCCCTGGTGGCGCGTGGGTCGTCGAGCTTAAGCTGGGGAAATCGAAGATTTTTATGAGGAAGGGGGGAGCTTGGGGAGGCAGGCGAGCGGCAGCTTCGGCGCCGGAGCAGGAGGCAGCTGCGGCGAGGGAGCGGGGGAGCAGGGGAGCCGCGGCGGGGGGGAGCAGCGCAGCTGCGGTGCGGGAGCGGGGAAGCGACGGCGGCGGGGAGGAGCGCAGCTGGGGATTCTGTCGGAGGAGGACGACGAGGAGTGCGGGTTTGGTCGGGAGAAACTGAAGGGTGTTTTTGTAAAATTGCCCTCGCGACATGTTTTTCAGGACGGAGGGAGTAGTATATGAGATATATGGGGTAACTACCACTGGATAGTAGGATGGATTTTCCCTATATATATATATATATATATATATATATATATATATATATATATGACAGAGCTATTTTCCCTATAAAGGGCCGATCTGTACTATCCGAACCGGTGATTATGCCCGAAGGAAAAATAACTCCAGCCAACCCACTCCAGCATCCCCTGTCTCCGGCTGGATCCCGGCGATGGCCACCCGCCCACCTTCTCCTCCGTCTGGATCCCGGCGACGCCCCGCTCTCACCTTCTCCCCGACTGGATTCCGGCGCCGCGCCCGCCCCCACCTTCTTCCCCGCGCCACCGCCCCGCCCCCACCTCCCCTGCATCGCCGGCCACCGCCTCCCTCCCTGCACCGATGGCCGCCGCATCCCTCTCCCGCACCGACGGCCGCCGCATCTCTTCCCCGCACCGACGGCCGTTGTATCCCTCCCCATGCAGACGGCCACTGCAAGCTCCTCCGGCTCATGGCCGCCGCAAGCTCCTCCCGGACGCCAACCTCCACCCCGCCTTCCCCCTCCGTTCTCCCTCACGCTCGGGCGCCAGCCATCCTTCTTCCATGAGCGCGGCACCTCGATCCACGGCCGGCCGACCTCCCTCGTGCCGTTTGCTGGCCGCCGTCCATGTCATACCATTTTTTCTGCAAGGTCTGAACTTTTTTTTTCCAAAGCAAACCAATTTTCCATTGATCTCTGTCTACCTTCCCTAAGCTCTGAATTTTTTTGCCACAGAAAACCAACTTGGACTTCGTTGACGGCCTTTGCACCATTTTCAGCGCCAACCGCTCCTTCCATTGCCATTGATACATCCATCGACATGTACTGAGTGTTCCTTTGCAAGTTCAATTACTGTCATCGCACAAGTTCAGAAGTTTGATTTTGTGAAGAAGTATGAAAATTCTCACTGCAAATGTGGAAAACCAGAAAGTTCTAATAATGGTGTACCAAAAGTTCAAGGATAGTAATCCGGGGACGTGGGAGCAACTGCTGATGGAGGCGGAGTCAAAATCTCCTGACTATCTGCTGCAGATCTTTAGCATGGACTTCGATGAAGACAGCTCTGATGTTAATGCGCTTCCGCATTTTAATAAACAAGTTACATAATTTCAGTTCCTCGGTACTTATAAGATCTTCAGAGGATGACAGAGGATGCCCATGTGTACTGTGTACAAGCCATCCAGCCATGTATAAGGATCCAATGGAAGACTGGATTTGGTTGTTGTTAATTAGCAGCCACCTAAGCCTAGCAATTAACCGTGGAGCACGTACTGGATCTCTGACACGATGCAATTAGTCATCAGTGTCGACGACTGATTTATTTTGTTTTGTACAAGTTAAAACATCAGTGGCCATAGGGAAGGAGACCTTCCCAGATCGTGACAACTGATTTATTTTGTTTTGTTTTGCTAGGTGTTGTTTAAGTGTCACAGATGACGTGTTGTCTCCTGGCATCTGGATTAGCTGCCGACTGCAAATAAAAGGTTGGAACTTCCTGTCTATTTTGGTTGGTGAATACGTATCAACAAAATTTCTTTTCTATATGGTAGTTCAACTATTTCAAAAAACAAATTCTCTACACAATAGTTCATGTGTTGCTAGCAGATAAGTTCAAAGAACAAACCGCCACAAGTACTTAATTTCAAATCATTTTATTTTGTTTAAATTCAATCAGCTCTACTACATACGCTATTCAAGTTCAGAGCTAACGACATCATCAGTTCGGACATGAAACCAAATTTCAAATTAAAACCCCAAAAAAGGTTAACTTCTATAAGTCCATGTTCCCATACCGAGGTCGTTCAAAAAAAAGTCCATCTTACAGGTCGAAGGAGCTCCCTTCAGTTCAGTGGATTCAACAAAAAAAGTCACTGCTGCCACTGCATCCTGAGTTCAAGGGATTCCTTAGGGGCCTTCTACACCATCTTGCTAATGATGCCATCGCTGGATGCCACAACCATGCTCGTCGTTCTTGTACTGCCATTCACATACTGCTCCCTATTTTACTCCATTGAGATCCATAGAAATAAGTTATGTTCAGTTCGCGACTTTTACAACTGATGGTCCTATGTTGACCAAAACAATAGTTCAAGCTCCTAAAAAAGCAATTATGTGTATGCTACATCACTTTGAGGAACTACAACAAACAAAATAAGGAGAGCTTAGTACTACTTGATTTTTTTCCATGAGGCAGTCTCTGGTTTCGTTTCCCTTAACATTGGTAAGAGAAAAGATCATTCGACTTCAAATCTGTTTGGACTGATAGTTCAACTTCTTTCGTACAGAAGGTCCAGAAAGTTTTGTACCTGAAAATGCACATATTTGGAGTACGCGAATATATATATGTGTTTCTAAATTTTGCTCTTGTGTAACAGCTCAACCTAATCGCACAAAATAGGCATTTTTTTTTCTATTTCTTGATGAAAATGTTCCAGTATCATGTATTGTTTGTAAACGTTCACTTACCTAGAACAAAAACAGATGCAAAGGTGCTTTTTCCCTGTTAATGTGTGAGCCAAAACTGAATTATGTGGGGTTAAATTTAAGCTGAATGAGAAGTAGTTTCAGGTTAGGTTGCTTCACAGGGTGCATAGCATCGTGTGAAACTATGGAAGTAGAACAAGTAATTATTAATCTTGGTTGGGCATGTAACTGATTTCCCCCTGTGTAATTATGTGTGCCTTTACCCTGTTAACGTTAGTGTTTGTGTTAGTGGCTGTAAGTGGAAAGAGCTATGGAACTGACCTCCGCGGGCAATTTTCCGTAAAAACATTGTACTTGTTTTTCCCTTTCCAGGTTTACATTACCTTTTTTTTCTTATAAATTACAGTAACTCATCTATCCTTCCTTGTAGATGGAGATGCGTGTATGTATACATGAATTCTGAAAACAAGCTTCAGTACAAGAAAAATGGGTCGTTCAGTTCAATTCTGAATTATAGGTGTGTAAACACATCCTGCTTACACAGTAAGTAATTAACTATGATAACCATGTTCAGACTTCTACAAACCCCAAAACTATGCAGAGTTAGGATTGTTACTACCTTGTTTCTTACTATTGATTCATTTTTTATGAGAAGGTATTAAGATGGTACATGTAGTTGGACATCTCAATATATTGTAATGTGTTTTTTTTGCATAGTACCTTGAAATTATGTTAGCAATTCTGATTTGCGATTGTGTTTGAAACTGAAAATGATTATGTAACTTCTCAAACCTCGTGGACTTGATGCTTAAAATACTTCCAGAACGAATTGATTCTTGTTCTTTCATGATCAGTTCAGCAAATAATTTTTTAGTTAATTCCAATTTCAAATTCTCATTTTAGTTTAGTCAAAGTTTCTTATTTTAGTTCAGTACAATATCCAAGTTTATTTCAGTTCAATTCTTATTTTAGTCAATCTGTAGTCTATGGATTTTATTTGTCCTAGATTGCTAGATGTACTAACTTATTTCGTTCAAATTTATTGCTTGTTCTTGTTGTTGCCCTGAGTGCCCTCAAGTTGTTTGTTGTTATTCCCATGAGAAACCTTGTCTCGATGGAAAGTAGCATATATTCTATTCTATTCTTGCAAAAGCTTCATTCCTGTTCGGTTTTGAAGTTACTTGGCATAAAAATTACTATATATGCTATTGTAAAAGACTAGATTTCTTCTAAATGTGAAGTTTAAGCTCTCGGGATTTGCTCTTCTAATTTTTTTTATTGATGCATGTTCATGAGCAGTTCAAAACCTAATATTTTTATTGACAATTTGAACTTGCAACCTTACTATCTTGTACTATTCTAAAAAAATTGTACTCATGCAGGTACTTGAAGGGTGCAGACTTGGCAGCGGAGTGGTTTGTTCAACAACAGTACAATGACAGAAAGAACATCAGTTCAAAAAAATATGGTAAACAAACTGGGACACCAGATTGTTTTAGAGGTGGAGTTTGTGCTCCAGTTGAGTTCCAGCAGATTGTGGCTGCTGGTTGTTTCAAGTGAAGGTGGTCAGGCATTACTTGTGTAGGACTGAATGAATCTTGTATGTAAAGGAAACTGGATCAAATAGTCGTCAGTATTAAGATTTAAAAATACATTTTGATCCATTCTCTTCTGATTTTAGGCTGAACTCCAATACTTGCATCCGCCACCCCAACGCCGACTTGTTCCCTCGGTCCTCTCTCGACAAACCCAACAGTACAGGTTCTCCGATGCGCCAAGTATTGCCTGCGGTGATGCCTGCATCATGGCCCATCGAGGAGATCTTGTGTATTCCACATAGAAGAAATATTGGACATGACAATAAATGACCAAGAAGAGCACTTTCAATAGTCCAGGAAGACAACAACAACAACAAGGAGAAAAATGCAACGAATTGATGAAAAGGTATGGTTTTGTGCTCCTGTTTGTTATTATGTCAATGAGAAACCAATACTTCTTTTCTTCAGGTTTCGTGTTTTAATTGGTGAGGGATAAACAAATTTTCCTATTCAAGTGGAAGCTCCCAGTATATGATGGATGTGGGAGTTATTTTTACATTCACTGTTCGGTGCTTCTCTTTATGTAATGTTTTATATTTTCAAGTGCTCGATGAAAAATTGATGTTCCTAGTAGTTCATGTATTATTGCCAGAGGAGTTCATGTGTTGCTGGCCAGTAAGTAAACCTAGTAATCAATCTCTCAAGTGTGATGAAAAAAATGGGCAGTAAATTGATGAAAAAATATCATCGAGTTCAAAACACGCAGAGACACGCGACATCCACCCCAGTTCGGGCGTAGTAAGTACCTCAGTACGAGTTAAAAACGATGGTCCGTTCGGAATAAAAGAAATGACAAAAATTCAAATTGTAAAGTTCAAGCAAAAAAAGAAACCCCATGAAAATCCTGCTTAGTAAGTACCTCAGTACAAGTCGTAAAATGAGAGAAGTTCAGAATAACGTTGTCAAAAAAATGTTGAGTTAAAAAAAGAAACAAAACAATCACATTTTCTTTTTGAATAAAATATCATTCAGTTCGATGATACAAACCATACAAGTATAGGGGCGACGATACAGTAAACGGTTGAAAACTTACGAGAAAAATATTACCCAAAAAACAGTGCAAAGTCTAGTTAGTGAAAACACGCTTAGTACAAACCCATGCAAGCATCAGTACAAGTAACCTTTTTCGGAACCATTCAAAATTAATCTACAAAAAATAGTTCAGTACAAACATACACATATATCAGTACGACTACTCTATTTTTAAGACGAGAAAACAGTAGGATCCGTCATGCCGTATTCAAAATCACTCTTAAACGGTTGCGAAGTACAGAAAACATTCAACATGACTAAGTTTCGCATTTTCGATAGCTATCCAACGGTATATTATTTGCCATATTTCAACAAACTTTTTTAAAAAATCGCATTCAAAATCAAATTTGACTGTATTCCAATTCGTATTTAAACCGTAAGGAATTAGAAAAACATTTCTATATGAAAAAGTTGCGCATTTTCCTTAGCTTTTCAACGCCATATCGTTTGTGTCAATCCGACAAACTGTTTGCAAAAAATCGCGAAAATACGTTTCGCCCAGAATTTCACCGTTTTTCAAATTACTTTTAAATCATATAAAATTAGAAAAAACAATACATATATGGAAGATGCGTATTTTCACCAGCTTTCTAACGCCATCTTATTTGCTTAATTCCGACAAACCGTTTGAAAATTGAGTCCAAAATACGATTCATGTTTTCGGTTTTAAAAAAACGGTGTTTTCAAAACTGCTCTTAAACCATAATGATTTTGAAAAAACGTTCAATATACTTGAAATATAGTTGTTAAGAGCTTTCGAACGATATATTACATGCCCCGTTCCGAAAAAAAAATACAAAAAGTTTTTGAACTAAAGAAGACGATCTGTTAAACAAAACTGAAAGCATCAGTTCAACCGCTTCGAAAACATCAGTACAACCATCTGAAACCGTCAGTTCAAAAAGGGTAACAAAATAATATTCTGTTACGCGTAAACTAAGCCTGAGTGCATTTGTTTTATTCTGCGCTCCGGCCGAACTGCGCGCACACCAGCATGCCAACAAAACCAACGCTCCTCCCACTTGAACGTAAAAACTTCGTTGAACATAGTAATCCGACAAGAAATCTAGTAAAAAGGGAGCATGTGATGGGTCTGCGGGCACCACTCCGACAAATCAGCAAACTAATGCATGGTTCCCACCCTCCAGTCGTAAAAGGGGTGGAAAATATGGTAACAATAGTAAATAGTTTACTGCTCATATCTTGCTTTTGTAATTTGCACATATGAATGGTCTCCAGCGTAAATTCCACCAGAAACATAGTAACAAGGGGTAAAGACTCCTCATATGTGCTACAGTGGTTACTTGGGGAACTAGAGAAATGTGAAAAATGATGGTAATACATTTACTACATCCTATATGAGTTAATTATATTAGCTACTCAAAGGTGCAAAAAAGGGTGGTAACTCAGTTACTACATCTTTTGTGAACTAATTACTATTGGCTACTCAACTAATGCATGAGTTGTATGTGGAAAATCCATATGAAGCAGCGATTTTTTTTTATTTTTTTGCATATTAACAGACTATGAAGCAAAGGACGAATTTTTTTTGTTTAGCTATACAAAAGAATACGAGCAGGCTTTTTCTCCTCCATTACTATGCTTTTGATGAAATTTACGTACGATAGTGGGATTCGTGTGGGCTAATTAGCAGTAATATCTTCACCGTCGTTACCATGTTTTTCTATTATTTTTAGGAGTAGTTGGCAGAACTAGGCATAGGAGTGGTGTGTGCAGACTAACCACGTGTCTCTTATCAAGAATTTCATTTTTTTACCATTGATTTCCCACTGGTAGTAAATGGATGGAGGTGATTACTATGTTTAGTGAGGCGTTTATATATATATATATATATATATATATATATATACAACCAACACATTAATTATTCACACATATATATCCGGCTATTTTCTCTTGAAGTGCTAGTATGCGGTCCGATGGTAGGAGCTTATCCCGCACCTCTCTGAACTGTTAAGAAGGAGAGCAATATGCATGTGTATTAGTTGTGTGACTAGATATTGATAATCGTGTGAATAGTGTTCTGACAAACGTACCTAGTCCTGTCTATCAGATCTGCTCCTTTCGGACACCATCATGCGAATGTTCTCGCAAACATAGAATGCACACAGATTATTCCTCGACGCCTGCTTCAGGGCCTTTATGAGAATGAAATTGAATCAGATAATGATTAATCAAGCATGATAATTAATTAATAATATTGATCGATGCCAAAACAACTTTTTTACCCATTTTCCTAGAGTCACCTTGATGAACTTTGCCCATGCCCTGCCCGCGGCAAAGAATATTAATAAAGGGTGTAGTATATCTTCATTGGTATTGAGGCGCTTCAAGAACTCTAGCATGCTTTTCTCTACACTTGCTTGATAAACTGGAAGCTTCTATGTGTACTCATTAATGGTATTTGAGTCAATGAACCCAATGCCATAGCGTCCAGATTTTTTCATTTCATACATCTTCATCCTGCATATAATACCACAGAAAAGAATATAGTGAGGATAATTACATGTAATGATTGATCAAAATTATCACTACATAACTAGCTCGAGACTTAAATTACAGAAAGAAATCACTTACAGACAATAGCAACTGACGATAGACTTGTCGAGTGCGTCTTGATTGTATAACTGAAATAGTTCCGAATACTCAACGGCCAGAGCTTTCTCATGGTAGTAATGCTCACGCTTGACATTCACCATGAGGGACTCTCGATTGGAAATCTTGGTAATGTTCATGTACCATTGATGCAATTCATACATTCTCGTTGGGAGGTCTTTGACCTTGTCTGGATGGACCAAAGGTTGGCCCCGGACATATTTCCGTTTTATTTCCGATTCTCTAAGCGGAGACATGGGCTCGATTTCGAGGAGTTGTCCAACAGAGATCTTGAGCATTTCAGCCTGCATTATATGCTCCTCCGTTATTACCACATCGCCCTGCTGGGGAACGCTAACGGTTTGCCCACAATAATATTTGGCACGTGTACTCCTCTCATGTGTTGTTGGCACAACAAGCGAGGGGGGGGGTCGCTTGCGCCGCCTGTTCTCCCAGCTGGGGAACGGTTTTCCCGCATTTTTGCCAGCTGCTTGTTGTCTCGAGCTCGAGCTCGCTTCCTTCTGTAGCCATGCTCGATGTAGCTTCCTGATTTGACGCTCATAGTCTGAGTCAACAGGCTTGGGAGCTGGTGCTCTAGCCATACGAATGAAGTGGTCAATCGTTTTCTCAGGCACTTTCTCCTTTGGCGGCGGTGCCGGTTTTGGTCCAAAATGGGCATCCACTTGGGCTTGCACTATGGCTGTGTTTTGCTCCTCGGTCATGTCGTAAGGCCTCTGAGGAAGAGGAGCGAGGCTTGGACCATATTTATATCGCTTGTCTCCGCCTGTACTTCCTGTACTACCTCGACTCGTACCGCTACGCACCATAGCTGCGGCGTGTCTCTTCTGTGATTGCTGAGACGGCGGAGACGGCTGACGTGGCTGACACTGTGCCGGACTTGAAGCAGGAGGAGTGGCCTGATGCTGTGCCGGACATGAAGGAGGAGGAGTCTGCTCACGCATTCAGGGACTTGGAGGAGGTGGCGGACTTCGAGGAGGAGTCGGCTCACACGTTCGTGGACTTGGAGGAGCGGGAGTCTACTGACTCGGTGGCGGACTTCGAGGAGGAGTCGACTCACGCATTCGTGGACTTGGAGGAGCGGGAGTCTTCTGACTCGGTGGAGGACTTCGAGGAGGAGTCGGCAGACGACGCGGTGTTGGTGGACTTGGAAAGATGATGCAATCCTTTCTGCATAGGATGATACGATGTACGACCTCTCCCAATGTGCGCTCGCTGTCACCTCCAGCAATGTCAAGTGCTAGCATCGAATATGGCTCCACAACATCATTAACCATGACACGAGCATAGCCCTCTGGAATCGGGATGCAATGGAAGGTTAATTGTGAAAGCAATGCCGTCCGCCACCTTCATGGATATGTTCTTCATTTTGGAGTGTAGCTCATAGTTAGTATTCTCTATGATGTCATCCACAGGGTGGTATGTATCCAGCAGTGTGTCGCCCGGGGCAGAAACAAAGCTGCTTCTCGGCATGGATGGGACGGTGCTATCCAATGATGGACGATCATCCGCTTGCTGCTGCCGCTGCTGAGACCCCCTTTCCTGGCTAAGTGAGTCGATCTACTGCTGCTGCTGCTGCTGGAATTTGAGTGCCAAGTCCGCGTGCCTTGCTTCTAGGCCTTGAAGGCGTTCTGCGTCCTGCTTCCTCTGCTCCTCCTCCAGCTTCCTCTTCTTCTCCTCCTCCATCTTCTTTCTAGCATGGGACCTGTAGTCTTCGTTCTAGTCCGAAAATCCCTCATACCAGGGAATAACGCCCTTGCCTCGTGTTCTTGCCGGGTGTTCAGGATTTCCCAGGGCGCGCGTAAGCTCGTCGTGCTCTCTGTTGGGCGTGAACACCCCCGTACGAGCTTCTTCTATTGCGTCAAGTATCTTTTGTTCGGCTCCTTTTAGACTTTCCTTCTGCGAAACCAGGCCTGTCTTTGGGTCCAACGCCCCCCATGCGCGTAGAACCAAGTTCTGCACCTGGAGGGCCAGCTCCTAGCAATTGGAGTGACCCTTGCATCCTCCATCTCTTGCTCAGACTTATCCCACTTAGGCATTCCCACCGCATAGCCACCTGGACCCAGCCTATGGAACTGCATTTTTTTTGCGGCATTGGCCTTATTTTTTATCGACCGTTCCTTAGATAATTCTGAATCCTTGAATTTCACGAAATCGTCCCAGTGTTCTCTTTGCTTCTCCAGTGTTCCCGTGAATTCTAGAGTCTTCCTTTTTGCAGCGAGGTAGTTGGCCCATACAGTTTTCTTGTGGGTGTTGAATGCAATTGATATCTTCTTAAGAGCAGCGCCCTTGACTTTCTCCACATCTGCTTTAGTGAAATAATCTGGTAGGGTGAAATGTTCCATCAGAGAATCCCAAAGGTCTTTTTTGGCTCTATCGTCGCCCAAGTAACACCTGGACGTTTAGTCTTTGGCTCTTTCCATTCTTGAATGGAGATCGGGAGTTTGTCCTTCACAAGAACTCCGCACTGACGAGTCCACTTATTTGCAATGTTCTTAGGCGTTAGGTGTTCGCCACTAGGTTTGATGGATTCGATGTTGTACTTTACACCATCCTTCAACAATCTGCCCGGGCCTCGCTTTGTCCTGCTGTCTATAGAAGCATATTTGCTCGATCCGGAGGGCTGAAAGAAGGAAGATTGATTCGTTCATATATCTTAAAATATATAAAAACATGTGATGATCACCAAATGCCTGCTTATATAAATATACCTCGCCGGCAGTCTTTGTTATTTGAAGATCAGCATTCTCTGTGTCATCATAAACATTGTTTGTGTCATCATAATCAGAATTATAGTTCATGACTTCATCAGCTCGGTCGTCGAGATCGAATATCTTTTGATCACCCTCTCTGGTATTGTTTAGATATTGGGAGCCGTCATCTGCTTCATTCAGATCATCTAGCCTGCCAGGGCTACGTATGATGTCGAACAATTCCTTTTCTCTGTCTCTGCCGGTATTGTCCGCATAGCTTTTACTTAACTAATACAGAAGAAATATAGAACAATTTAGTATTCAAGTTACAATGCATGGATGCAATCAATAAGGAAAAACTGAATCATATAGTACATAATATATATGCATCGTCTCGATTAATATAATCTCGAATATACATCATCGTCTCGAATAATATATATAATCTCGAATACATCGTCTCGAATATTATATATCAAATACATCACTGGCTAGGTACCTAATAAAGATCGAGTACTACAGAAGAATCAAGGGGCCACTCGCGGTTCCTGGGACGCGGGCGGTGGACACCCAAAGAGAAGGAACCATCAGAGGATCATATCTTCGGTCATCTGCCCAAAGAACCTGCCAAGTAGTGGAGAACCTGGCGTCGTCCACAGCAGCCATGTAGCGTTGGACGTGCTCGTCTTCCTCCCTGACACGGCGACGCACCACCTCCGGCGGGGCCGGCTGCCTCTGCACCGAATGTGGCCCACGCGAACGCCACCAAAGGAGATCAGGGTCGATGATGGGACCCGAGGCTGGGTTCCTCACCAAGCGGCGCCCCTCTAGGTAGCACCTCCCAGTGCCAGCCTGGCGGATCCCAGTCCCGGATGTGGGTCCTCTGAAGCATGACGTCGTCGCGAACGGGTCGACGGCGAGGATGCGGGCCGGGCATATCGTCGAGAACAAATACTATATGCCCGCAAAAAGTAACATTAATCTAACATTCTATATGCAAATTCTAACAATTTGACATTAATCTAATTCATCTAACTAAAACTAATTCTAAAATTTCTAACATTTTTTATTATATAACTAACATTTTTTATTATATAACTAACATTTCTATAACATTTCTAATATTTCTATAACTAAAAAACAGAAAAATTACTAACATTTCTATAAATATTTCTATAACTGGAAAAAAATTATAACATTTCTAATATTTCTATAACTAAAAAACATGAAAAATTTATAACATCTCTATATAACTAACATTTCTAAAAATATTTCTATAACTACAAAACAGAATAATTTCTAACATTTCTATAACTAAAAAACAGAAAAAAAAATCTATAACTAAAATTCTATAATGTGTGTACGTGTGTGTGTGTAGTGTGTACATGTGTGTGTGTGAACATGGCGCCCGGGGTGAGCTCACTGGCGAGGCGACGACGGGGCCGTGACGACGGGGCGACGGGACGGGGCGGCGACGACGGGACGGGCCGGCGACGACGGGGCGGGGCGCGGCGACGGGGCGGCCAGGGCGCCGCGACGGGGACGACGGGGACGGGGACGGGGACGGCCGGGGCGGCGACATCGACGGGGGCGGCGACGAGGGGCGGGGGCGGCGACGTTGACGGGGACGGCGTCGATTGGGGCAGGGCGGCGCGACGAAGGGAAGAAACAGAGAAGGAAAGTGAAAATTTTCAACTGTTGTATATATAGGATTGACCTTTAGTACCGGTTGGTGCCACCAACCGATACTAAAGGTCTGTTTTGGCCAGGCCAAGCGGCGGGAAGCGCCCCCCCCCCCTTTAGTACCGGGTCGTGGCACCAACCGGTACTAAAGACCCCCTCTTTAGTACTGGTTACAACCACCACCCGATACTAAAGGGGGTGCGCTGGCGCAATGCGGTGCGGCAAGTTTAGTCCCGCCTCGCTAGTCGAAGGGCTACCGCATTGGTTTATAAGCCCCAGTGCGGTAGCTCTCTCGAGCTCCTCTCCTAAGCACGCCTACTGGGCCTACCTGTTCAGTGCTGCACTGTGGGCCTACTAGGCCTTTGCGGGCCTGCATCCTGGCCCAACAGAAGGTTGTGTTTCTAGTCGTATGCAGACCATTTTGGCCCAGTAGGCGCGGTTTTTTATTTTCTTAATTTTTTTGCTTTTTTTTATTTTTGTTTTCTTTATTTTTGAGTTGTTTTTGCTATATTTAGAGTTTCTTTCTGAATATTTTTGCTTACGTACAAAAAATTACAAACTTTCTGTTAGTGCCGGTAGTTTTCAAATTTGAATAGTTTAAATTTTGAATTATTTGAAATTTGTGTGAATCACTAGTTTGTGAAAAACGCATAACTACCCTAACTATTACAGAGATTCCCTCCTGGGTGTGAAACACAGAAGAAAGTGAAGATAGTGAAGCCGATCACATCCCGGATCTTTGGGTGTGAAACTTTTTCTTCGCGTGTGTCCTTTTGCACTGTAGCCATGGAAAATCTTCATCATTTAACTGGATGCTCGGGTCAATATTCACTGTGAGTGGAGCAATTTCAACAAACTTTTCATAATCTTCTGACATGTATGTCTTGTCATCCACTCCCACGATGTTTCTTTTCCCTGAAAGAACTATGTGGCGCTTTGGCTCGTCGTATGATCCATTCGCTTCCTTATCTTTTCTTTTTCTCGGCCTGGTAGACATGTCTTTCACATAAAACACCTGCGCCACATCATTGGCTAGGACGAATGGTTCTTCTGCATACGCAAGATTGTTGAGATCCACTGTTGTCATTCCTTACTGCGGGTCTTCCGTTACCCCACCTCGTGTCATATTGACCCATTTGCACCGAAACAAAGGGACCTTCAAACCACCTGCATAGTTAAGTTCCCATATGTCCTCTATGTAACCATAATATGTTTCCTTTCCCGTGTTGGTTGTTGCATCAAAGCGGACACCACTGTTTTGGTTGGTGCTCTTCTTATCTTGGGTGATCGTGTAAAATATATTCCCATTTATCTCGTACCCTTTGAAAGTCATTATATTCGAAGATGGTAACTGGGACAACGAGTATAGGTCATCTTCAATATCGCCATCATGCATGGCACGTTTCTGCAACCAACCGGCAAAAGTCCTCGTTTGTTCACGTGTAATCAAGTCGTCAGACTTCTCCGGGTGTTTGGAGTGTAGAAAATTCTTGTATGTACGGGTAAGACAATTATACAAGTAAATATATATCCAAATCACACAAACATCAATTTGGTAATATAAAACATTCATGAACAAGAGCCTCACCACAAGGTGGTGCCGGCGACGGGACGGTGCGGGCGATCGACCGTGGTTACGATGGAGATTTAGAAGGCACTAAGTAAACCACACCTACATATGCAAACTAAGTGTTATTTTTGACCTCAAATTGCATATAAATCAAATACTAGCAAATATAATTCCTCCCAAATTAATCACTATACAAAGCATTTCAAGAGCTAATCTAGCAATGAGAGTTGAAAGGACAAAGTTGCTAACCTTTGTGATCATTTGAATGGATGGGGGCCTTCAAATCTTGACAAATTTTGGGCAAAATTTGTGAGGAGCTCGAGGAAGAGAGGGGAAGAACAGAGGAAGTGAGGGGAAAGGGGAAGAACAGAGTGGCTCGGGTGGACGAAGGGTTTATGTACGTCAACCTTTAGTACCGGTTAGTGCCACGAACCGGTACTAATGGTGCTGGACGGGCCCCAGACTGACAAAATCCTGCCACCACTATCTTTAGTACCGGTTCGTGGCACGAACCGGTGCTAAAGGTTCGCCACGAACCGGTACTAATGAGAGCGGCCGGCTAGCCGTTGGAACTGGCACTAATGGACACATTAGTGCCGGCTCAAAATCGAACCGGCACTAATGTGTCTCAGATTTGCCCCTTTCTCTACTAGTGATGTACCAACATAAAAATGATTACCTTGCCTCTTTTATTGAAGAAGAGAGATGTATCTGCCTTTGAGGGCCAAAATCCAAGCCTTTGAAGTTCCTCACTTAACCTAGAGTACCATGCTCTAGGTGCTTGTTTTAAACCGTGTAGTGCTTTATCAAGTTTGCAAACATGATGTTGCTTGCCTTTTACCTCATACCTAGGTGGTTGTTTCATGTAAACTTCATCCTCTAGAACGCCATGAAGGAACGCATTCTTCACATCCAATTGAAGAACGCTCCAACTGTTTGATACTGCAATAGAGAGAACCAATCTGATAGTAGCTGCTTTAACAACAGGACTAAAAGTATCCTCATAGTCTATACCATATCTTTGTTTGAAACCCTTTTCCACTAGTCTAGCCCTGTACCTGTCTATCTCTCCATTAGCTTTCCATTTAATTCTATAAACCCATTTACTATCTATGATATTTCTCCCCCGTGCTGGAGGGACTAAGTGCCAAGTCCTATTTTGAACAAGAGCATTATATTCCTCATCCATAGCATTTTTCCAGTTTTTACTTTCAAAAGCCTCACTAAGATTATTGGGTTCACCCGTGATAGCAAGACCTCCAAAACGCTTGACATACCTGACCGTACCATCAGTACAATTTTTTGGTTTGGAAACGCCATGTTGTGATCGTGTTCTCGGCGCTGGCACATGAGCTGCAGCAGAATCCTGAGGCATAGAAGATCCGGTGGAGTCTAAGGCAGCACGCGATCCAGCGGTGCCCGATCCAAGGTGGATGCTGTCGGGCCCATACAGCGGCACGCCCGCGCCCGTTCCTGCGTCCACGCTGGGCTGGTCCATTTGGCGAGGCTCAGTTGGTTGGTCGGCAGAGTCGAGGGACCGCCTGGTTGGATGCGTCAAAGCGGATGGCCCGCCACCAGTGTGGGGCCCGCCACGAGACGTTGTTTTCTCGCCCGCGGGACCGCGGAGAGACGCGTGGCCGTCTGGCGATGGCCCGCCTAGCTCCAAGGCGGATACGCCACCGCTGCCTGGTGCGTCAGGCGAGGACGGATCGCCTTCGGGATCGCTGCCGTCAGAATCTGGTGCAGCACCTGGATCCACCTCGTGTCCTGTGTTTGTCTGTTGCTACTTCATAAAATCATGATGCAAAACAGGATTTCCACCAAAATTTATAGCAGGATTTGCATGAAAATTACCCGAAGGATCATTAGCTAGATGTTCGTCTCCTTGATCAACAGAAGTAGGCAAGGCATTTGTAGGCAAGGCATTTTCAGAGAGAAGAAGAACTTCAGATCTAATGAGAGCGCCGGCATTTGGATTGAGGGAAACAAAAGGAAAACTTGTTTCGTCAAACACAACATCACGGGAAATGTAGACGCGTCCAGCAGCGATATCTAGGCATTTGAAACCTTTGTGAAGATTGTTATAACCGAGAAACACACATTGTTTTGACCGGAATTCTAACTTGTGAGGATTGAAAGGACGGAGATTAGGCCAGCAAGCAAAGCCAAAGGTGCGAAGAGCATGGTAGTTTGGTTTCTCATGAAAAAGTTTTTCCAAAGGTGTTTCAAGGTTTATTACTTTGCTAGGAGTATGGTTGATCAAGTATGTGGCAGCAATGAATGCTTCATCCTAGAATTTCAAGGGCATGGACGCATGTGCTAGGAGGGAGAGACCAACTTCGACGATGTGGCGATGTTTTCTCTCGGCAGAGTCGTTTTGCTGATGAGCGTGTGGGCAAGAAACATGGTGTGTGATGCCAATTTGGCGAAAAAAGGAATTCAAACACTCATACTCACCACCCAAGTTTGTTTGCATGGTGATGATTTTACGATCAAAGAGTCTCTCGACAAGTGCTTGAAAATTCATGAAACACTTTAAAAACTTCAGATCTATGTTTAAGAAGAAATATCCTGGTGAACTTGCTGTAATCATCGATAAAACTCACATAATAGTTTTTCTTATTTATAGAATCATGGGTAGGCCCCCATACATCAGAGAAAATAAGCTCTAAAGGAGCATTCGAAGTGCTACTAGAATTCGGATACAGGAGATGGTGACTTTTGCCTTTTTGGCATGCATCACACACTCCTTTATTCAACTCTTGATTGGAAAAAGGAATTTTGTTCTGCCTAAGAACACGCTGGACGATTTGTGAAGACGGATGACCTAATCTAGTGTGCCACCTTGAAGGAGATATCTTGATGGCGCCAAAATCTTGCCTGCCCAGGTGTAAAGAAGCTGATGATAGGGGATAGAGACCGGCTCTACACCTGCCTTGGAGGAGGGTGCTCCTCGTTGCCTTGTCCTTGATGAAAAAGAAACAAGGGTGAGTTTCAAGAAACACATGATTATCTGGAGACAAGCGATGGGCAGAAACAAGATTTTTTGTGGCTTTAGGAGAGTAAAGGACATCTTTTAGATGAAGACTGCGAGTGGGAGTACGAACATAAGCTTGACCAACATGAGTAATTTTCATACCTGACCCATTGGGCATGTTCACTTGGTCACGGACATTGTACCTCTCACTCATGGTGAGTTTGTCCAGCTCACTTGTGATGTGGTCGGTGGCGCCAGTGTTGACGTTCCAGTTGGTGTCGACGCCATAGGATGAGTTGGAAACGGTGCTTGCACTCTTCTCCTTGGTGAATGCGATGTCAAAGCGCCGGTAGCACTCGATAGCCATGTCGTTTGGCTTCTTGCGTATCTGGCAGAAGACCTCGGGGAGATCATCACGGTCGCCTCCTCCTGCATGGCAACGGCCACCATGACCATTGTTGTTTCCCCAGCCGCCGTTGCCTCCATTGCCACGGCCACCAGCATGGCCACGACCTCCTCCGTTCCTACTACGGCCTCCACGAGTGAAACCACGACCGCCACGAGAGGCGGCGTTGGCGGAGGAGTGGGATGATGATGAGTTTCCCTCAAACATGGTGAGGCGACTCTCGATGGTGATCAACTGGGAGTAGAGCTCGTTGGGCTTGATGGGGACAGTCCTGGCGCAGACGGAGGAGACGAAGGACATGTAGTCGAAGTCGAGCCCGGCAAGGATGTATGATACCATGTCGTCGTCGGTGAGCGGCTTGCCGATGGCAGCCATCTCGTCGCCGAGGGCCTTCATGCGGCCAAGGTACTCGACGATGGTGGAAGTCCCCTTCTTGGTGGTGGAGAGGGCGATCCTCGTGTTGACGATGGCCACCTGCGTCTGGGAGATGAATATCTCCGTGATTGCAACCCATGCTGCTGATGCCGTGGTGTAGTTTGCAACCTGAACCATCACAGGAGGTGAGATGGAATTGAACAAAAAGCTTAGAACCTGAGAATATCGTGCCCTGTCGATCTCATAGGCCGGGTTGGGCACGTCAAAAAGGCTTGTCGTCCTTGTCGACAAGCTTGAGCACCAAGATCTCCCTCTCTGGATCGAGGTAGGAGACTAGCTGGGCGCCGCGAATGGTGGCTAGGGCTTGCGCACGGCAGGCATTGAAGTTGGAGCGATGGAGCTTTTCGGCTATGGGGATGAGAACGGATGCGGCGGTGGCGGCGGTGCTCGAGGAAGCCATGGCGGTGCAAAGAGAATGTGCTAGAGGAGAATGGCTCTGAATACCATGTAAAATAGCGTGGAAGCGTATGCCTTAGCAGGGATGTGCTGCGTGTTTATATAGGCATAGAGATTACAGGGTTAGTTGTCAGGTAGTTGCTAGATTGATCTCCAAGTAATGGCCTATACAAGAGATATATGAGATCATCTGCAACAACCTTAACAACCGGATTACAACGCAATGCCAACCCTTATCTACTCATACGTACGGTTTATACACATACCGTACATACGTTTACATTATACACTTTAACAGTATTAATCCTTGCTACTACTGGTTCTGTTTTTGGTACTGTCTCTACTCATCTTGGCTTCATCTTATTGAAACCATGTTGCAAAGTGGGTTCAGTTTGAAACCATGTTCAGGCTGGCAGTTTTTGCATGCCTCGGTTGCTTCGGCTTGCCTGTCTGAGTACCTAGGATCGCCATGCTCCACGAGGGGACGACATGAGCATCGCGGAATGTAAGTTGCAGCAAATAGCTTTCCCGCTGTAGTACTTTTAACAGCTGAGTCAACACCCCCTGGCGACGCTCCTGGCGACGCCCATGGCGACGCGCCCCCGCCCGCGGCGACCGTCGCCCTCGCCGGCTCTCCCGTCGCCGGTGCCGTCCCGGCTCCCGCCGCCCCGTTCTGCCGGCTACGGCCCTCTGCCCGATCC